>NC_139703.1:36079591-36342091 GCF_964188405.1 Protomyctophum parallelum | reverse complement strand
ATTTACATTGATTTCAGCTCTGACACATGTGAAGAGTCTGCCTGTGCTATTACCTCATTTTGGTGTTAACTCATTTCAGTTTTTCTCCCGTGAAAAGCTGAAATTTGCGTGATGGCAGGCTCTCAGTCAAATCTGGTCACATTATGGTAACAAGACCAGGACCTTTTTTTTCTTTTTTGGTGCTATCCCTTTTGAACAGAGTTTTTGACTGTACTCTGTCTTTACATTTACATTTATGTTCAATCAATTAGTATTCAATAGGCTGTGAACTCACTGATGTTGCAGCGTGCTCCTATGAACCCGGGTGGGCATTCACAGGCGCCGGTGCTGGGAGTGCACCGCGCACCGTTGGAACACTGGCACTCCCTGTCACAGTTGTGGCTGTAGCGTCCCTCTGGACACGCTGGGGAAAACATAAACAGAAGAATTAAATAATATCACAGAACTTCAAATACATAGCCTAGGCAGAGGTGGGGGAAAAGTACTCAACTTTAGTTTACTTTACTTTAGTAAAAAGTATCAATGTCGCAAAAACTGAAATAGTCTGTTGAAAAAGTAAAAGTCTGGAATTCAAAATGTACTCGAGTAAAAGTACAGAAGTATTGGCATCAAAATGTACCAAAATTAAAAGTACCGGTACTCATTGTGCAGAATGTCCCATTTCGAGTTTTCACTCAAAACTTTTGAAAATAGCCGATCTACAAGCTCACACTGTGTCGCATTGCGACACAGTGTGAGCTTGTAGATCTCACAATGTAGATACGTATCTTGTAGATACGCTATTTCAAACGACAAAAATATTTAGAAAAAGAAAGTACAAAGTTACTTTCCACCACTGCTCCATAGGAGGTTTCATGTAGACCATTGTATTACAGACACAGTACATACTCAGGTCACATCTGGGACCATGGAAGCCAGGGGCGCAGTAACATGTCCCCGACACTGGGTGGCAGAGTTGGTTGGTCTCTGAGCACTGGCACACCTGGTTACAGTTGAGGCCATATGTTCCTGGTAGACAGGCTGGGGGGAGAGAGAGAGAGAGAGAGAGAGAGAGAGAGAAGAGAGAGAGAGAGAGAGAGAGAGAGAGAGAGAGAGAGAGAGAGAGAGGAGAGGAGAGAGAGGGGGAGAGAGAGAGAGAGGGAGAGAGAGAGAGAGAGAGATGAGAGAGAGAGAGAGAGAGAGAGATGAGAGACACAGAGAGACAGAGAGACAGAGAGAGAGACAGAGAGAGAGAGAGAGAGAGAGAGAGAGAGAGAGAGTAAATTGACATAACTACATTGGGAAGAAAAGGGAATTGAATAGGATAGAATGGTTCCAGGTGGTCCCCAGCTAAAGGAGGAGGGTTGGAAACCAAATGGACCCATAGATCTTTAACTCTTGAGAACGTAAAATTAAACCAAATGGACCGATAAGAGTTACATTATTGTTGAACATCTGCATTAGTTAATTTACACAAAGTCTACACAGTCAATTTATTGATATTTTGATCAACATTTGCCTGTTGTCTTTCCTATGGTAGGCTACCAACATCAATTCAGCATTGGAATTAGGAGAAAAATATTCTTTAGTTTTTGGTCTATGTGAGGCTCATCAAATGGTGTCACCAACATGTCCTACAGAGGTCAGGGGGTCACCAACATGTCCTACAGAGGTCAGGGGGGTCACCAACATGTCCTACAGAGGTCAGGGGGTCACCAACACGCACCATTATAATGTTCTTATTTTGATTATAACACCCACTTTAAAAGAAGAATGGAAAAGAGTCAAATGTATGGGTGTGACAACTGTATGAGAATAAGTGAAACTGTGATGGGAGTATATATGTGACTGCTACTTTTTTCTGTATTACTATTTGCTGGCATGTTGTTGATTATGTCTTTTTTTGTTTCCTTTTTGTACGTCTTTGTAATGTAATGCATGTTTATCATTTTGTGGAAAAACCAATAAAAATATTGAAAGAGACAAAATGTCCACACGCAAGCCAACATGGTGAATACTCACTCTGCTCACAGCCGTTGCCTGTGAAGCCAGGAGGACAGCCACACTCTCCAGATACGTGATGGCACGACGTGCCCTGAGGACAGCTGCATGTCTGGAGACAGGCCTCACCGTAAGCGCCAGGCAGACACGCTGACGGCAGAGAGACAAACTATTTACAATTTAGGCATTTAGCAGACACTCTTGCAAGGGCTGTATTTTGCGTGTCTTAAGTACCAGGTCTTATTCCCTAACTTGAGTAAACTAAAGACCTGGAGGCGTGATCAATGCCATTTGGCTATTCTGAGTGGCCAAAGAGCATTGATTACGCCTCCAGGTCTTTAGTTTACTCAAGTTAGGGAATAAGACCTGGTACTTAAGACACGCAAAATACAGCCCTAAAGTCTTAATCCAGAGCGATTTACATAAGAACAAAAAGCATGGCAATTCATCACATACATAAAAAGTAGTTATCATGAAACATGCGTAAGCTAAGAACGTAACAGTGATCAGGTGCCTGATGGAGGGGAAAGGAACTGGTTGAAATAACATGTTCCTTCCATGCGCTTCGTCCAACCAGGGAAACTCCCCCTGTCAGGTGTAAAGGAGCGACTTGGAGTCTTGGACACTCAGGCATGAAGGAAGCATGAGTTCAAGTCCGTTGCTCTCCCCAATCCCCATGTCCCCCATATATGGGGACTAGGTTGGCGGAAGGTGTGTAGAGCCCAGGATCACATTAGATGATTGACACAGGGGTAAAAAATGTGTTACAAAATCGTGGGATATATATAAAAAAAAAAGAAAAAAAGATATAGCATATTTTACTCTGAAAAGCCCCAACCTTCCGTCCCCCCCGTCCCCTGCGTTAATATTCCAAATGAGAGGCATGCTGAAGTCAGAAATGAAGACAGAACATTGTCCATCTGGTCAAAACCATGGAGAGCTCCCTAGATTAGGAGATACACCAATCAACAAGGACCACATTGCATAAGGAGAGGCCAACCAAAAAATAAAATAAAAAAGACCTAATGACTCCTATACACGTCCAAGGCACCCCATGGTTTTGATATAAAAGACGTGTATACACGTCCAAGGCCCAAATTGTGTTTTTAACCCAAGACGTCTCCAGACGTCCTGTGAATTATTCCATGGTGTGTCCAAGACACACGTCTTACACGTCATACACGTCTTAGAGAAAGAAAGAAAAAGAAAATCTAAACATTTTCTTTTTGGAAATCGGATGGGCACCCCATGTCGCTATTTTGAAAGAATACAAAGGCACACAAACTGTTAACATACTTTTACTCAAGTATAGAAAATGTTTTTTGGTATACCTTTGTCACACAGCTTTCCTCTCCAGCCCGGTGGACACTGGCAGTCTCCGCTGACATGGTGACACGCAGCTCCGTGTTCACAGTGGCAGCGGTCCTCACAGCCCAAACCGAACTGACCCGGAGCACACGCTGAAGGGGAAAAGAGATGTCAGGGACGTGCAGAGAGTGTTAGAGAGGCAGGGGGTGAAATCCCATAAGAGGGCACTTTTGGACAAACATAGCAGATCTACAAGCTCACAACCCATCGCGTTGCGACGCGTTGAGAGCTTGTAGATCTGCTATTTTCAGCAACCCAGCACTCTTTAACTAGTGGAGATGCGGTGTGTACGACATGGATTTTCTAAAGGCACAAAAGCCCCCCCAAAAAAATCTTAAAAAAACAAACAAATGATAATCAAATAAAAATAATAGCATTAAAGAAAATCATTAAAAAAGGCCAATATTAAAAAAATGGCAATAATTTGGGGGCCCACTTGCAATATCCTCATGGACCACCAGTGGGCCCGGGCCCACAGGTACATTAGTATAGAGACATGCCACACGGTTACCTTTCTGGCAGCGCTCTCCGAGCCAGCCAGGACCACAGCTGCACTGCCCCGTCTGCCTGTCACACTGACCGCCGTTCTCACACTCGCACCGCCGCTGGCAGTCCGCCCCGAACCGACCCGCCGCACACTCTGTGTAAACACACAGAGGCAGCGGCACGCATGGGAGTAAAGGAAAGAAAGAATGCAACCCACACACAGAGAGACACACACAAAAGACAGAACACATGGAGAGACAGAACACAGTCGTGATGACGTTCGGAGAAGGAGAATATACATGCATGCGATGGGGAAAGTTACGCAGTTTTTTTTTCCTGCTGAGGACAGCAATGCACTTTCCAATAACCCTCCTCAATGATTTGTGGTTGGACCAAAGTATGGAGTTGGCAGTTGGGCACCCTGGGGGTGGGCAGCCGCAGAGTGGAGAAAGGGTACATTAAAGCACTTTCCAGTGGGCAGGATTGGAGGTTTCCTGTCCAACCAAAACGGTTGGCTGGCTAAGGGAGAGGAATTGGAGAACAGTGTGTGATGTGGTGCTGCTGCTCGGGGGAGAGCCAACCCGGGGAGAGGGCCGTCCCGGGGTCGACAGACAGTGAGACATTTACGGGCAGTGGTGGAAGTTGCTTAAGTACTGTACAATTTTGAGGTGTACTTTACTCGAGTATATATGCCAGATTTTCAGCAATTTTGCTTTTACTCCATGGCATTTCAGAGACAAATATTGTACTTTTACCTCCACTACAATTATTTTAAAACTTTAGTTACTAGTTAGTTACTTTGTAGATTTGTATTATTATTACAAAACACACATTAATCACTTCAGCCCTATATACATATCGGCGCCGGTCTACAAGTTCGCAGTGAGACGCTATTTTCAAAAGACTTTTAGTATACATTTGAAAGCTTGAAAACGGGACATTCTGCATAATAAGTACTTTTGGCACTTTAAGTACATTTTGATGCCGATACTTTTGTACTTTTTACTCAAATAAATTTAGAATACCAGAGTATTTCTATATTGCAGTATTACATGTGAATACTGTTGAGGGGACAGGCGGGAGACTGTGAGTGGGGTCTTGCGAGACTTGTCGACGGTGCACAAAACGCGCGCATGGACGGACTCAAACACGCCGCCGGGGAATAACAAAAAAGACATATGAGCTAAGAGGGGCAAATTAGACCGAGACTAATGTGTTTCCTGAATACAGTAACACGACTACAGGCCACTGTTCGATCAATGGTTACTTGCATTTCAGTTTCATGTTATTCTTCTGCGTTTCGGTCCAAGACTAGTCTAGCCAACATCATCACGGTTCGGTTTTCCACTCGCAGACTTTCTGGTGGTCTTGGAAGGAGGCTGGAACCGATTGAAGAAATGTTCCAAATAGTGCACTATCACTTTCGGCTCGAAAGGATATACGGCCTGATTTATACTCTACATACATAGCTGCATGGTGGTGTCATGAACCTAAAATAGCCAATCTGCAAGCTCACAAAATGAATCACCACGCAACCCCTTGCAATACAACTACTAGCAAAGATTATCCCCAGTGGCAGTTGCAAGGAGTTGCATTGGTGTGACATGTCTTAAAACAGTGGTTTTCAACCAGTAGTCCAGGGACCAGCACTCCAGCAGGCACCAGTGGTCCTGGAATAAGACAGTTTTAAAGGCGTACTGAAATGAAAAAGACGTTTTTCACACTTTTAGACCATATCCGTGGTCATCATATGGGCATACCTAACAATGGATGCCAAAAAAATGGGAAAATTCTCATTTCTGTGTTTTTATATCAAAAGTCCATAAAACGATTGTTTTATTTATTTATTTAAACGAAAACGTGCTGCGTGATGACGTGTAGAGATACACATCGATAAAAGCCAATAAAAATGAAGCTCATCCGTGCAGAACAGCTGCTACTGATTACAGAAATCCTCCGTTTTTATTCCCATTCAAGATAACATCCAGACAGTGTATTACTCGGTTTCAACTTAATCATCACGCTAAAATATGTATCTGAAAACATTATAGGGTAGAAATAAGCCACATAACAGTAAACTGGTACAGCTGGCCAACCATCTGATTTGTAAACAAACACACGCCACGCTGCTGCGTATAGCATAGCTACCGTCCCTAGCTACCGTCCCATCGCCTGAAGGGATGCGCAGCTCTGATTGGTTCAGAAACTTCAGACCGGTGTTTCATGTTGAAACTTCAAAATAAATTGATCACCATTTCCGTTTCCCTACACCTTTAAGGACATGTCACACCAATGCAACTCCTTGCAACAAGACAGTTTTAGATTCATGACACTAAGCATCAATCTGTTTGTTTTCACAGAAGACGGAATCTAGTGAATACTATCATATGTGACCAGATTTGACTGAGAACCTGCCATCGGGCAAATTCCAGCTTTTCACCAGAGGAGAACAACTCCCCCCCCCCCCCCCCCCCCCCCAAATGAGCTAATAGCACAGGCAAACTCTTAAAAATAAGTGTCAGAGCTTTAATTGACATGTACATATGAAATACATGCTTAAACATGTAGCTCGGTGTAATGTTAGAGAAAACTGGTAGGTCAAACTTGAAGCTATGATTTTCTAAAAAATCTAATGGCAGTCCCTCAGTCAAATGTGGTCGCATATAGTGGAAGTGACACATGGAGATCCTTATGTGGTTGCTGTGGACTCACCGAGCTCACAGGCCATGCCCATCCATCCTTCACCACACGTGCACTTCCCATTGGTTCTGTTACAGGTGGCTCCGTTCTGGCACAGACAGCGGTGGCGACAGTCGGCTCCATAGAAGCCTGAAGGGCATTCTGTGAGGAAAACAAACAAACAAACAAACAAATAATATATTAAAGCAATATGCTACATGAGGTATTAGGTTACCTTGTATTTTAGCTTAGTAAGATGTAATAATAATATTTAGGACGACCGTTGAGCCGATTCTACTCTATGGCTCCGAGAGATGGACACTTTCAAAGAAACTAGAGAATCGGTTGGACGTCCCACTGGGAGGAGACCCCGGGGCAGAACGTCTCGGGATCCCCCCAGGAGGAAGTCACTAATGTTGCTCTGGAGAGGGAAGTCTGGAGCTCTCTGGTGGAGCTGTTGCCCCCGTGACCCGACTACGGATAAGCGGTTGAAGATTAATGGATGGATGGATGGATGGATGGGTCTCAAAGTGGGAGCCCAGTCGACCTTCAGGGTTCCACAAGAGGGCTCCAAAAACACCCTTACAGGTTTGTAACTCTGAGAGTGTACAAATGGAACCAAATGGACCCTTACAGGTACTGGTTTCTAGATCAGGTTGCTGCACTCACCTTCTGTGCAGCTGGGTCCAGTCCAGCCCGGCGCGCACGCACACTGCCCGCTGGCCGGGTGGCAGCTGCTGCCGTCGTGCTGGCACGTACAGCTCTGGTTACATCCTTCCCCGTAGAACCCAGTCGGGCACGCTGCCAAGGAGGAGGGGTAGAGAGACACATACTTAATATCGTTAACCTTCTGGTGAACTCATGCTCATCCAAAAGAGATACAATACCATGTGGTGGAAGAAGTGCTCTCATGTTTTACTTCAGTAAAAAAAGCATCAATGCAAGTAAAAGTTCAGAAATTCAAAATGTACTAACTAATTGGCGTAAACAATTACCAAAAGTAAAAAGTAGGCTACTCATGGGACTACAAGCTCGTAGCGCGGCACTTGGTTTTAACATAATGCTTAAAACCCCGTCCAGAATGGGTTAAATCTAGTATTTAAGTACTTAGCTACTTTACACCACTGGAAAAATACCAGCGACCAGGTAATTGGCGCAGGCAGTAACACAGAGGAAACCCGAGTCATTTTAATTTCTCGTGTGCAATTGTCTGTGGGGCTGAAACGTGTCGAGTCAGTGTTACAAAGATGATGTCAGTATTACAAAGGGGATTTTTTATCAAACCCATCGCTGCATATCTATCACACTCTCGAACTGTATAGTCTGTTTTTTCAGTGCTTGAGTCATGGCAATGTCAAGATAACAACAGATGTATTCTAATATGTATAATCTTTTTTTCATAAGCTCTGTCTTGCGTGATGTGATGATCAGTGGCGTGCACAGACATTTAGAGGGGCAGGTGCTCAAGTGAAAAAAGGGCACCTTGTGCAGCGCGTGGAACCGGCCGGTTGCCTTAATAGTGTGAGATTTATAGGTTTGGGGCCTAAATAATACATTAGAAGTTTTGTATCAAGGATTGATCAACGTCACCATGGTCCACATACTATACAGTATATTTTTCTAGTATATCTCACTCAGGTTGCAGTGAGGACCCATCCAGCCGGCGGGACAGGAACAGCGCCCGTTGGCGTGGTTACAGCTCCCGCCGTTTAGACACAGACACTTCTCCTGACAGTCCAGACCGTAGAAGCCCTGAGGACACGCTGAAATGCACACACACACACACACACACACACACACACACACACACACACACACACACACACACACACACACACACACACACACACACACACACACACACACACACACACACACACACACACAGAGAAAGAGAAAACTCACAGATAAATATGACACCAGCAGATGTGTTATACAGTGTTGATTTCGTCTACTAAAACTAAGGCGAAAAAGGTTCGTCGACTACCTTTTTTCACTGATGAAAACTACATGGAAACTAAATAAAAACCAGTATTTCCATTTCCTGAAAAATGAACATTTTGGACTTGGTGGATCGTGGATCTTCCCGACAGCAGAGATATACTGTGTATAGCGGAGATTAATTAGTCTTTTTACGCGTGTAGTAGAGCAGTGGTTCCCAAAGTTTTTCATGTCAAGGACCCCCAAATTTACACTAATTAGCCCACGGACCCCCATTTGAAAAGATATGCCAGGGACCCCTATAAGAGAAGATGTTTACGGCTCTAGCAGTGATTCTCAACCAGTTTAATTCAGTCACTGAATTGTGGGGTCCTTGGAATTAAACTTTAATTCCAAGGACCCCCAGTTTTACATGCATTAGTCTACGGACCCCCCATTTAATGGCATTTCTATCTCTGGGACCCACAATGTATATTGTAAAATCAATGACCCTAACGGGTCCATTTGGTTCCATTTGTACACTCTCAGAGTTACAGACCCATAAATCGTCCATTTGGTTCGAAACTATATCATTTAGCTGGGGACCCCCTGGAACTCCCTCGGGTACCCCTGGGGGTCCCCGGACCCCACTTTGGGACACAGGGTAGTAGAGGCATCTAGATAATGATATCTGGGGAGTGTTTTCTTACCCTTCTCGCAGAAGCTTCCCGTCCATCCCACCTGGCAGGTGCACGCTCCGCTCACGTGGTCACATGACGCCTTGTTGTCGCACTGACACCGATGGCGACAACCCAGGCCAAACGTACCCACGGTGCATTCTGCAGGGGGAAGGGGGGGAGGGGGGGAGGAAGGGGCCGTCAGGTGGACCACTTTTTCATTGATTGATTGATTGATTTATTAACAGTTTTAACAGAATTACAGTACATTTCAAGTACAACTCAACAACTGTCTGTGCACGCCACTGATCATCACATCACGCAAGACAGAGCTTAAGAAAAAAAGGGCCCACCATTTTCAATTCATCAAAACAATTAGAGACGTACGAATATACACAACTATATAGTCAAAACAGGAAATAGGAGGTAAAAAGGGAAAAGAAACATATACAGTGAGGGGGAAAAGGGGTGGGTGGGGATTCAGATTTTACGGGGGCAGGGTTGGGAAGTAACGGATTACATGTAATCCGTTACTGTAATCAGAGTAAAAAAAAAAACGTAACTGTAACGTCTTAGAGTACATTTTAAAATGTGTAATCTGGATTACAGTAACGGGGGTGTTGTAACAGGGGTTACATGAGGATTACATTCTTCCCTTCCCCTCATTCATTTTACAAACAAGTTATAAATTATTATAACACCAAACGGAATGGATTGGAGTTGAGCGCAGTGCGCACCTCTCTGACTCTGTGTAAAATCCTCACAGTGGAGGCTGCTGCTGGTCAGGGCAGTGTTGCCAACTTGCGAGAGAAATAAGCAACCAGGTCTATGAAAACAAGCCCAAAAGAAGCGACTATAAAAGGCCACACGAGCACTTCAAAGCTATCTATATCGTCCATTAAACAATGTGCATATTTATATATGTTGGCTATTTAAAAATGGACAATCTACAAGCTCACAACCGTTCTACCATTATTTACAAGCAACTTCAGAAAAATAAGCCCAATGTGGCTTATAATAATCAGACCAGGCAACACTGCAGAGATACTAGATAGGAGAGCATATTATGATATATTGGATTGGGGGGGATAAATAATGGGTAGCGCAGTCTTCTCTTTTAGGTCAAATACAATGAGGCTTTTTATTTAAAGAGTAGCCTACGGGGTATAAATATAATTGTATAGGGCTGAGTTCTTTGTAGACTATATAAATGAGTCTTTACTGTCTAGTCAATGTTTTAAACTCATGCCATGTCTATCTAAATGAGTGTCAGCCAGGAATGTCAAAAATAGTTTTTATTTGCCACTTTGACCACACATGGATGGAGTTGTTGGTTGTCAAAGTTGTTGGTTGTCAATGTTGTTGGTTGTTGTCAATCAAACAATCAAAATGGTTCTGTAGGTCAAGATGCATTTTTCTTATGATCTGTTATAAGTTGACACAATGACTCTACAGTAATGTAACTGTTCAGAGAGGTCAAATTCTTAACAATTAAATGACCTTAACCATATTTCAGTTGTCCTTATCTTAATTTCATAGGCTCAACATTCTTGTCTATCAATGGTAAAACTTGTATTATCTAATTAAATTGAGTTTTACTTAAAAGTAATCCAAAAGTAACTGAAAGTAACTTGTAGTTACTTTTTAAATGGAGTAATCGGGATTACGTTACTGACTACATTTTTTAGCAAGTAACTTGTAACTGTAGGGGATTCCTTTTTAAAAGTAACCCTCCCAACCCTGTACGGGGGCCAGTTTCGAATTGCAGCCGTCCGTAGGTGCCCTTTGAGGGTGGTTTTGAAGGAGTCAAGGGATTTGCATGTCTTAATGACTGTTGGTAGGGCGTTACACATTATGGTGGCATAGGAGCGAAATAAATGTAGTCTCTTGTTTGTGCCGAATTCACCACTTTTCAACTTATCTTCATATAGTTCACCCTTTGTCAGCCTTCTGATTGGTCCCTGACTGACTAACCAGCAGGCTCTGGGTCTGGGCACATCTAAGTTTGCGTCGGCCAGATTCCCGGAAAAGCTTGCCCCAACGGCATTCTGCCACGTGGGTGGAGCTTCTTTTTCATCCACCAGCTGCACCAGCAACGGAAATGACGCAAAAGACAGCTTCCTTTGGCCGCGCATGGAAGTTCAAGTGTGCCCAGGCTGTCTTTCTGCCTTGTTTATGTTGAATTTGCTAAAACATCTTTTTTGGAGAAAAAACTAAAAACAAACATGATGCCCAGTCACCAGGCTGCACCTGTGATGTTCTTTTTTACTGTCTGACACCAAGTTTAATATAAGAATTGAGTGCACAGAATATCAATATGAAGCAACTGAAAAACACGTTATTTCAATGGTAGTGGATGGAGAGAGAGGATTTTTGTCCAACCACAAAACGCCAACCAATGGTTGCGAAGAGGGGGCACAACCACAGGCGGGACTTGACAAAGGGTGAATTGGTCCTCATCACCAATGTTCATGATAAAATACCACATTTCTTTCCCTACTCTGTCTGTGTCTCATAGGAGGGCTGTGTGGGAACGATGACTTCCATTAACGCATTGCAACTTTTCAGGATTTGAAATTTGCTGCCAAAAAACAACACCGAGTGCTATAGCAGCTATACGTACTCTGATGGCAGCGTGTGCCAGTGTAGCCGGCCTCGCAGTTGCACAGGCCCGTCGCGGCGTCACAGCTCCCGTCACCGTTCCGACAGTCGCACGTCTCAGCACAGTCCTCTCCCCAGTGGCCCGCGTCGCACGCTGCCCCATGGGGAAAACCCAGGAAAGAATAATGTCCATCAGAAAAACTCATATCTGTTATTGTGGTCCACCCCCCAAGTACCCTCAGTTAAAATGTGGCTAACCCAAGCCTCTACTTTTTTGCCTTTGGAGAAACTCACTTATGGTGTAAAAACAAACAAAACAAACATGTATTTCTGTTAATACAACACCCCCAAAAGGACACCCCCCCCCCCCCCCCCCTCCGTTTTTGTTTGTTTGTTTCTTCCTTTTTTGTTTTTGTCTGTTTTTTCTTTAGCTGTCTATTTTTAATGTCTTTAGTTACTCTTCTGGTGCTGATTTAAATGTCGTCTATATGTGTTTTAGCATACTATGTGCTGACCCAATGTTGGGACAGAAGACACTTGATTTATGGTATGCACAATGTACTGTATGCTGTCAAAATGCAAAATATCAATACAAATTATAAATTACAAAAAGAAAAACTTTGAATCGGATTTGACTGGATGTGACTGCAGTCTAAATAGGGCCTTATAGAACCATTATGTGTTGTAGTCAAAGACATATTCAACTAACATCTGTTATGGGTTTTCCATTTTCTTGTATAATTCAACTACAGTTTTTATTTCATTTTGCTGGAACGCTTGTGCATTGCTCAAAAGACGCTTTTCATTTCACAGTTACCTTTCCTGCAGTTGTGCCCAGTCCAGCCAGGGGCGCACGTACAGCGGCCCGTCACAGGGTGGCAGCGAGCCTTGTTCTCACACACACATTTCAGCTGGCAACCCTGGCCGAAGCGGCCGGTCGGGCATGCTAAAAATAAACAGAGAGAGAGAGAGACAGACAGAGAGAGAGAGAGAGAATAATTTACACCCGATGCCGTAATGAAAAACAGGGCTCGCTCCACCCGACGCACAGAGGCACAGTTCCCATGACATTTTCGTGGGGCAGTGATTAGACCATCAACTGGGTGCTTTTTCTTTTTTTTTAAGAGAAGACGGTCGTTTAAAGTGGAATAACATTTGTTCTGGAAAACATGTCATATGGTGGATTCCAGGCTGCCGAAGGTCATTTTATGAGCTGTTAATGTACTGGCGTTGGTCTGTATGTCAGGGGGTGGTGGTGGGGGGAGGGGGGTGCTACAGTAAATGACCCAACGGAAAACTGGACCCATCTTCTCTTTCTAACATCTCGCTCTATTTCTTGTCAAAACTAACATGACTGTAGGAATTCGACCACACTGTACGCAGTGACAGTTTTCACTTCAGCGGTTCAATGCTTGCTGTTGCTATGGAGACCTTCCCGTTGCTACAGCAGTAGACCTTTACTATTTAAAAGTACTGTAGTATACAGTAGAAACAAGGCAAAAGGAAAGACAATATGCATCAAGAAACGGAATACTCACGGTTCTGGCAGAGTCTACCGACGAAGCCCGGAGGACAGTTGCACGAGCCGTTGTGTTTATCGCATACGGCCCCGTTCTCACACGCTGGGCAGGTCTCCTTGCACCCTGGACCCCACAGGCCCTCTGGACACACTGTGGGGGGCAAGATTATATGGGCAGACTGAATCTCTGGCGACAATGTTATGTTCAGATGCTCCTAGTCTCGCGCATCTATTCCACAATCTCCGAATGCTATATAGAGTCTGGAACTACACCTCCCGAAATCCGAGTAAGGAAGCTGGCATTTCCGTTCACTAAACCATATTTTAAAATATCTTTACATTTTATTTTATTTCCTTTTCTGCTAAGCAACAAGCTATATATGTACAGTACTGCTTAAGTGTTTTCTATTTATATTAGGATAAATGTGCGCGACTGTAAAGACAAAATGGAAGAGGGGAGGATCAACAAGAGGGGAGGATCAACATCCGCTTTATCGCTTACTCATAATTGAGCTTCCGTTGCTCCAGACTGTATGACGGAAGCATTTACTCATGATCAGAGCTTCCATTGGTCCATTTGGTTCCATTTGTACACTCTCAGAGTTACAGACCCACAAGGGTCAATTTGGTTCCATTTGTACACTCTCAGAGTTACAGACCCACAAGGGGTCCAAACTATCATTTAGCTGGGGACACCCTTGAACTCCCTCAAGTACCCCTGGGGTTCCCCACTTTGGGAACCACTGCTCTAGACTGTATGACGGAAGCATTTGAAAATTGCGAGAGGCAACAGTGAGACTATAAGATGCTCCATAGCAGCTGGGCCTAATTATACTGTAACCTTCATTTTACTGTAGCAAGTTCCGTATACACATATCGTTTTTATTTGTTGTTTCATTTCATCGTTAGGGAAACTGTCTTTGTTGAGAGAACCGGACTGTTTTTTATTCTTCCCGATTGTTTACGGATGCATTTCGTATACCGATTTCATTTTGGTTGACTGTAATAATTATCTCTGTTGAAAACCTGGTGGGAAATTTACGGTAAATACTTACAGTTCTCGCAGTGGTTGCCCGATGTTCCCGCGGGACACTTGCATCGTCCCGTCACTTTGTCACACGGGGCGCCGGTACAGTTACACGGGTGGACACAGCCTGCGCCGAACCTCCCCTCGGGACAGTCTGGAAGGAATAGGACACAGTTCAGGTCTTAGAGCTACTGCTATACATTTACGCTACCAGCTAGCAGCACAGAAAGAATGAAGTACCCCTACACAAGATATTAACATTAGAGAAACCTTGAGGAACACTGATGTTCAGCGAAACCCTGTGATGATGTTATGAAATGACGTTGCCACCCGTACCTTGGTCACAGTTCTCCCCTCGGCGACCCGGAGGGCACTTCCGCTGGCACTGACCGGTGACGTGATGGCAGAACACGCCCGGCAAACACCCGCACGTCTTGTCACAACCCGCTCCGTAGCGACCCGGGTCACACTCTGGAGGAGGAGGAGGAGGAGGAGGAGGAGGAGGAGAGGGAGGAGGAGGAGGAGGAGGAGGAGGAGGGGGAGGAGGAGGAGGGGGCAGTGCAGAGAGAGAGGCAGTGTTGATTTTGACAGGACACTTAGATTTTAGTTTTAGTCACAGTCTCTTGACTCATTTTAGTCGACTAAATCAACTGTAGATTTAGTCAACTAAAATCTTTAGTCGACTGACTAACACTAAAACATTCCAGGTGACTAAATTGTGACTGAAGCTAAACAAATAAAGTATAAAACTAGGGATGCGCCGATCCGATACTCGTATCGGAGATCGGCGCCGATCCGGAGCTAAAATTCTAGATCGGGTATCGGTGGCAATGGGCCGATCCATTATCCGATCCAGTTGCCGCTCCGTTCTCCCGTTGGAACTTGAGACATGCTCCTGTCTGCCCAGTGCACAGCGCACAGTCAAACAGCCCACAGGCTCCCTCAGCCCTCTCCCACCTGAGCCTTGAGGTGAGGGAAAGGAGGGGCTGCGCTCATAGTCACCGCTCACTGACACTGCGCTGAGTGCGCTCTACAGTCTACACTATCTGTCTCGTTCTGTCACTTCTGTCCCCCCGCTGTGTTCTTAACTTCTTTAACAGGTCGCTCGTATTTCTTTATGTAAGATAAAGAATCCGATGAACACGGAGAGCCAAAGAGGACAGTCGCCAAAGCCCCCATTCAATTACATCCTACTTGTTGTTGCTGTTCCTCATGTTAGCGATAGCTGCTAAAGCTATCAACAGTAGCAAAAACACAACACTGCTAGGCTAGCAAGCTAACGTTGCTGCAACAGGATCGTTACCGTGTGTGTGTGTGTGTGTGTGTGTGTGTGTGTGTGCGTGCGTGCGGGGATTCCGAATATTAAAATAATAATAGTAGTTTGAGTATGCTGGCCCACAGTAGCTACAGAATGTGCGTAGGGAGAGGGAACATATGGGGCTAATGCTGGCCATGAAGCATTGAATAATATCTGAATAGAACATTAACTAGAGTTATAAATAAGGAATAGAAACCAAAATGATGTGGTTGACTATCGTCAGAAATAAATTAAATTGTGGTTGTGCTTTACAACTTTCCTTTTATGTGTAGGCCTAGCTGGTTTATAATCCATAGTTACTATGTATAATAATAATAATAATAATAATAATAATAATATACATAGTAACTATGGATTTTAAACCTAAAATAATAATAATTATTATAATAATTATAGGCATAATATTATTATGCATAGTAACTGGATTATAAACCTAAAATAATAATAATAATAATTATTATAATAATTATAGGCATAATAATAATAAAAATAATAAACATTTTAAAAACTATGAAAGTGCATAATACTGCACAGCTTTTATTTGTACTTAGAATGTTAAACCCTCAGAAATCGCCATGGTTGACCAATATTATTAATCCACGTGTTAATAATATATATTATATTATTATATATAATATAATATATAATAATGTATTAAATACATTACACATTATACATTAGACATAGGGTATCGGATCGGTACTCTGTATCGGCAGATACTGGACCCCCATGTATCGAAATCGGTATCGAATGCCAAAAAGCCGGATCGGTGCATCCCTATATAAAACCATGTGAAAACGGATCGGACGAGCAAAATGAGCTCCAGACAGACAGACAGACAGACAGACAGACAGACAGACACGGTGCTTCATGGCGAACAGTGCGGTGCATTCTCTCACCGTCCTTGCACGTGTTGCCCTGGTAACCGGGCTTGCAGGTGCACGTGCCGTGTCGACGGTGACACTCCAGCGTGTTCTTCTGGACGCACGGACACTCCTCAGAACACCCCGGTCCAAAGGCCCACTTAGGACAAGCTGGGGGGCAATACACATTAAAACCCATTGAGACCTGAGACCAGATTCCACTAAATGTGACTAAATTCGACTGAGGGGCTGCCATTGTTTTGTCATATGAAAGCAGGGAAACATAGCTTCAAATTGAAGTGTCTCTAACATTACACATAGCTACGTGTTTAAGCATTTATTTGATATTTACATGTCGATTTCAGCTCTGACACTTATTTCAGACATGTTCTAGTATGTGACGAGTCTGCCTGTGCTATTAACTCATTCTTTTTATTTTTTCTCTCCTCTGGTGAAAAGCTGGAGTTTGCACGATGGCAGGCTCTCAGTCAAATCTGGTCACAAATGTCTTATAAATCATGATAGTTTTCTGAAAAAGATTTCAGTGGTTCTCAAAGTCACATGTCAAAGACCCACCAAAAATGATAGGTAATTGGCCGCACCAAGATATAATGTATTCAGTTAAACTTAAAGCAATGGTTTTCAAGGTTCATTGTTTATTTGGCATTTGAGCCACGGACCATTTGACGACATTTAGACTCTCAGACCTGGGCCAAAACGTACATTTTCTTGTCACTGGATAAGATTTTGTCCACAATTCCATGCTGCATGATGTGGTACAATTCTTCTACATTCTATAATTGTACTGTGTAGACTCAAAAATTAAGTAATGCACATTGTTGAACAATAATTTTACTCTTGAGAGCGTAACATTTTATACTCTCAAGAGTTAAAGTTCTAATAAGGGTCCATTTGCTTAGCAACTCTCCATCATATACCTGGCAGGGATACATTAGCAATTGGGCCAGTGGGGCCGTCTCTGGGGCCCTTCTGGGAAATTGGACCGTGCAGTACTAGGTGTGACGCCCTGAAAAGGGCTCCTGGGGCCCTTCATTGGCTGTTGATTTTGTTAAATTTAGGTAAAAAAGATGATAAAAACACGGAAAAACACGAAAATTACGCACGCACAGGCCTGCAAGAATTACCGGCCCAGGGGCCCTCGTGGAGCGTAATCCGTCCCTGCCACCTGGAACCCCCTCAAGGACCGATGGTGGTCCCCGGAACACTGGTTGAAAACCACTGAGTTAAAAGCATGAGGACACTTTGTGGGTGGTTGTCTCAACATGTAATCTACAGTATATACGCCATAAGCAGAATGAGCAGCATTTCCCCTATACGTTTTGACAAGAAGTGAGACGTGTGACTTTGTGTTAACGTACGTAGGTGGCAGAACCTCCCGTAGAGTCCAGGGTCACACAGACAGGCTCCGTATGTCCTGTGGCAGCGGCCGTTGTTGGCACAGTTACACTTCTTATTGCACTGCTTCCCGTAGAAGCCCTTCGGACAACCTAGGATAAATGGTAAATGGTGCATTTATATAGCGCCTTTATCCAAGGTGCTTTACATAGATTGTGCATTACATTCACACACACATTCACACACCGATGGCGGAGGAAACCATGCGAGGCACCAACCAGCACATCAGGAGCAATTAGGGGTTCAGAGTCTTGCTCAAGTACACTTCGACACTAACTCTGGGGGAGCCCGGGTTCGAACTGGCAACCTAGCGGTTACCATCTGGCTGTTTTAGCCCTGAGCTACCACCGCCCCTAGGATAGAGAGGAGGAAGACAACGGCAAACTACTGGGGATACATTGTTTATGTACTTCTAATAGCCGGCAACAGTACATTCATAAACTTCCATCCGTCCATGGGCGGTACATGGACCCTAAATCTCCTGTTGGTTTTTTTGCACCCCATTACTAATCAGTGGCGTGCACAGATAGACACTAGGGGGTGCTATCTGTGCATTATATAATGCTGTAGTATAGGTGGAGCGACTATAATAACTCACCATCCTGGCACAAGTCCCCGCTGACGCCAGGCGGGCAGCGGCAGTTCCCGTTCACAGGATCACAGCTGGCACCGTTCTTACACTTACAGGGGAAGGAGCAGTTTTTACCAAAGTGTCCGTCAGAGCAAGCTGTTTGATAGGAGAAAAAAAAATACAATCAGTCACCGTTATATCAGTGAAAGAAGTACAGGTTCATTTGCCGAATCATTGAACCTCGGAGGAAATTGTGTGAATTGCCAATGCGACAGAAAAGCAACATGTATTCTGCATTGAGTCACAATAAATTATAAAACAAAGATGGACGTGTGCATTGTATCGCTTGGCGCACATGAAGAATGCAAGGGAAGTAGAGTTAAGTGATATTCTTTTGGTTACAAAAGGTTTTTTGATATTCTGATAGGAATCATTGATACTATATTCTGATAGGAATCATTGATACTATATTCTGATAGGAATCATTGCAAACGTTGTAGAGTGTTTGTTCAGTAACAGGTAGGTGACAAAATGTCAGCCAATCGGGAGAGAGTAGCCATTTATCAGCGTATCAGCTCACTCTGGTTGCAGAGGACTCCAGTCCATCCGCTGGGGCAGTCACATCCATTCCTCTCCGGGGTACACTTGCCACCGTTGGAGCAGTCGTCACAGGACAGACTGCAGTCGTGACCAAACGTGTTGTCGATACACACTGAAAGAAATGGACACAGACAGGATGCGTCACACGTCGTCACGCCACACATCACAAGATTATTTTTCAATAAGAAATAAAATAAAATAATGTTATGAATTCTAAAACAAACAAACAAATGTAAGACATCCCATGAATACAAAAATAAAAAGTAACTAGAAAAAGTGCCTCTCGGGGCACAGGTGTCCACCAGGGCAGGTCAGGTTGTGACCTCCTGGTGGTGCTATAATAAGCCAATGTGAAAAGGGTGGGATATATTCCTCAGCCTAGTAGGAACGTCTGTGAAAGATTTCACATAAATTGCACGCTGCGTTCATGATTTGAGGCTTTTGGTTCAAAACGGGCCAATCCTGTAAACTTTGAAAGGCAATGTTAGCCAATCAGGATGGAATATGAAAAATCGGACAGATCTATGTTGAGCACATGACTATAGAGAATAGATACTGTTAAAACGATTTGCAGGATCTTTGGACAAAATATGGAGGAATAATATCCAAAAATGTGTTTTACAAAAGTCGGCGTCCTGGTGGTGCTATAACAGGCCGTTCTGGATAATTCGGGGCAGAGGTTCAATGTTGGCATCCATGGAGTGTGTATGCAAAGTTTGGTCTAGCTACAGGCCCCTGGGATGCAAGGTATATCACACACACACACACACACACACACACACACACACACACACGCACACACACACACACACACACACACACACACACACACACACACACACACACACACTCACACTCACACACACACAGCCTGCGGGGTCAGAACAATTAACCCCCGCCATGAGGTCTGTAATTGGCCTGCAATAAATGAGCGTGTCAGACATGCAGCTCTCTACCTCCCATGAGTCCCATAATGCACGTAATCAGATACAGCTTTTACTTTTAATGGCAATGAATGCACGTGTTTGGGCTGGCGTGTACGTGTGTGTGGGGGGCAGACTTAAATGTGTTAATGGCGAAACATGTGTCTTTTTGCAGGGGAGTGTTTCGTGTGTGTTTGGGGGGGGGGGGGGGGGGGGAGCCATTAAAAAAAACTGACATTTTAATTAGCCCTTCACTAATTAAGCCCCACCCAATCCACTCCCACCCAATCCACCCAATGCCCACTGCGAGGGCAAACTGTCACAAACTTTCACCCATTGAGATGCATTTTAAATGATTTCTCCATCATCATACTATAATTCTAACAATGAATGAATGAATGTCAGAAACACCGGCGTATCTCCTCATTGCCTGCACCAATCGCTCCCACTTTTCACACAGGCATTGACCATAATAATATGGAGGTCTTAACGAAGCCCTTCTTTCGATTTGACACATTAATGATTAATAATGAATTTATTAGTGAATTAACCTTGCACCCTCACACACCTCCGCCCCTTGGCGACACCTGCATCACAGGCCACCGTTCTCACCGTTACCCCACTGGCATGCTTCCTCTAGCTACCACCGCAACACAACAAATAGTGCCCTATACAATTTGGCGCCGCTGACTGTGTGTGTGTGTGTTGCATCCTTTGGCCGTCTTCTCCTACCAAACTACACCATTTGCACACATCTCACCATGCACTACAGCAACAGCTTGCCTGTCCACACATCAACCACTACTTTGCATTCATATTCATGTCATATTTACAGTACTACGGCCTTCACAGTGACCGGGATATTGTGTGTGTGTGTGTGTGTGTGTGTGTGTGTGTGTGTGTGTGTGCGCGCGCGCGTGTGAGAGGGACGATAAACAGTCAGCAACACGTTAAATTTCTACTTCTACTAAAGAAAGAGGCAGCGATGGAGCCATAAGTCCATATCCATAAATTCGGGGACATAAATTGCGCAAAATACTGTTAAACATGACGGCAGCAGCCTGCTGCATCCTCCTAGCTGTTGTGTGCTAAGCTAATTATCATACGGAACCACAACAGTCAACACGGCTCTGACTAGGGTTGCCACATTGACTGAGAGGGAAACAAGCAACCAGGTCTATGAAAATGTTAACAGGCAGATCAAGTCAGAAAATCCGAAAATAATAATAATAATAAATAAATCTAGAATAAGAAACAATATTGCTGACTGTCAAACATCATTGTCCAATGTTGTTTTAGAGCAGTGGTTCTCAAACATTTTCATGTCATGGACCACTAATATTCTATATATATATAATATATAATATATATATTTACTATATATACACACCGGTATATATACAGTATATACACACACACCGTATATCTAGGTGTGCCCCGAGATTTTTAGGCTATGAAAAGTGTGCCCTGGGACAAAAAAGGTTGAGAAACACTGCTCCAACGCACCTACCCTTTTTCACACCGCCCCCAGGCAGGCATCTGAAACAATTCCCCACACTGAACATAATTTGCTGTTCATATATTCAGATTAGAACGGGTAAGGACTAGTATAAATAATCGGTCATTTCAGTAGCAAGAGCTTGAAAATGTCTTCTAAATCTAGTCAAATGCTATGCAGTGGACAAATGTGGATGACATTATTGGGGGAGAAAGATGAAACCGCTATCAACTTTAACGACCATCCCGTTCGACAGACGTTTTCATGCAATGCACGGTAAGACTACAGTGATTAGTATTGCAATCACCTGGATGGGTGAGTCGCTATATGTGTTCCACAACACAGCCATGCAAAATAACAGCTATGATGACGAAAACAGAACTGCAACCAGCAGATGCAGCGCGCGACACACACACACACACACACACACACACACACACACACACACACACACACACACACACACACACACACACACACAATATTTTGCATATTTTGGCGGAAATATGTGTAGCGAGTAACGAAAGTTGTCCAATTTTAATGTAGCGGATTAAAAGTAAGATTTTTTACTTGTAAATGTAACGAAGTAAAAGTAAAAGTACAGAAAAAGAAAAATACTCAGTACAAATTCTCAAAACATGTACTTAAGTACAGTAACGAAGTAATTGTACTTCGTTACTTTACACCACTGATTGATTTCAGCTAATTACTACTATATAAATGTTATTGTCTTTTTTATGTCCAATGTATTTGTATTTCATTGATAAAGTTAACATAACTATAACTAAATGCATTTGAAATTAGGTAAAAATTTTACTTTTCAGGATTCCAATTCAAAAATGGCAAAAATAATAATAATCAGGATTTCAATTAAAATATAGCAAAAATACTGTATTTTTGCCCTCTGGAGTGAGTGTGGAAATATAGTGGCCCTCTGGAGTGAGTGTGGAGATATAGTGGCCCTCTGGAGTGAGTGTGGAGATATAGTGGCCCTCTGGAGTGAGTGTGGAAATATAGTGGCCCTCTGGAGTGAGTGTGGAAATATAGTGGCCCTCTGGAGTGAGTGTGGAGATATAGTGGCCCTCTGGAGTGAGTGTGGAGATATAGTGGCCCTCTGGAGTGAGTGTGGAAATATAGTGGCCCTCTGGAGTGAGTGTGGAAATATAGTGGCCCTCTGGAGTGAGTGTGGAGATATAGTGGCCCTCTGGAGTGAGTGTGGAAATATAGTGGCCCTCTGGAGTGAGTGTGGAAATATAGTGGCCCTCTGAAGTGAGTGTGGAGATATAGTGGCCCTCTGGAGTGAGTGTGGAAATATAGTGGCCCTCTGGAGTGAGTGTGGAGATATAGTGGCCCTCTCTATCATCAAAGTTTCCCACCCCTGGTATAAAGCATGTGTTTTTGAAGGGGAGGAAGAAGGGGGCGGGGCTAACCGAACTTCTCCGCCAGGTTGTTCTCGGCTCTCAGCTCGCCCTCGTCGTCTTCGTAGTCGTCGTAGCGCTGGAAGGGCTGACCGTAGTCCTGCAGCAGGGTGAGCTGGGGCCGGGGGAGGGGCAGCTCTATGGGGCCCCCGCTGGACAGGGCCTCAATCGCATTCTCTAGGACTACAGAGAGAGGGGGAGAGAGACACAGAGACACAGCAGAGTGAGCTGGGGCCGAGGCAGAGATCAGCTCTATGGGGCTCCCGCTGGACAGGGCCTCAATGGCATTCTCTAGGACTACAGGGGGGGGGGGGGAGAGAGAGAGAGAGAGAGAGAGAGAGAGAGAGAGAGAGAGAGAGAGAGAGAGAGAGAGACAGAGACAGAGACAGAGACAGAGACAGGGACAGAGACAGAGACAGACAGAGAGAGAGACAGAGAGAGAGAGAGAGAGAGAGAGAGAGAGAGACAGAGACAGAGACAGAGACAGAGACAGAGACAGAGACAGAGACAGAGAGAGAGAGAGAGAGAGAGAGAGAGAGAGACAGAGGCGCTTATACAACAACGAAATAACATGAAAAACATTCTAATCGGCATATTCGCCGATACCGACATGACCCGATATGACAAATTAGGGCCGATACCGTATATCGGGACATAGTAAAGAGTACAGAAGATTTTACATACTCAAGCAAAGTTACAAATGCCTCAAAATGGTAACACAAGTATAGAAAGTATTCACGCAGAATGTCACCATTACGAGTTTTCAAATGTTATAAAAATCTGTAGAACATAGCCGGAAATGTGTGTATAATTATAGTGCTGAAGTGCTTATAATGTATGTTCTGTACTTAACCCATTTCGACCTGAGGCTGATTCTATAAATGTCTTCTAAATCATGACAGTTTTCTGAAAAAGCCTATGTTTCTATGTCAGTGGTTCCCAAACTATTTCATGTCAAAGAGCCCCAGAATTATGTATTTGGCCTCCGACCCCCATCTGAAAATATGTAGTTCCAATTTCCCCAGAACGAAAAACGTTCGCTGTGAAAAGAATATACTGTATATTCAAAGATTTTGTGCCACATTTTCACGATTTCTTTCTAAAATAGCAGACCTACAAGCTCATAATGGGTTAAGGTACTTTTACCCGGACTGGCACAGGGTACTCACGGAGGCAGGAGCGTCGGTCTTCGTCCAGACGGAACCCCCGGCGGCAGAAACACTGGAAGGAGCCGGCGTTGTTGTTGCACGTGTGATCACAGCCGCCGTTGGCCGCCAGACACTCGTCCACATCTGCACGCACGCACGCACACACACACACATGCACGCACACACGCACGCACACGCACACAGTGGGGGGGAGGGGGGCGGAAGCACTCACTTCATTAAAAGTATCAATACTACGGAAATACTAGAATTTGTTGAAAGTACCAAAAGTAGAAAGTACTCAATCGTGAAGGATGTCCTGTGAAAATAGCAGATCTACAAGTTCACAATATGTCGCATCGGGCTGTGAGCTTCTAGATCTCAAATGGCCGAAATGTGTATAGGGCTGAAGTGGTTATACTGTATGTTTTGTAATAATAACCCCCAAATCTACAAAGTAACTAGTAACTAAAGTTTTCCAATAAATGTAGTGGAGCAAAAGTACCATATTTTCCTTATACATAAGTACAGTACTTGAGTACATGTACTTAGTTACTTTACACCACTGACAGCACGCCTGAGACGCGACGCTACAGTTGAAATGCTTCCATGCGGCCCGGGCCGGCCTAGCGGTCTGGGCACGGGCTCCATTTTCGTCACCGCTAAACCCCTTATCCCTAAACTTCTTCGCCTTTTTTATACTATTTTGAAAAACATTTTTGAATAGTTCAACTAGCCAATCTACATTGACACGTTGTGAGCTTGTGGACTGGCCATTTTGAATTCTACAAGCAGCGCACCGCATTGTGAGCTTGTAGATCGGCTATTTTCAGCATGCAACCAAATGAAAAATTACTTATACTGGATCTCTTCATGTCCACTAGTCCCTTCCTAACATTTTAGTTAGTTTGTATTTGTTGACGAAATTGTCAGTATATTTAGTCTTAGTTTTAGTCATCATAGCTTTGTTTTTATTTATTTATACATTTAGTTTGTCAGTGGAAAAAGCTAGTCGACGAACATTTTTCGTCTTAGTTTTAGTCGACGAAATCAACACTGCTGCCATGCATCCCTGAACGTTTGTGGAACAAGCCAAGGTGTATAATATAACCAAAGGGCAATAATTTGCCTCATGTCACACGATAAACTAAAACAAAGACGACCTTTGTGCACTCTCAATAACTACACACCAGCTTCTACTGTACTTCCACTGTAGGTTCAACTGGAGGCATTCCAGGTTCAACAGAAATAAATAATCTTTTTTAATGTGGATGTTGTTAATGTTAACCCATAAAAGTGCACAGTGGTGGAAGCAGTACTCAAGATTGTTTTTCTTTTAGGTAAGCAATACCACAATGTAGAAATACTCAGAGTAATTGAATTCCAAACTTTACTTGAGCAAAAGTACAAAAGTACTTCCATAAAAATATTAGTACCAACAGTAAAAAGAAAAGTATTTCATACATGCAGAGTTGCAGACAATGAATGTCTTTTCTGTCGTAATTTCGAAACGCGGAGCGGGAATCGAATCTAGGACTTACTGTATGGCTGCTTTAGAGGCTATATCTGCTGTTGGGAAGAAATCACTTAACTCCAAAATGTTCATTTTTCAGGAAATGAAAAATATACATTTTTCAGGAAATGAAGAAAACTGTATATTTTGAAAACAAAGCAATACTGCCTCATCAAAGTTGGTGTTGTGACTTTAGATATTGTCAAACGTCCCCCATGAGAGGGGGAGAGGTGGTGGAGTTAGCTGTTTTAGCAGACAGTTTGAGGGTACAATGGAGTTGGGAGGTTTTGTCCCAAGCGCTTTTTACTACTTTTCATTGATTCAATATTTTCTAAACTACACAGAGACATAACGGGTGTTCAATAGCACTGATTTATGACCAAAAACCTCATAAATGGAGTTAGGTGGTTTCCTCCCGATAGCAACCAGTACACGTGACTTACCGTAACCACTAGGCTATCAGCACCCGGGGTGCAACTTTATGTCCAAAAATCTGAACTAACCCTTTAATGACACAGGCTGGGAAGGTCGGATATAGCGACCAACTCTATATACCTGACTAAAGTTCACTTTGAGCCGAGCAAACATCTGCTCTTTTCAATAGACTTTGTACACATTGTGAACTTGTGAAGTGGGACATTCTGCAATATGAGTACTTTTACTTTTAGTACTTTAAGTACATTTTGATGCCGATACTTTTGTACTTTTTCTAAAGTACATTTTCAAATCCGTACTTTTACTTGTAACGAAGTACTTCTAAATTGCAGTATTGTTACTTTTACTTATGTAAAACAATTGAGTAACACTGCCGGCGAGGGCAACACGAGTACATACCATCACAGTTGCATCCGTCAGCGTTGAGTCTGTAGCCCGCTGAGCAGTAGCACTCGTAGCCCCCGGGGTAGTTGGTGCAGTCCTGCTCGCAGCACGAGCTCCGCTCCCCGCACTCGTCCACGTCTGCCAAATAAAACACGGCCGTGAAACCAAAGTTACGACCGTATGAGCAAACGATATACGCTTCCCCTTTTCATTGAGAGCGAGGTTTTATGGGATTAAATGTGTATGAGTTGGGGTGCCAGACCAGGTTATAAAGGATGTACATAAATACATAAAGGGAATATTATATAAATATAAACATAAATAAAAACATAAAGGGAGACGCTGCTGTGTTTCACTGTTCTCCTGTAGACTAGAGAGCTGTTTCCCAAAGTGGGGTCCGGGGGACCGAGGGAGTTCCAGGGGGTCGTCAGCTAAATGATAGTTTGGAACCAAATGGACGATTATGCGTCTGTAACTCTGAGAGTGTACAAATGGAACCAAATGGACCCGTTAGGGTCCATTTGGTTCCATTTGTTTGGACCCCCTTTGCTTTCCAAATATAAGGTTTTCTTAATTTCCTGATAAAAATGAACATTTTGGAGTTATGTGGTTTCTTCTTCCCGACAGCAGAGATATGCATAAACTACACTAGACGACAGTATTATAGTATGATAGTATATTATAGTATGAATCTCGTGACTCTAATACCATTTAGACCTGAGGACGATTCTACAATTGTCTAAATGCTAAAAACACCAAAAGGGGCTCCCCGCCCAGAATGGGTTATTAATTGAGCTCACCGGCACACGTCTTGAGGTCATCGTGGAGTCGGTAGCCCTGGTTACACGAGCAGACCGGCCCGTTGGTGGAATGCTGGCAGTGATGGGAACAGCCGCCATTGTTGTCCTCACAGCTGTTCACTATCTCCATCTCAATTCCTGTCACGCAGCGGCGGATAAGATAAGACGGATGTGTATAATGTATATTCGTGACGGAATGTTTCGATAACATTTTTGAGCCTATAAGGACACATACGTGAACAATTACCACACTATACATTTGGAATTGAGTGCCGGGAAAATGCTAGGCTGCATGATGCAAAAAAAAAGTCATATCTCGGTATTTATGTAAAATATTGCGATATCGATACGATATTACCGCTAAAATGTCATATTCTATAGTGTGTTGCAACGTTGAGAAAAATAAAGGGAAGCTCCGCACAAGGTCTACTGACACAAGGTCTACTGACCTTCTTGCAGGCATCCAAGTGTTGCAACATTGAAAACTAAAGCATGATACCTGCTTGGCAGGTATCAATACACTTTTAGACCGACATGTTTGTGCCAGCATGGATGATTACATTTATTTCTTGATCAGGGGTCCTTCTATAAAAGCATTCTTCAGTGATAAAGGACAATGTCCACTATATATAATTTCTATATTTTTTATCCCACAATTTTGTAACCCATTTTTCACCCCTGTGTCAATTATCTATTGTGATCCTGGGCTCTACACACCCTCCGCCAACCTGGGGAAAGCAACGGACTTGAACTCATGCTTCCTTCATGCCCGAGTGTCCAAGTTGCTCCTTTACACCTGACAGGGGGGAGTTTCCCTGGTTGGACGTAGCGCGTGGAAGGAACACGTTATTCCAACCAGTTCCTTTCCCCTCCATCAGGCGCCTCGGCTGGCCAGGGGGAGGCAGTTTAGAGACCAGGATTACTGCATGTTTTTTGTGAGGGTACCTACCCTAGGGGGCACAGGGAGAACATGCAAACTCCACACAGAAAGGCCCTTTCGCCAACGCCGCCTCGGGTATGGCACTGATGCGGAGGAGGAAACACGCCGCCAGCACCCACAGCGTCCCGAGCGGGAATCGGAAATTAGCTGTTTGAGTCTAGAATAGACTATACTGCATGGCCTGAATGAACCGATGAAAAACATGACTTATTACAAATATTAATGTACAGTTATGTCGAAATTAACCTCAATCGCCTCCTTGTCTTGATCGTTTAAACGTGACGCCATATGGGCCGCTATGCTCGATAACAGGCTTGATAAGCCCAAAGCTTAAATATCATAAGATTTTAGTCGACTAAATCTAGAGTTGATTTAGTCGACTGAAATGTATTTTGGTGGGCGTTGATGCCATCGTAATGACTGTTTTTACACTTGCTGAAAATAGCCGATCAGATCTGCTATTTTCAGCATGCAACCAAGTGTAAAATGACTAGTCCCTTCCTAACATTTCAATTTTTATTTGTTGACGGAATTGTCAATAGTATTTAGTCTTAGTTTCAGTCATCATAGCTTAGTTTTCATTGAGTTTCCATTGAGTTTTCGACAGTGAAAAAAGGTAGTCGACGAACATTTTTCGTCTTAGTTTTATAGTCGACGAAATCAACACTGAACTCACGGTAACACTGTTTCCCGTCGTGTCCCAGCTCGTAGGCCGTGTTGCACACGCAGGCGTAGGACCCCAGCATGTTGTGGCAGCCATGGGCGCAGTTGGCCTCGTTCGTCGCACACTCGTCAATGTCTGGAAAATGGACAGCGTTAAACAAAACATTTTGCCTTGTCTTATATCCAGCCATCTTCAGTCAGTGCTCCATCGCTGCTTCCTCCACTGTCAGTACACACCTGCTGCACCACCCTTCATGTCTCACACCAGGGCTGGACTGGGACAAACATTCGGCCCGGTCATTCACCCACCACAACCAGGGCACAGATAGCAGAAACTATACCGCACGCTCCGTCGAGGCACACACAAACAAACAAGCCCTAAATACCACCACTTTTACAGAACGACATAAATGACCAACAGACAACTACACAACCCTTTGTAGAGGGTTTATTTGTCACTTGGTACAGTGAAATTATCATGATGGCACTGGCAGAATGGCAGCATGCACGGACCTTTCCTGGTGGTCTGCCGCCTATTGGCCTCATGGCGGCGCTCTACGGTCGCGGCCCACCGGGAATATGCCCGGTACGTCTTATGGCCAGTCCAGCCCTGTCTCACACCTGTTTATATACTTAGTTGACTTTATGGGGTCCCCCAGGGCTCTTTTTTCATCCTCTGCACCAAATCTCTTTGGCAATAAAAGGTCACAACGCGTAAAAAATTTGTCCGTGGCAAAGGGTTGGTCTTGTCCGTGGCAAAGTTTAGATTTCTTTTAGATAATGTTCCTATTTTGATCAGAACACCCAATTACTGAATGTATGGCACTGATTTTCTACGACACTATGGCACATTATGGGCTCTATTTTGGGGGATTTAGCAGTGGGGAAGGGGTGTTCCCCCACAAAGCTGGTATTTTGGTTACCTGTCTGTTTGGGCGTTAAAATAATGAAACCAATCACTGTGCCACATGCCATTGCCTTTAACAGATCCCTTATCTGTTGCCCGTTATGCCGAGTTCTATATTGCTTCATAGCCTTATGGTCTATATAGCCCATGGAAGAGTGATGCGTTGCTGCCTTGATGTCGCACTTGTGCTGGGCGCCACTCTATACCAAACTAATTTGGTACGTACGGCTTATGGGTGCTTTTAAACTCCACTATGCGCCTTCCCAAATGTGTGTGACCAAAATAGCAATTTAGGGGAAAGTGTGCCAACACACCCATGACCACACCTCTAGGCACAAACACTGGTGTCGGCAAAATAGACAGCGGGTGACGCTGGACCAAAATACCATTAAGGGACAGAGAAAGCTCCAGTACTCGTGATTATTGGGCAGCGGCTGACTTGCGGGCCGCATTTGCAGGTACCGGTGGTGACGAAAATCGAGCCCTATGAGTCTAATTAGTACAAGTAAGACGCGCAAACGCGTGAAGCGAACGCAGCTCGTGTGTGTGTGGTTGTGTGTGTGTGTGTGCTACAGCTGCGCCCTGTGTGTGTGTGTGTGTGTGTGTGTGTGTGTGTGTGTGTGTGTGCGTGCGTGCGTGCGTGCCACAGCTGCGCCCTCTGGTGGCGGGCCGGTGGTGTAACAGCGTGACACACACACACAGCGTGACACACAGACACTCAGCCCCTGCTGTCATAGTAAGTGGCTCACTGCGTTCGCAACTAGTGGTTCTCAAAAGTTTTTTTTTTGCAAGGACCCTGAGAGTTACAGACCTGTTATGGCCATTCGGGGCTACTTTATGTGTTTCATGGCAATATTATTGTCCGCTCATTTGTTCATAGTGAACCACGAAGACGCCCTTCGTGTTTGAGTTGGTACGATTGAAGAAAGGGGATAAAATGTATTTTGTCGGGCCTTGATGCCGTCGTAATGACTGTTTTTTTTTCACTTGCTGAAATAGCTGATCTACAAGCCTGCAGCACGACACGTTGTGAGCTTGTAGATCAATTGTAAAATGACTTGTATGGATCTCTTTTATACTATTCCCTTCCTAACATTTTAGTCTAGTTTTAATTTGTTAACTAAATTGTCAGTAGGCTATATTTAGTCTTAGTTTTAGTCACCATAGCTTAGTTTTCATATAGTTTCCATTTAGTTTTCGTCAGTGAAAAAAGGTGGTCGGCGAACATCTTTCGTCTTGGTTTTAGTCGACGAAAACAACACTGCATCTTTTCTTACCCTCACAAGTGGCGTCGTCCTCCGTCAGGACGAACCCTGGCTTACAGTCGCAGAACTTGTTGCCGCCGTCCATGCGGCACTCGTGCATGCAGCCTCCGTTCCTGTCCTTGCACGGGTTCTGCACTGTGGGGATGAAAGACAATATCCATTTTTTAAAACAATATCAAACATAATGTGGAACAGATCTATCGCGGTAGGAGAGAACTTAATGCAGAGCATATGGTGAACGAACGCTAAATCCCCCCCTGCCACGAGCCCCACTATACCTAGCTAAGACCCCAATCCATCCATCCCTCTACACCGGCCTGGACACTCTCCATGCAGCATATGCACTCTGGGATGAGAACATTCAGTCCTGCAACAATTAGAGGACGCTGCGTGACGTGGGCCAACAATTACAATTGTCAAAAAGCATCCAAAAAGACAGTTTTGTTTCTTAAATAATCATGATCTTCCCTCTCCCCATGAGAACGGGGCCCCGGCACCACACGGCCGAGGCCACGGAAGAGGACAGAGATCAAAGGAGACTAGGACATCAAGTGAGCAATTTGGGGGGAGAAACAGGAAAAGATTCATATACCGAAGTAATGTCTCATCCCTGAATGACGGTTAATCCCGTTCCACTGGAGACATCCTGTAAGATCATTACAGCTGGCAGATGGCGTTTTTTTACGTTGCCATGCCTCCTCCTCTTCCTCCTCCTCTTCCTCCAAAATCACACCTTCAGTGAAAGATCTCTGCTCTGACAGATCGAAATGCAGCATTCTCGCTTTTCTCGAGTCATTCATCAGGTGGTTCATTATTTCCGTTTCGCCAACGTTGTGCTGCTGCACCCGTGCACTTCTTTTACACATGGCATGTCATTGTACCGTGAGTGTGTGTGTGTGTGTGTGTGTGTGTGTGTGTGTGTGTGTGTGTGTGTGTGGATGAATAAAATACTCACATCTGCAGTGCTTGCCGTCCTCCTCCAGGATGTAATTTGACTTGCAGCGGCAGCGGAAGTGAGCAGGCGACTGCTGTACGCAGTAATGCTCACAGCCTCCGTTGCTGATGGCACAGGAGTGGACAGCTATACAGTACAGATACAGTAGAACAACACACAGACCGTTGCTGATGGCACAGGAGTGGACAGCTATACATTACAGATACAGTAGAACACACAGACCAATCTGTAGAGAACAGACTGGCAGCAGCACAAGAGTTAACTGTCAAAGAATGATAAAATAAATGAATCATTCATGTATTTTTTTTTGCAGAGGAAAAAACAACAACAAATCTATTTCCACATTTTTGTCTGGAGTTATTGTGACATGGCAACAGCATTCAAGATTCTGGAGATTATACTTTCCCAGGGAGGACGTGACCTGAGAATTGATAGTGCTAAGACAAACACTGCGCTAAAGACCTCAGCGGATTGCTACGCTCCTCTGCGCCATTAAAGTTCCATCATGGCAGCAATCACACAGACGAGTCGAGAGTCGAGACCCAGCCGAGAGAGAGAGAGGCCTCTGTAGCAGTTTTGTTTTTGACCGCACATTTTGATTTGTGTTTTAGTCATAGTCTCTTGAATAGTTTTCATTTGGTTTTAGTCACCTTTTAATCACCTGGAATGTTTTAGTGTTAGTTAAGTGTTATATAAAATGTATTTTGGTGGGCCTTGATGCCTGATTTTACACTTGCTGAAAATAGCTGATCTACAATAAAAAAAAAGAAAGAAAAGAAAATAGCTGATCTTGTAGATCGGACTATTTTCAGCATGCAACAAAGTTTAAAATGACTTTTACTTATACTGGATATCTTGTCCACTAGTCCCTTCCTAACATTTTAGTCAAAATTGTACGATATATTTAGTCTTCGTTTTAGTCATCATATCTTAGTTTTCATTTAGTTTCCATTTTGTTTCTGTCAGTGAAAAAAGGTAGTCGACGAACATTTTTCGTCTTAGTTTTAGTCGACAAAATCAACACCTCAATTGAAACCCACAACAGCCAGCCCGGCTATACTTGTTCTTGTTTACGTGTAAGGAAATGTATAATTTCCAAGTGGTGCATTTACATGCTTAATCTAAAGTGCTTTTATACAATGTGCATTACAATCACACCAACAGTGCAGGAAACCATGCAAGGCATCAACATGCATATCAGGAGCAGTTAGGCCTCACTCACACGTAAGACACACGCAAGACACACTTGTGTCCTGTGTCTTCAGTGTGTCATGGCCGCCTCAATGCATTTCCAATGGGAGTCACATGGTTGGAAGACACAACCTTGTTGCATGGCTGTCTTCTGCCCCAACAAGGTTGTGTCATGAAACCATGTGACTCCCATTGGAAATGCATTGAGGCGGCCATGACACACAGAAGACACAGGACACAAGTGTGTCTTGCGTGTGTCTTACGTGTTTGATTGCCCCCCTAACCCCGAATCAAACACAAGTGTTTGGTCAAACCACGTGACTTCCATTGGAAAAGCATTGGGGCGGCCATGAAACACAGGCAGAGCACAGAACATTCGTTCTTTATGTGTGTACGAAGCCTTAGGGGTTCAGTGTCTTGCTCAAGGACACGTCAAAGTTAACTCATGCGGAGCGAGCTGGGGATTTGAACCGAAAACCTTCCGATTCATCCCAAGCGGATGCTCTACCTCCCGAGCCAATGCCGCCTGCTTTGTTGTATGAAAAATAACAGATTTTTAATGGAAGAATGCAATGAATCGTTATATTTCTTTTGGTGAGCGACATGGCCGTACAACAAAGTATAAAACTGGCTGTTGAGTCAAACTCTATCAAGCATGTGTGACCCTTCCTCCAGCTCAAACATTATGCGTCCACACGTTCTGTGCATGTGATGTGATCCTGACAGATCTGAAGCCGGGGAAGGAAGGCCAACATGACTGAGATGTTGAATTGATATCTGTGGACATCTGCTCTGCTTTTTCTGCTCCGTGCCTCCAACGATGATTGATACGCATTGCAAGGAGGTACTGGTATGCACTGTGAGGCTCTATCTCTAGCAATGTATGAGGTCTTTGCGGCCTGGTGTGCAATGCAAAAAAAAGAAAACTCAAAAAACAAAGACATACTTTGGAATGGATTCCAGATTACCGGCGTGGGCTTCCTGTCCGATCTTTAAGTTACGCAAATCACACCGAGGTGTTCAGTGGTCACTCACTCTATGCGGGAGCCCAATGTGATGGCGTCGTTCCCACAGTGAATAAACTGGCTGCTTGTGGGGTTATGACAACAAGTGTGACGATAATGTCCACTGTGGTGGCAGAGGAGGCTGAAAAACAGCCAAAAAAGACACGCACATCTACAGTATAGAGATAGGGTGAGAAGTTCGGAGTAGAGCCGCTGCTCCTTCGCCTGGAAAGGAGCCAGCTTAGGTGGTTCGGGTATCTGGTCAGGATGCCTCTCGTGCGTCTCCCTAGGGAGGTCCTCGAGGCACGTCCCACTGGGAGGAGACCGTGTGGCAGACCAAGGCGCATTTGGAGGAAACACATCGACTCACTGGCCTTGGAACGCCTCGGGATCCCCCAGGAGGAAGTCACTAATGTTGCTCTGGAGAGGGAAGTCTGGAACACTCTGGTGCTGGAGCTGTTGCCCCCGCGACCCGACTACGGATAAGCGGTTGAAGATGGATGGATGGATGGATCTACAGTATACATACCCCAATAGGCTGGGTTCCGGAACAAACAAAGTAACAGATAAAGAATATCTTTACTTGATGAATGTCTCCTGTGGCCAAAATGTCTATAGTGATCTTTATACTTCGCCCCAGAAGTATACAAAGGTGCTTTACAAGAGCAATGTTGAGGAACATTTGAGTCATTCTGTTACTGCATACTGCAGATAAACTACCATTGAACTTTTACACTCCATGAATTTCACCTTAATTTCACCCGACATGTCCTGCCTGTGCTCACGCTGCGTTTATGGCCAGCGGTGGATGGTTCTGTTTCATGGCGTCATGCACGTACAGCGCTGTTTTCTGTGACAGCTCCTTTTTTCATTTTTTTTTTATTTAGGTACAGACATACACATTTCATACAGCCAAACCAATCTAGACAGCTTGGCCTTCAGCTGTGCTATGAAACATTTTATGTGCCTTATGCTTAATGTTTATGCTCCGTCGTATGATGGTGTTATACGGACCAAAAATAGCAATACATCTTACAGGTTCACAATGCGTAGCGGCCAAGACAGTGAAGACACATTGTGAGCTCTTAGAAAGGATCAGTAGGGATCGGCCTTGGCGAGTGAGCCGCCTAGAAGAGCTTTTGTCCGTATTGTTGCGACCGAAGGCAACAACGTTCTGGCACCGTTAACCCGTCGATTCCAAATTTTGCACGCACACGCCACCAGGAGGCCGACTTTTGTAAAACTCATTTTTGGATATTGTCCAAAAATCCTGCAAATCGTTACACAGTATCTCTATAGTCATGTGTTCAAGATGGATCTGTCAGATATTTCATATTCCATCCTAATTGGCTAATATTGGCTTGCAAAGTTTGGAACAAAAAGCCTCAAATCATGAACGCAGCGTGCAATTTACGTTACATCTGTAGGAGCCGTAATGTGTTTGCATTCTAATGTGCTATTATGATTGACGTAAGGTATGTCACTTTAATGGGCACTGCACATGTAGTGGGCGTGTCACCGGGGCTGGGGCGCTGCCACTCTAGTTTCATGGCGTTACCTGTCACTTGGGTGAGGGAAGTTGGACAGAGAGAGGAGGTGAGCGTGGGAGAAGACATTTCTGTTGACCGTATCAAACGCACCTTTTATCACCTTAACAACCACGTTCAGTTATAGCTAAAAGCCTGGGAACTGTTGTGACTCAATACGTGTGGTGACTGAATAAATGGTGAAACTTACAACTGGAATGGACCTGGATTCATTGCGTGCGCGTCATACAAGCGTCTATTTACTCTCATGTTTAGCTCCTCGCAGCGGCCTTTAAACCGCCGCAACAATCATTCACAGACTTTCCTACTAGGCTGAGGAATATATCCCACCCTTTTCACATTGGCCTGTTATAGCGCCAACAACAGGTGGATTTTTGCAAAACATATTTTTGCACCAAAATGCCTCCTAATCATCCAATTGCCATCCAAGGCGTATAAGAAGAAACCCTTTTCACATTAGCTTATTATTGCACCAAGTGTGTCAGCCCATCGGTCGCCTGTCGCCTTAAGGCGTCTTACTGGTATGTCCCCCAAATGTCTGCGTCCGTGCGTCTGGGGCAATGTCTGCGTCCGTGGGTCTGGGGCAATGTCTGCGTCCGTGGGTCTGGGGCAATGTCTGCGTCCGTGGGTCTGGGGCAATGTCTGCGTCCGTGGGTCTGGGGCAATGTCTGCGTCCGTGTGTCTGGGGCAATGTCTGCGTCCGTGGGTCTGGGGCAATGTCTGCGTCCGTGGGCCTGGGGCAATGTCTGCGTCCGTGGGTCTGGGGCAATGTCTGCGTCCGTGGGTCTGGGGCAATGTCTGCGTCCGTGTGTCTGGGGCAATGTCTGCGTCCGTGGGTCTGGGGCAATGTCTGCGTCCGTGGGTCTGGGGCAATGTCTGCGTCCGTGGGTCTGGGGCAATGTCTGCGTCCGTGCGTCTGGGCAATGTCCATGTCATTCATTTATTTGACATCGACATTGCCTCGGCAGGTGCACAGGGATGCCACGGCATTTTACATTGAAAGAGGGAGTGCCACAATTTGTGACCAGATTTGACTGAGAGCCTGCCATCACGCAAATTCCAGCTTTTCACCAGAGGAGAAAAACTTAATTTTTTTAAATGAGTTAATAGCACAGGCAGACTCTTCGCATACTAGAGCATGTCTGAAATAAGTATCAGCGCAGAAATCGACATGTACAAAAATGCTTAAAGATGTAGCTAGGTGTAATGTTAAGAGTCCACAGAAGTGAACCTTTGCCTGTTTTCTCAACTTGCTGTTTTCAGCAAGACATTAATTACTCTATAAGCCATATCTCCAAAACTGGTGGGTCAAACTGAACAACCAATATGTCAATTTGAAGCTATGATTCACTGCTTTCATATGACATGAAAAACCCAAATTTAGTCACATTTTTGTATTTTTTCAGTTTTCCATGTGTGTCTATTAGACATCCTGTAGTCGTTTTTATGTGCAATGGTGTATAGAGCGTCGCAGTCCCTCCCCTTTTCAGAACGACGAGTGGTCCAGGAAATGAAATGCAATGCATTTCTCCCATAGGATTTTCTTTAAGTATTTACTTAAAGACGGTTACGCCGTCGTTCTGAAAGGGGGGGGGACTGCGACGCTCTATTAACTTTGTATTTAGGGTTTCTTCCTGGAGGATGAACCCTTGACAGTCAAACGGGCCAATGAAATAAACAGTAATATAGTGACATCACACTATCAGCCCCTACCCTAACCCCTCCCCCTTTATCATACAACTACAGCTGTGGGTGTGTCTTCAGTTCAGGTGGATCACCACCAGGGGGGCAGTCAGCCAGATATTTCGTGAAGCCTCATTTGAAATCGGTAGTTCATATAATGGCCTGTTGTGGCGCTGGACCGGACCCAAAAAGCCCCATAGCTCCATAGAGGCCCATGTATTTTGGCCCAACTTCACCTAGACTGTATTACCTTAATAAACATGGTCATGAATACTTTCTTCTTCCAGTCACTAGTTTAAAGTCTCATTTCTAATGTCATAATATTCTTTTTGGAAAATTATGGTCCCATTAATTAAAAAAATGACCATAAAGAAAAAAAACCATCGCGTATGTTCTGAGGGGCGTGGCTACCATTACAGTCTATGATCGGGATTCCCCTCCCACTCGAGTCAAAATAAAAACCAACGGAGAAGAAGGGGGGAAGTCCCGCCTCGTTGTCTGGGCAGCCAATGACCAGCTGGTATACAAAACGGAGCCAGCCAATGGCCAGCTGGTACCAAAGATGGCGACTTACATCAGGAATTAGCATATTATTACAGGCTTCATTTTACGTTCATGTTAGACCCGGGGAACGCTTTGTCCATATTTTTTACAGTCTATGATCACCACCCATCACCACCCACCAGGCAAACCAGGCATACGTAATTAACTGGTGGGTGTGTCCACATAAAAGCATGATTTTAACAAATACTGTACACTTTTTGGAAAAGGTTATTCCTCCTTATATTATAATAATACCTGATGATCATGTTTTAGGGTGTAAAAAAATGGTGGCACACACAATGTATTTACTGGTGTAGTTCGTGAAAAAAAAATCTGTGAAGAGATTTCGCAAGATGTCTAGAGAGGCAGCATCTTGAAATTATAAAAATAGTGTAATGTTTTTTTCACTCAGATCTTGAGCAATGTGATATCTCATAGTTAAATTAACACTGCATGTGTAATCAAATCAAAACATTTTAAGACTCAATCTATAAAATTAATATCAGCTGTTTGGATACACTTTTCTTTTTTTGTTTGCTACGCAATTTTTTTCCCAGTCCATTCCATCTCCAGACCGCCACCCACCTTACTGATAAGCAACAGACACATGTCACACGGCCACTTTGATTATTAGCACAATCAATCATCTCTTCCCTAAACTGCCACCACACACAAAGGCGCTCAGCGACACTATCTATCTCCATCAATTGCATCCACTTTCCCTCTGACGGCAAAAAGCCATCCCAAGAAAAGCCAAAGCCAAGAAAAGCAGCGTACATTTACATTTTCCATCCTAAACGTGTGAGAGGACACTCTGTATACATTCCTGGCAGTGCAGAGCTGATATTGAGTTTACAACTCGTGCTCCATCAGCTAATTTTTTTTAAAAGCTTTAACCCATTGAGACTTGAGACATGATTTCTAAATCATGATAGTTTTCTGAAAAACGTATGTTTCTATGTCAGTGGTTCAAATTATTATGTAATTGGCCACCGACCCCCATCTGAAAAAATGTTGTTCCAAGGACCCCCAATAGCTATACAATAGCAGATCTACAAGCTGCTACAAGATATAAGCTCATAGCGCGACACTCTTGTAGATCTGCTATGTTTCAACAGATGAAGTTTAAAATAATGTTTAAAGAGGTTAATGTCTATAAGGTGACACAGACGCGTCCTCAGGTCTAAATGAGTTAAGGCCGTGCAGAGCTAATGCTTCTGGCGTGATAGAAACAAGGTGCAGGTTCTGCGTAAACACTCCATTGGTCAAGACCAAGAGGATCGCACGCACGCACGCACCACTCACGCAAGGCACGCAAGGCACGCACGCACGCACTCACTCACTCACTCACTCACTCACTCACTCACTCACTCACTCACTCACTCACTCACTCACTCACTCACTCACTCACTCACTCACTCACTCACTCACTCACTCACTCACTCACTCACTCACTCACTCACTCACTCACCCACCCACCCACCCACCCACGCACGCACGCACGCACGCACGCACTCACTCACTCACTCACTCACTCACTCACGCACGCACGCACGCACGCACGCACGCACGCACGCACTCACTCACTCACTCACTCACTCACGTACGCACACACGCACGCACGCACGCACGCACGCACGCACGCACGCACGCACGCACGCACGCACGCACGCACGCACGCACGCACGCACGCACGCACGCACGCACGCACGCACGCACGCACGCACGCACGCACACACGCATATACTATGGGATTCGGGAATGAGCCATTACTTGAGATGTCAAATACCGCACTGACAGCATCATCATGGCTGAGCTGAGGTCTAAATATCCCGAGTCAGTGGTCCGGGGACCACCAGTGGTCCTTGGGTGGCGGTTCCATGTGGTCCCCAGCTAAATGATGAGAGAGTTGGTAACCAAATGGACCCTTATTAGATCTTTAACTCTTAAGAGCGTACAATGAAACCAAATGGACCCTTATATTTGGTTTCATTTGACGCTCTCAAGAGTTGAATTATTGTTAAACATCTGCATTACTTAATTTACAAGAAGTCATTTGCTCACTGGCATGGAGGAGAGGGTAACTTAACTTGTACAACACAGCCCCAGCCCTCAATGTTGTCTGTGTGTCATTATACTCACCAAGGCAGGTTCTTCCATCCACGTGTAGACGAGAACCAGGGTTGCATTCGCAGTGGTAGGAGCCCCTGGTGTTAACACATCTGTGTTGGCAGCCTCCATTGTGAACCTGGCACTCATCAATGTCTGCAGGAAAGGATAGAGGGAGAGAGGGAGGGGGGGAGGGAGGGAGCAAGGGAGGGAGGGAGCGATGGAGAGACAGGGAGCAAGGGTTCAACGGTAGAGAAATTAGTACAAATTTTCTACAAATCATATCCCATTACGAGATAACTACCAGTCGAAAATGGGGTCCAGCAAGCTGTCCGCTAGGCTGAGACTGAGAGAGGAATTTAATATGGTCTTAAGGATGAAGATTTACTACTTAAAGCAAAGGAATGATGGATGAGGGGTAGAAGTACTCCACGGGCGCATCACTACCCAAACAAACAAAAGTCCCCCATGTGGTAACAACTACTGAACATTTAAAACCAAATTTAAATTCCTCCTCAGCTCCTCAGAGAGTCCCCAGGGTACGGAGCCCAGAAACATACGGAAACTAAATGAGCTGCCGGGATGCAAAATATACACATTCCACACAGCTAAGCACGGGGGGGAAATTATAAACAAATAATAAAGCAGTGAGTGGGTTCTTCATCTTATAATAAGAGCTCCCGGAGAACCAAAGAAACAATTTCAAATGAGACAAGCCAATTTCCAAAACCCCACTTCATTTGAGGGTCAGTCACATCTGTGAGATCTGACGTGCCTTGAAATGACTTGTTTCTCTGTTTTGGACTGCTAACATTCAGTCTGGCACCATATTCAGGAAAATTACTACATTAAGTCAGTCAACTAGATCTGCCTGATTGAATAAGGATTGATTGATTGATTGATTGATTGATTGAAATTTTGAATTCACAGTATGTAGAATGGGTAGCCTACATTTCAACAAAAGTACAGGTCAATACAAAAACTGAAAAAGACTTGTTTGCATCAGGGTCCTCCATTTTCAATTCATCAGAACATTTTAAAGACGTACAAATAGACATTTCTATGAAAAAAAGAGAAAATAAATCATTATATATAAATGTGTACAGTATGGAAAAAGGGGGGGAGGGCGGAGGACGTTAACTTTTTTACAGAGGCCAGTTTCGAATTCGCCCGTAAGTGCTCTTCGAATCCGCCCGTAAGTGCTCTTTGAAAGCGGTTTTGAAGGAGTCTAGGGATTCTGTTGGTAGGGCGTTCCACATTTTAGTGGCATAGGAGCGAAATTAATTGAATCCCTTGTTTGAGCCGAATCTGGGTTGAACATGGTTCGTGGAACTCTCACCTCTCACATAACTGCCACAGACAGGAACAATTTAAAGACCTTGAGACGTGCTTAAATATTTTTTTCCCAAGTCCTTATACGGATGTCGACGCTATAGGTGGTGTCATATTCCAGGTCTGTATATATACGTACCCCAACGTATACTCCGTCTATATAATGGTTTAGTCCTACGGAAGCTTTTAACATGGGTCCGGTTCCTATAGCAACGTGCCACCGTTCCAACTATGGGATTGAAAATATATTCACAGTGCAAAGCAGTTGAAAGGACGATTTTCAAGCCTCCATAAATCGGATTCTGGGATCGCTGTCCTGGGTGGATTTTCTGCCATCCACATACACAGTGCTGCCAAGGCATGCCTTGATCCCGCCTCTAGCTGCTGCTGATTGGCCATGGCGGTTTGGTGGCCGGAGCATCGAGTCTGCCTGAGAGTTCCCAAATGGGAGCAGGAGGGGGGGAACCCAGTGTACTCTCTGCTGCCCCATCTGGCGGAGTCAGGTTACCGCGACGCTGCCGCCATGTAAAAGCTTCTGACGAAAGTTAGAGTGTGTGCGTGTTCCAATTATACAAGTGTGTGTAGCGATAGTGTGTGGTGTTGGGGGCGGGAAAACTCCGACTTTTTAAAGTGAACACGTATGCTGGCACTGGGAACTGGGGTTTATGCTAACAACTAGCCGTAGAGATAGAGTTAAAGCGCAAATAACATGCATTTTAAAACTGTATCATATTGTCAATGTCCCTCAAAGTTATTTCTAATTGTTTGAGCCTCAATCACCACTCTGATACAACCAGTCCTTGTTATTTCTTTCGGGACTTTGAAAGGAGTTTTAGCTGCAGTACCACAATGTCCTGAGGTGGTGGGGGTGCTGATATGCAGATTATTTATTATTTGAGTCATTATAATACTGATGCTAGATAAAACCAGGCATGTTTCCATTCCATGCCAGCTTGGAAAATCAACAATGGTGGAGATTGTAAACAAAGTGGAAATGCAAACTGAAGACAGTTGAGCTGTTCCTGAGCAATTTCCATTAAAGCACCTATATGATATGAAAGACTAATTGTTCAAAATTGGTTATTTGTGGGGATATAAAACACATATGGGAGCCCCAAAAACACAAAATAAATGGAAAAAGTTGAATATGTCCTTTAAACAACTGATTGCTTGTGTGCATCATACAATATAACAATATACTGTATATAGTTTTAATGAAATGTTTAGGAGTTTCTGGAAATGTAGCTCGCTGCGGGGCCAGGCGTCTTATACGGCCATCATCACACAAACATGAAATATTACAAGTTGAGTGCAAAAGGCTCTTGGCCACTCGTCAATGTCTGTAAAAATCACTAACACATCATAAAAAGGCCTGTCGTTTACAGGGCCAAGTTAAATAACCGTGTCTGGCAAAGCAACGTGTTGCTCCGTGCGGTTCATTATGCATTATGCAAGTACCTACCTTAAAAAAGCAGCTATTTCCAGCAACAACTATGTCAAGAATTCACACACCACAGGAAGCACTGTGAAAATAATTGTTTTGTAAAAACCAAGGAGGGGGGTATAACAATAACATTCTCCCGTAGAGACGATGATCCAAAGGCCGGGCTATTGTTGACGTGTCATTGCCCGGCGTGAAACAATGTGAAATTGTGAAACTGTAATTCAGTCGCGAACAGTTTAATGACCACAAATCCCTTAATAGTGTCTGACCATTCATCACGGAAACAAATGCTCTCCTCCTCCTCGTCCTCTACTCCCGAGACAATGACAGTCAGAGACCGCTGAATGTTCCACTTATTGGAAACAATAACATGGATACAGCTAATGTGATCATACTATGTTGTGACGGAAAAGCCCTCTTTTTTCAATGGCGACTTATATAGATGCTGAAATAACTGGCGAATGTCATCGCGTGGCCAGTGGTGGAAAAAAGTACTCGCATGTTTTACTTGAGTAGAAGTATCAATACTGCAATGTAGAACTATACTTCGTCAAGTAAAAAGTCCGGAATTCAAAAGTATATTGGCATCAAAATGTACTTAAAGTAGCAAAAGTAAAAGTACTCATTATGCAAAATGTCCAATTAAAACATTTCAGATATTTGTGAAAATAGCAGAGCTACAAGCTCGTAATGCATCACGATGCAACACATTGTGTGCTTGTAGATCGGCTATTTTCAAATGGCCGAAATGTATATACTGTAGGACTACAGTGGTTAATGTATGTTTTTAATAATCCACATTAACAAAGTAACTAGTAATATCAAGTAAAGTGCAAATAGCCTACCTCAAAATTGTACTTCTAAGTACAGTAGGCCTACATAAGAAAATATACTTAGTTACTTTCCACCACTGCGCGTGGCTAATGTCATCGTGTGGCTAATGTCATCCTGTGTCTAATGTCATCCTGTGGCTAATGTCATCCTGTGGCTAATGTCATCCTGTGTCTAATGTCATCCTGTGTCTAATGTCATCGTGTGTCTTATGTCATCCTGTGTCTAATGTCATCCTGTGTCTAATGTCATCCTGTGTCTAATGTCATCCTGTGTCTAATGTCATCGTGTGGCTAATGTCATCCTGTGGCTAATGTCATCGTGTGGCTAATGTCATCCTGTGGCTAATGTCATCGTGTGGCTAATGTCATCCTGTGGCTAATGTCATCCTGTGGCTAATGTCATCCTGTGGCTAATGTCATCGTGTGGCTAATGTCATCCTGTGGCTAATGTCATCCTGTGTCTAATGTCATCCTGTGTCTAATGTCATCCTGTGTCTAATGTCATCCTGTGTCTAATGTCATCCTGTGTCTAATGTCATCGTGTGGCTAATGTCATCGTGTGGCTAATGTCATCGTGTGGCTAATGTCATCCTGTGGCTAATGTCATCCTGTGTCTAATGTCATCCTGTGACTAATGTCATCGTGTGGCTAATGTCATCGTGTGGCTAATGTCATCGTGTGGCTAATGTCATCGTGTGGCTAATGTCATCGTGTGGCTAATGTCGTCGTGTGGCTAATGTCATCCTGTGTCTAATGTCATCCTGTGGCTAATGTCATCGTGTGGCTAATGTCATTGTGTGTCTAATGTCATCCTGTGGCTAATGTCATCGTGTGGCTAATGTCATCGTGTGGCTAATGTCATCGTGTGGCTAATGTCATCCTGTGGCTAATGTCATCGTGTGGCTAATGTCATCCTGTGGCTAATGTCATCCTGTGTCTAATGTCATTGTGTGTCTAATGTCATCCTGTGGCTAATGTCATCGTGTAGCTAATGTCATCGTGTGGCTAATGTCATCGTGTGGCTAATGTCATCCTGTGGCTAATGTCATTGTGTGGCTAATGTCATCGTGTGGCTAATGTCATCCTGTGTCTAATGTCATCGTGTGGCTAATGTCATCCTGTGGCTAATGTCATCCTGTGGCTAATGTCATCCTGTGGCTAATGTCATCGTGTGGCTAATGTCATCCTGTGTCTAATGTCATCCTGTGTCTAATGTCATCCTGTGTCTAATGTCATCCTGTGTCTAATGTCATCATGTGTCACCAGTGGTGTCACCAGTGGTGCTACAGGGCCGGATCTCCTTTTGATCATAAACCAGTGCCTGGCAGGTGATGTACCAGCTGTTTTTAAACATGCTCTGGTATAGCCGCTGCTTAAAAAGCACAACCTTGATCCTTCTGTCCTATCCAACTTTCGGCCTATTTCCAAGCTCCCATTTAATTCCAAAGTTTTGGAAAAATGTGCCCTGGCCCAACTGATGCCCCATTTGAACACACATGGCATTCTGGAAGTGTTCCAGTCCGGGTACAAAGCTCTCCACAGCACCGAGACTGCACTGTTAAGAATCTTTAATGACATATTTTTGGCTACAGATTCCGGTGACTCTCTCATTCTGGTGCTCTTGGATCTTACCGCGGCATTTGACACTGTAGATTACAGTATCTTGCTCTCTCGTTTGGAGCACTGTGTTGGCATTAAAGGGCCAGCACTAGAGTTCTTTAGATCTTACTTGTCAGGGAGAAGTTTCCGTGTCACCCTAGGGGATGCCACATCCACCACAGCATCCCTCCATTGTGGAGTGCCACAGGGCTCTATTCTTGGACCAATTCTGTTCATGTTGTATCTGCTCCCCCTAGGATCCATTTTTCGGAAACACGGTGTTTCTTTCCATTGTTACGCTGATGACAGCCAAATTTATTTGCCTCTAAAGCGTAACAATCCTGACTCTTTGAAACCACTCCTTGCTTGCCTCGAGGATGTAAAAGCATGGCTGGCTTTAAACTTCCTAAACTTCAATGACAGCAAAACTGAAGTTATGGTGTTTGGGCCCACACAAGCACATGTGTCCCCTCCTGGTGTTTTAGGCCCCCTTGAGCCCTTCTTGAAGCCTACTGCCACCAATCTAGGTTTCAAAATCGACTCTGACCTAAAGATGGACAAACAAATAAATGAAGTAGTAAGAAAGAGCTTCTTCCAGCTTAGGAGGCTATCTAAGGTTAAGTCTTGTCTATCCCGCTCTGTGTTTGAAACTGTAATTCATGCTTTCATGACTTCCCTCCTTGACTACTGTAATGCCCTGTATATTGGAGTAAACCAGGTTTCCATATCTCGATTACAGCTAGTCCAGAATGCAGCTGCTAGGTTACTTACAGGCACACGTAAGCGAGACCACATCAGCCCTGTACTAGCCTCCCTCCACTGGCTTCCTGTGCGATACAGGATTGACTTCAAAGTATTGCTCTTTGTCTTTAAGTGACTAAATGGTTTGGCACCCATTTATTTATCTGAACTGCTGAAACCCTATGCTCCGACACGGACGCTCAGGTCCTCTGACCAGCTTCTCCTGGTGGTTCCTAAAACCAAGCTGAAGCTCAGAGGTTATCGAGCTTTTGCAGTGGCAGCTCCCAAGCTCTGGAATGAGCTGCCTCTGCACACAAGACAAGCCCCCACCCTCCAGGTGTTTAAGTCACGCCTCAAGACTTACCTTTATTCCTTGGCTTTTCCAAGCACAGTATGAGATGTTCGATGTTTAACGTGACACTGTGCATGTTGTTTGTGGTTGTTTTGTGGTTTTTAAATGAAGTTGTTTTTTAATGTTTTACTGTAAAGCACTTTGGTACAACGTTGTTGTTTTAAAATGTGCTATTTAAATAAAGATGGTATGGTATGGTATGTGTCTAATGTCATCCTGTGTCTAATGTCATCCTGTGTCTAATGTCATCCTGTGTCTAATGTCATCGTGTGTCTAATGTCATCGTGTGGCTAATGTCATCCTGTGGCTAATGTCATCCTGTGTCTAATGTCATTGTGTGTCTAATGTCATCCTGTGGCTAATGTCATCCTGTGGCTAATGTCATCCTGTGGCTAATGTCATCCTGTGTCTAATGTCATCCTGTGTCTAATGTCATCCTGTGTCTAATGTCATCGTGTGTCTAATGTCATCCTGTGGCTAATGTCATCCTGTGTCTAATGTCATCCTGTGTCTAATGTCATTGTGTGTCTAATGTCATCCTGTGTCTAATGTCATCGTGTGTCTAATGTCATTGTGTGTCTAATGTCATCCTGTGTCTAATGTCATTGTGTGTCTAATGTCATCCTGTGTCTAATGTCATCCTGTGTCTAATGTCATTGTGTGGCTAATGTCATTATGTGGCTAATGTCATCATGTGGCTAATGTCATCATGTGGCTAATGTCATCACGTGGCTAATGTCGTTGTGTGGCTAATGTCATCATGTGGCTAATGTCATCGTGTGGCCAATGTCATCACGTGGCTAATGTCGTTGTGTGGCTAATGTCATCGTGTGGATAATGTCAGTCGTGTGGATAATGTCATCGTGTAGCTAATGTCATCGTGTGGCCTGCAGGGGACATTACTTGCCGGGGGCCACTGTGGAAGTGGATCTGGAACCCAGAGCACATGCACTCGAAACAGAAGGACAGCGTCTGTTTCCAAGAGCCCCCCGTACGTGTCTGTCACGCTATGTGGGATGGTAGCCACATGCACAGCTGAGCCTCATCACACACATGACACGCCACCACAGAACGGTTTTCATATCAGAGCCATAAACAGAGGGAGAGAGCAGATGTGGGTTAAAAACCTCTCTGGGGGGGTTTAAAGCTTTTGTGACACAATGGAGGGTGACATGGGTTGTTGTGTAAAAAGCAGACGAATGTTATTAATGACTTGACACGTGAAATAACATTGTCTTGAGACGAACAAAGGGATTATTTGTGCAAGCAATTTCCACAATGCACTTGCTTTAATGTCGCCAGGACACTCCATCAAGTACTGCCATTGAATGATTCAGGAGGCAGCGGCCAACAACATCTTCAACTTTAGTGTTTGGGACCGAACACACTTTCCCCTTATTCAGTCGGATGCCAAACTTAAGCTTCACCCCATCCAGGAAAGCTGGCAGGAGCCATCTTTTCCATCCATGGCACATGCATGGCTTTCTTTGGTTTTGACTTCTCATGAAATCCGTCCAGTGTTGTGGGACGGCTGCAGCAGCACAGCGAACGAGTTGTCCCCCCCCCCCCTCCCGCCTGGGTTTCCACATCCAGAACACGATCCCTGATCCGAGCAATAAGCCAAAGCCTCAGCAAGCCTCTGGCTTAACATAAAGTCACATTAGTTCTGTGCCCACAGCCTCCACCACGACCCGATGCTAGTCTTCCTCCAGCAATGGAAAAAATATATAATTTAGTTCTTTCCTGCAAAAATGGTTTGTTTGATGCATTCGTTAATGATTTCAGATCTAGGGGTGTCCAACCGATAACCGTTAGCCGTTAGCCGTTTATTAAAATGGTTACCGACAACACTAACGGCTAATGGTTTTTTTTTTTTTTAAGCGCCGAGAGCGGGCACCGCGGCCAAAGCACCAAGCCCCTCTTTCCACCTTTACTGTCAGTGCAACCACGCATGTGCCGTGACTTACATCCCCCAAAACAAAAACACCAGAACAACTGCATGTAGTGGACTGTGGAAGCAGGAGGGAAAAATAAAAAAAGACGAACACACACACAGCATTGCGCGCCCGCAGATCTGCCCTTCATGCAACGAACGTTGGTTCCTTAAACGGCAGATCGCGTTGTGGATCTGTCGTTTTATGGATCATAGAACGAACGTACCGGTATGATGTTACCTTGTTGCTAACGGGACGGGACGGGACCCCCCACCCCCTCTCTCTCTCACTCGTTCTCTCTCAGACGTTCTCTCGCTCGCTCGCGCGCGTTAGAGAGACGCTCTCTAAGGGCCGATTCATACTCCTATTTTAGAGCCGAATAAAAGTCGGTTCGGCACTGTAGAGCCTACAATTTGACGTCATTTGAGGTTCGGGGGGGCGGGTACCGTCCTAAAGTCGGCTCTTCGGTGCTACTGAAAATTTATGACGAGCCGAAATCATTTCGGCACTACAGCGCCGAAACAGCGGTAAAATAGGAGTATGAATCGGCCCTAACACGTCTCTCTCTCTCTCTCTCTAATCCTTCCCGACCGGTCCGCGATACATGTGTGCGTATAGAAGACTGTAGCCTACGCAGTGCGCACTAGTGCACTGATTGACAGCAGGCCGCGTGTAAACGGTGTATTTGTCTATTTTGAATGCGCAAAATAGCGCTTTTTTTTTCTTAACGGATAACGGTTAATTAGCCGGCAAGTCCTGGCGGTAACCGGTTAATACAATCTTTCCTTTTGGACACCCCTATTCAGATCATTCCCAACCTTTTTTTTCTCACCCACCTCCTGCAATCGGACGTGATTAACGGCAGCATCTCGTTGCCGCAGAGCCGGATTATCCGTAATAAGACGGGACGTTAAACACTGGGGCCGTTTCCGTGGTATTATCTTGCGCCTCAGAACTGCCGTCGGGCAACACATGAAACCAAAACGCTCGATCATAATCATTGTTGACGGCATCTGTCAAAGTCCCCATCTGGAGTCAGGTCCTATGGCTGTTTTCATCTGTCAAAGTCCCCATCTGGAGTCAGGTCCTATGGCTGTTTTCATCTGTCAAAGTCCCCATCTGGAGTCAGGTCCTATGGCTGTTTTCTGTACAAGCATTACAAAACGCTTCTTTCATGATGCGTATACTTCAGTGCGTGCGACACGCTAATCTCTGCACTGATAAGAACAAGAAGCCTTGCCCCGGCCCGGGCTCTGATCTGGTACAGACGTTATCGGGGCAGTGCCAGGCGGCACGTAACATACAGTATGCAGCAGACACATATCAGCATGTCAGCGATAAAACAGAGTCTGGCTCAGCCGCATGCCAGCGGCGCGCAGCAACATTCTCATTAGTAATATAACAAGTGTGACAATAAACACCTGCTTGAATTCTGCAGTCTACAGCAGTGGACAGTGGTTCCCAAACTTTTCAGACCGTGACCCAAAACAGGAATTAGATATTCGACCCGGGACCCAAATTAATGAAAATATAGCTTCGCGCCACGTTGTGAGCTTGTAGATCGGCTCTTTTCACCACTTCTAAAAACATTTATTTTTCTAATTTATGGAATTTCTTAGATTTTTCTTTGAATTATTATTTTTTCTTTTTAGATTTTTTGTCTCTTTCTTTCTTTCTTTCTTCTGCTTTTTGGGGGAATGTTTTTTGAAAATGTTTTGAAATAATAATAATTAAGAACAAAATGTAGGAAACCAAAAAATAAAGGGACCCATAAAAATAAATCATATAAACGTGTAGTAACTCTCTTGCTCTTGAACCACATATACTGACATTACATTTAACAGTATATGATTACCTTTTATTAACAGCTACCATCATTAGTGTGGTTGCTGTGCAGGCATTGCAACACACTATTGGTCTTGGTCTGAGAACCTGCTTTTTGTTCAAAGTGAAGATGTTGGACATGCTTAGTTGTCAGTCACTGTTGCATGCTTCACATGACATATCAATGTATGGATAAATGCTAAGACGGAATTCAGTTCCCAGTGGATTCCTTAATTGCGACTCTCGGCAGCGCAACCACACATAATTGCACCTTTTTAGTTAAGTATACTTTTTTTCCCCATATGTAATAGCAGGGCTCGATCAAGACAGTGCTTATCAATCTTTAGACATAATCACCCAAGTCCAATGAACGCACCTAGCCCAGTGTTTCCCAAACGTTTTAGCCCAGTGACCCATGGCCACAAGAGAAATGATGATACATTCCGCCGCGACCCAACTTAGTGAAAATAGCAGATCTACAAGCTCACAACGTGTCGCTTAATTTCTTAAATTTTTCTTTTATATATAGATTTATTTAGCTTTTTTGTGTTTTTGAAAGCTCTTTGAGAAACAGTGACGTAGCCTATATGCTGCACTTGAAGTGGTGCGCGATGATGATCAACCCAACTCACCTGGTGCGGCCAAGTAAGCCTGCATGTTGTAGCCGTGACCGTGATGGTATCCATGATGATGGAAGCAGTGTGGCCTATAGCACATCCTTCTGTAGTAATTGTAGGGATAGTTAGCACCCGACGCCAGGTGCACCCGAGCCTCGAGAAACAGCACGAGGAGTATCCAGCATCCCGACGCTAGCGCCATGACTAACAACACAAACCAAAGGGCTTACAAGGAAAAAGAATATCCCTGTAATAAAAAATAAAAAAAATAAAAAATTACATTAAGGGAGGAAGAAATCCCAGACAAATCCAAAAAATTGCAAAAAAAAATCTTCAACTTCAATATTGGGCTTTTGTCAAGACACATCAGACTGGAAGAGAATTATGCACAAGCGACGAGCACTCCAAAGAATCCTGGTTTGGTTTAAGTGGCAACTCATCTGTGAAGCAGAACTACCTTCATATTCACTCAGCCAACCCCCTCCACACACAACCCTCTCTCTCTCTCTCTCTCTTTCCCTTTCTGCATGTCATTTTCCCTGTGGAACAGTCAACCTCCCCTCCACATGCAAAAACTGAATGTCTGTCAAATTAAAGATCCTCCTCTCTCTCTCTCCTTCCCCCCAAGTGTAATACCTCCCCTCCCTTCACTGTATAGCGCTAGCCTACAGTACAGTCCAACTCCAACACCACATGCAGTCCAGGAGAATGATACTTCATTTTGACAGAAGTGGTGTTATGATGAATAACAACCGTTAAATACAGCTGGCCGCTGTACTTGCTCTAGTTACTTCAAAGGCTATATAGATATAAATACACATATATACGTGTGTGTGTGTCAAAAATACCAGAGATTACAAAGCGGGCATGCGATTCAGGTATTGAACTATATAGGAATGTGAACAGGCTCCGGTGTGATTTAGTGTGTCTATATGCTTTTTTTCTTTTGATATTGAAACAAAGTGCCGCCAATAACCTGCACAGCCACACAACACGCACACAGCAAAGCCAAATCTGATAAGTGCCAGAGATAGAATACGATATTTAGAATCCAAACATTTTGAGAAAGGAATGGGGTCTCGAAAAGCGAACCCATCCACTCAGGTCAGGAGGAGCGCCGCTGCTGTGCACTCTAATCTGTTGCCAACACATACTGTTCATGCTTCTGGGCCATGACAGCACTGTGTGGACCTCAAGAAGAACCAGCTAGTTCCCAAACACTGGCTTCGGGACCATAGGGTTTATAAAGCAGCTTTGCTTCCCAAACCTTTTCATGTCAAGGACCCCCAAATTGACACTAATTGGCCCGCAAACCCCATAAGGGTCCATTTGGTTCCAAACTATCATGTAGCTATTCTGCAAAATCCTGTCCAGCCCTATAGGCTCGATCGTGAGGCCAGTGCCCGAGAAATACAAGAAATGAGCAAAGAAAGAAGAGACACATCCATCCTCCCGACCCGGAAGTGATTGCCCTCCATATCTGTAGTCTAGTCTCGCTCCAGGCTGTGCACCAACGTGTGGACAACGTTTATTCTTTGCGCGACCTCGGATTAATGCTTTATTAGGCTCTATTATTTATCCCATTCTGAGCACAAAAAACACTGCGTGCCCATGCACGCGGTTAGCGTGCATGGGTGTGCACCGACGATCAGGATGTACTGTATCTAACATGGCAGTGAGGCCCAACCTCACTGCCATGGTCACTGCCAGCCAAAAAAAGTATTTTTAAAGCTGGATTAATGCTTATTAATCAAATGTTGTATTTCTCGTGGATGGCCAAGACGGTATGAATTGCTTTTCACGAGATATCTCGTGGTTTGCTTGGAATGGGTTTTAATTAGGTGGAAGTTGCTCAGTGGCATTTTGAAGCACGCGGAAGAATGCTCTATTTCTGCATTTTTTTCGATTTGCCAACCAACTTTTGTTTGTGCTAACAAGAGCTCCGTGTTAAAACAAATCTAAGAAATTCCACACATTATTGAAGTAGTGAATATAGCCGATCTACAAGCTCACAACGCTGCTATTTTCACTAGTTTGGGTCCCCGGGCGAATTATCATATTTCTGTTTTTGGGGTAAAAAAAATGTCCCATAAAGACACCTGCAGGCAATTCCTCAAGCCCAGACGAAGCCACGATAAAGGTCATGATGAGAACAAGAGCGAAACCAGGCAAAGGGAAACGCTAGCCGGCCAGCAACTCCTGTTGATCTGACCTCATCAAACCCTGTACACTCAAGACACGCTCCATATATGGCCAGTACAGAATTCATTCCATATGTTGATCTGACATGCTACATGGATGTACAACATCCACAGGTTCGCACAAAGTATTTCACGTATCGCATGGAAATTTCTAACAGATGTGTACAATGCCGGCCTGATAAAGAGCAGAGTGCTAAGTTAAGCATAAAAGGATCGGCATGTAGTTTATGCTGGTATGTGCAAATGCCTGACGGGATATACCAGAACAAAATGAGTCCCCATTAACGGGAGAGACTTTCAAATACCTCGACTGTAACTCTGACTTCACTGTCAAAAAGAGCATGATTACCTGTTGCTTTTGGAAAAGCAGCTGCAGTGCTAATAGCGCTCTCTCTCTCTCTCTCTCTCTCGGCGTGTGTGTGTGTGTGTGTGTGTGTGTGCGTGTGTGTGCGTGTGCGTGTGTGTGTGCAACTGCGCACGATGTATGTTTTTTGGTACGATTTCTTTCTATCCATCTGTGATAGAGAGACAGAGTCACTCTCTCGTACGCACAAGGTGCCAATAAGCGCTGTCACCTCACCTTCACCTTTGCAGCAGGGCTTTTCTGGCATACACACATTAAATTAGGCGTGAGCGTTGAAACGGCTGTGCCCCCATGCCCTCGCCCGCCACTGTGCCTGACAACACTACAGTCACCGTTGGCCCCACGCCACCACCTCTGTTATCCCTGCCAGTCACAGAAAACGCAGCTCATTCAGAATCAGAATCAGAATCAGAATCAGAAGCCTTTATAGAGCGTCACAGTCCCGCCCCCTTGAGAGACCGGAAAATAATTCCCTGTTCATTTTCCTCATAGACTTTTCAAAAAGTATTTATTTAAAGACGTTTACGCTGCGGACAAAGCCAACTCGAGTTGTGACAAATCATGACAATAAACACAATGTTTTGGGCCGAATAAATAATTAGAAAGAAGAAAAATACGGCAGGTTACAACACTTTTTTTTGTTTGTTTTTCTTCTTTGTAATTATTTGTTTGGTCCAAATTATTGTGTTTGTTGTCATGATTTGTCACAACTCGAGTTGGCTTTGTACGACGCTTAAAAGGTCTTTAAATAAATGCTTTTTGAAATGTCTATGGGAAAAATGCATGACGCTCTATTGCCATGATATGTAAACATGTTAGGAATTTGGATTGGTGGACAACAAAGTGCAGTTAGGACAAGTGCAAAACAGGACAATTAGAGTGCAAAAACAACAATGAATAGTGAATAAATATAAAGTGCAGAGAGTTCAAGTGTTCAAAGAGCCATGCAGCCAAGAATGAGACCGGGAGCTTATATCTGGGCTGGGTTCCAGCAGGGGCGGAAAGTAACTAAGTACATTTACTCAAGTACTGTACTTAAGTAAAGATTTTAGGTATTTGTGCTCATATATATGAGTTTTGAGTATGTCAAATTTTCTGTACTTTTACTTCTACTCCCACTGCATCTCAGAGCCAACATTTGTACTTTTACTCCACTACAATAATAGGAAAACTTTAGTTACTAGTTAATTTGGAGATTTAAATTTTGAAAACATACATTAACAACTTCAGCATATACATTTCCTCCTATTTGAAAATAGTAGATCTACAAGCTCACAATGCGTCGCGTTATGCGACACATTTTGTGAGCTTGTAGATCGGCTATTTTCAAAAGATTGTGTGCACATTTTGACTTTTAGTAATTCAAGTACATTTTGATGCCGATATTTTTGTACATTTTGAATACGGGACTTCTACTTTACAGTACATCTACATTGCAGGATTTATACTTTTACTTAAGTAAAACAATTGGGTACTTTTTCCACCACTGGGTTCCAACAGGGATTCTATTAGTAAAAGTTTTTGTATACAAGCTCTCTCTCTCTCTCTCTCTCTCTCTCTCTCTCTCTCTCTCTCTCTCTCTCTCTCTCTCTCTCTCTCTCTCTCTCTCTCTCTCTCTCTCTCTCTCTCTCTCTCTCTCTCTCTCTCTCTCTCTCTCTCTCTCTCTTCTCTCTCTCTCTCTTTTTCACACTGAACAAAAGATGCATTTGTTCTCCGTTGAACTTCGACGTTCTTTTGCCCATGCCAGGAATATAGACAATTCCACGTCCCGGAGCAGATGTCTTTGATTGGGGGGAAATGTATAGTGTACATTGCCAAGAGGACTGGATTCACACAGAGTAGTAGAGAATGTGCTTGCTTGCCTACGGCGGCCCAATGCCGCAAAATGTGCTTATTCTATCCTACTTATAATAAAGTTAATTCATTATGTGTTGGTTAAGTATGATATGATGTAGGCCTGGGATCCAGTTATATATCCCATGAGGTTATTCCTATCTACACAGGCGGTTGCCTGTCACGCAGCAGGAATGCAGTCAACAACAGCTCAGTGTAGACAGATAGCATCATATACATACATACAAGCACCACCGATCATTCACACATCAATCTCTGCTGCTGCTGCTTCCATGCAGCTTCTGTAAATGCCTGCAAATTACGAGCAATTGTGAGCTCTCTGCTGTGGGAAAATGTTTTCTCAGCCATTAGACTAGACATCAGTAGCAGCAAGGGTAACGAATGCTATATGAAATGCAGCTGTGACAACGTCCTGTTCTAACGACCAGTGGGGGAAAGTAACGAAGTACATTAATGATTAAGTAGCCTACTGTACTTATAAGTACGACTTGGAGGTATTTGTACAGAATTTCCAATACTTTTACTTAGACTCCATTACAATAAATTTAAATATTCTACTTTTACTCCACTACATTTATTTGAAAACTTAGTTACTTAGTTTATATATATATATATATATATATATATACACATGCATTAACCACTTCAGCCATATATTCATTCCAGCCACTAGCAGATCTACAAGCTCACAATATGCCGCGATGTGATGCATTCTGAGCTTGTAGATCTGATTTTCTAAATATGTTGTATTTGAAAACTTTAAATGGGACATTCTGCATATAGTGAGAGCGTACTTAGACTATAGGGAGTCTACTTTTGGTACTTAAAGTAGACTATACATTTTGATGCCAATACTTTTTTTTGTTACTTTTACTCAATTACATTTTGAATTACATAGTTTTACTTGTAACGGAGATTATTTCGAAAATCAAAGTATTGATACTTTTACTTAAAGGGATAGTTCAGGTTTGTTTAACTTAAGCTGTATGAAATACTTGCCATTAATATAGTGGTTGCAACTGTATTAATTTAAGCAGAACTCCCACCACGGGACTCGGGCAATCAATGAATACAGTTGCAACCACTATATTAATGGCAAGTATTTCATACATGTTAACTATCCCTTTAAGTGAGACATTTCAGTACTTTTTCCACAACTGCGAATTGACCATAACCCGGATGAGACCTCCCGCAGGCTCTTTGACATGGACTCGGCTCTCAGCAGCTCTCAGACAGAGGAGGGATTAACTGGAATTAAAACCACCACTAATAGAGATTACTTAAACCAGAAACAACACATTTTGGACCGTAGGCCTATACATTTATCCACTTATATTATACCCCAATACTTACCACTAAAAAATGTGGAACGCCCATACCAACGGCCATTAGGAAATGTGAATCCCTAGACTCCTTCAAAACCGCTCTCAAACAGCACCTACGGCTGCAATTCGAAACCCCCTCGCCCCCCCCCCCCCCCCCCCCATACTGTACACGTCTTTCCCTTTTCGTACTTTCTTTAAAACTGTATATACGATGATTTCCTTTTTCCCCCCCATAGAAGTGTATATTTTAAATGTAGTTAGTTCAGGGGTTGTCAACATTTTTGTCCTTGGAACCCCGGAAATGATTTGGCCATGTCTCAGTTGCAAATAAATAATAATAATAATAATTTGGGGATCCCCCAAAATAATTTGGCGCCCCCCCTTCCCTGGAGGGGTCGCAACCCACGGGTTGAGAACCCCTGACTTAGTTGACCGTATTCCCAATGGATATCAGCAGCCTGGAAACCAGACCACTCTGCCAGTGCAAAAAGGCTTGTTTTTTTCCCCCTCTACAAAAAAAATATCTTCAGCTAAATGAGCAGATCTACAATCTCGCCACGATGTGTTTTGAGTTTGTGTTATCGGCCATTTGTTTGGCACACGTTAGCCAAGAAATGGGATGCTGGCGTTCAACAGTAACAAAACATCCGAAGGGTAAATGCAGGGTAGATGTACGGCTTTCAGTGAGCACTGATCTTGTTACAGCAGACTGCTAACACTCTTCTCTTCTGCAGATAAATCCATTCCTATAATCAGAGCCAGAGACTGTATGCCAGCATAGCCAGACCACTGAATACATTCGAAATGTATTTTTGTCTCCACCAGGCCGAAGGCATGGGGGGAGAGTATGTTTTGCACTCCGTCCGTCCGTCCGTCCGTGTGTCCGTCCGTCCGTGTGTGTGTCCGTGAGCAGCTAATCTCCGGCACCGTTAACCCGGTCGATGTCAAATTTTGCACACACACTCCCTGGATGCCAACGATGAACCTCTGCCCCAAAATTTCCAGAACGGCCTGTTATAGCGCCACCAGGAGGCCGCTTTGTGCAAAACAAGTTTTTGCACAGTACACCTACAGATTTTGTCCAAACATCGCGCAAATTGGTACACAGTCTCTCTAGAGCCATTCAACGAAACGAGTCTTTCAGATTTCTCAGACTTCATCCTGATTGGTTAAGATTGGCTTCCAAAGTTCACAGGAGTGCTCAGTTTCAAACAAAATGCTGCAAATCATGAACACATCGCGTGATTTCCGTGAAATTGTGCACGCACATTCCCACTAGGCCGAGGAAGAAATGCCACATGAACAATTTCAACTCAGCCTCAAGGTGGCGCTATAACTGGCCGAAAAGTGTTTTTACCTCTAACTGCACGGATCTGTGGATAATTTACTTTTGTTGCCCTTTTATCCAACCACCAGATGAAGGCAAGCTGCAATGTCCTACATTCCTATCCTGGTGGAGACCTGTGCCCAGAAGGGCACTTTTTCTAGTTTTTGTTGAGTTGTTTTAGTTTTTAGTTTTTTTCAAATGGGTGCTAGCTAATGAATGTTGCGGGGGAAAAGAAGCACAAATAAAATAACAAAGGTGTAGAAAAGCAATGCAACATAAGAATTTGGCTTTATTGGAAACCAATAAAGCAAAATAATCTCATGCCCAAGGGAATTTGGAGAACTTGGAGAACCTATTCGTTAATATGCTCCCATTGGAGCATATTAACGATTGGGCTACTGGAAAAGATATAACTAAAGTTTACCGTATACACTTAATCAAATCAATTATATGTCCACACTACAACGACCAAAGGGGCACCCGGCCCTGAATGCGCCTGTAGTATATATGGCCAGTCTGTAGGTGGTGCTGTAGCACTAGCTGGCACAAAGCCCCAAAAAGAGAGAAGAACACTAGTGTTGCCATGTCTGCTTATTATAAGCAACTTTGGGCTTCTTTTTTGGCTTGTTAAGAGTATATTTGATATTTGGTCTTGTTTCCTATGATTTGATTTGATTTGATTTTATACGGCACATTATAAAAACTAAATAATGATCTGGTCAATCAGAACGTTTCTTGTTTTAAATATCAGATCTACAAGCTCACAACACGTCGCAACTCGCATCACAACGCAAACTTGTAGATCTGATCGCTTTTGGGGTTGTTTTCATAGACCTGGTTGCTTATTTCTCTCACACAATCTGGCAACACTGCAGCCGGTCCGATGTAAACAAAAACATTGTCCACTGTTCGCTGTAAAAGCCCTGACTATTAACTATTTTCTGCAGGACAAATGCAATGAATACGCTGGGTGCTGCCATCTTTGTTTATTATTGTTCAGCGGTGGCACATGCGTGTTAAAACACATGTGGGCTTTTGCGTCATCGGTTCAGGAAATATGCGGATTTGGATGTCCACACAGTCCACAACGGATTCGTTCACCGTTGTGGTCGGCAATGGCATAGTGTAGATGAAAGGGCAAAACCATTAAAAAGCTATGCGGTTTGATTGCGGATCGTCTCTGTGTAGACGTGGTCTAACTCACTTCCGGGCTGCTTCCCTACTTTCTTCACAGATACGTGTTACTGATGATACTAATTAGGGCTCTGTTCCATTTACTGTGCAGTGGTTCTCAAACCTTGTAATTTCAAGGACCCCAATAACTCTGAGAGTACAAATGGAACCTAATGGATCAAAGGGAGTCTACCAACGCACCTCAAGCCTGGAACGGCTGGTCCGGTGCTTCACAGGGACAAGGACATACGTTGCAGAAGGAGGAGAGGACACTGGAGCAGCACAGACATTTAGAGCCTTTTATTAGGTCCTAGTATACAGACGTTTCGACCTACGCGGTCGTCCTATGACTCTGATGAAGACCACATAGGTCGAAGCGTTAGTCGTCGTCCTAAATAGTTTCCCTCCCAATAACAAGTTATGTTATGTTTTCATCGTTTAATTAACGCTTTAATCCGTTTGAAGTCATACAGGGTTTCCATCGGACATGAGTGGGATATAGGTGACACGTTTTGATGACGTCACCGCAAAAACACCTGTCGCAACGGCATGCAAAGGTTTCTGGGAAATTGAGGCCCAAAGCATTCCAATGGTGGCGGGACGCGCAGTGGGCGCGTTCCTTCTCCGCTCTGTTGTTGTTGATCGCCACTTTGGACTATTTTTCAACAAGTGACTACACCGTTTTAAAGCGGATTTTCATGAAAAGCAACGATGATGTCGGCGCGGTTGTTCTTCAAAGGTTAGTGAAATCCAGGCAGTGGACGTGGCATTAATTCCGCAGTCAGTCAAACTGTTAAAGATGGAGTGCCGTGATTTTTTTCCACCCTAAAATATGATCATCCGGTCTTATTGTTATATAAGGAGGTATACTTTTTTCAAAGAATTGTACAGAATTTGTTAAAATGTTGTTTTTATGTGGCCACGCCCACCAGTTCATTAAGTATGCCTGGTTTGCCTGGTGGGAGATGATGGGTGGTGATCCACCTGAACTGAAGCCGCACCCACAGCTGTAGTTGTATGATAAAGCGGGAGGGGTTAGAGGAGGGGCTGATAGTGTGATGTCACCATATTGCTGTTTATTTCATTGGCCCGTTTGACTGTCAAGGGTTCAGCCTCCAGAAAGAAACCCTAAATACAAAGTTAATACAACATTGCACATAAAAACAACTCCAGGGTGTCTAATGAAGTACTGTCACCTCATAGACACATGAAAAACTGGAAAAATACAAAGATTGTATTTAAATTAGCATGGACTGTGCGGGTCACTCAGCAGAGGACTCACCTTGGCAGGTCTTGCCGTCGTCCTTCAGTTTCTGACCCGTGGGACACTTGCAGTAGAAGCTCCCGATGGTGTTGCTACACAGGGCCTCGCATCCACCGTTGGTCTCCTCACACTCGTTCACATCTGACAGGGGAGAGAGAGAGAGAGAGCCGAGAGGGAAAATAATGTTAAAAAGGCAACCAAAATGAGAGAAGAGAGAGCGCTATATTGTAGCAAAACAAAGTTAAATGGAAAGTGAGTTTCATAACAAGACCGGACAAGAAACATCTGTGACATTAAACTCATCAGTCACATATGTTTTTTTTTTTATTAAAGAATGCCAACATGGTTCACTGAACAAGCAGTGTCTCAGTCGATGGAAAAAAGAAAAAAGGTAAAAAGAAATGTAACCGCATAGATTAGGAAAGAATGCCTCCGTTTCATTTCATGTCACTCTTGTTAAGTTTCAAAATGTCTTGCTCCGAATGAGCTCGAATTAAATTCATACACATTTGGAATGGTCCTTCGATGCTTGGACAACTGTGGGGTTCATGACTTATTGACATTAGGATATGATTAAGGGACTCCGTGCACGCGCGCACTCACGCACAGTCGCACACACACCGTTTCCATCCTCAAGTCTGCTTCGCTCAGTGTTCAACAACAACGCGCTGTCAATTGGAAAACTATCTCCAAATTGAAAATCAAAACACATCATCGGAAATCTGAGCCGTGACGAGAAAATGATCAGAAATGTGATATTCCGCCATGCATAGTATCAAATTCACAAAAGGGAAATGGAGTAATGGCTCCCCTGTCACCCTTAAACCTCTTCCAAAGCGAATTTGAATTCGGTGCATGCATGTCAACAGAGTCCTCACGCGCACTTCTGCCTTGCCATTAGCATTTTTTTCTCGTCCTACCCAGTAGTGTTGATTTTGACAGCACATTTTGATTTTAGTTTTAGTGCAGTCTCTTATTGACTAGTTTTCATTTAGCTTTAGTCTCATTTTAGTCACCTGTAATGCTTTTTAGTGTTAGTCTAGTTTTAGTCAAATAGATTTCACAAGATTTTAGTCGACTTTGGCGGTGCCTCGATGCCGTCTGGCTGATTTTACACTTGCTGAAAATAGCAGATCTACAAGCTCACAACACGTCGCTTGTGAGCTCGTAGATCTGCTATTTTCAGCATGCAACCAAGTGTAAAATGACTTACAGTATACTGGATCTGTTGTCCACTATAGTCCCTTCCTAACATTTAGTCTACATTTTATTTGTTGACGATATTGTCAATATATTTAGTCTTAGTTTTTTAGTCATCATAGCTTAGTTTTGATTTAGTTTCCATATAGTTTTCGTCAGTGAAAAAAGGTAGTCAACGAACTGAACCACGTGAATTTTCTCACGCTGATTCACTGCTCTCCAACGCTGGAGATTTAATTGGCTGATGAGGAAACATTGACGTTCACAATGAAATGATTAGCACAGTGCATTATGGCTTGGCCCAGATTCACACATTCAGCTATGTCAGGACATACAGTAGGCCTGCACTGCAACGTATGCAACCACTGTAGTAGATAGGGGGTGGGGGGGGGGTTGTCAGAGGGGATTATATTCAAAGTGAAGTTTTCGACGTGCTGACATGCCGTATCGCAGGCCTGTTTCATTTGCTGTGCCCACAGAAGGTATTTTGGACTGAGAACAGTGGACGGCACATTAGAGAGAGAAGGGTTTGCTTGGCTTCTAATCATCACGTACGTACGTAAACCCTTCCCGTGTCCATAAAAGCAGAGGATTGCAGAAGATGCGAGATATTATTGCCAAGAAAAGTACAGAAGCATTATTTCCCCTCCAGTGCCTTTTCACTTTGCATTCAGGCGATGTTAGGACTCGACCAGCCAATTAAGGCATTTCCCATCTCGGTTTACGACATCTGGAAATGTTTTACACCAACACACTATGCTCTTTATATTAAAGCATTACTACATATAACAACATCACGCTGTGCCATACGTTGCTGTCGGGAGGAAACCACCTAATTCCATTTTTTTAGGTTTTTGATTCGGTTTTTTGGGGCATAAATCAGTGCCCCAAAAATCACCCTTTACATGTGTTGTTTTGTGAAAAAAAAAACACTTTGGACAAAACCGATTTTGACCGATTCTACAAATGTCTTCTAAATCCTGACAGTTTTCTGAAAAACCCTATGTTCAGCTAGATTAGGCCGGGGGCCGCAACTGTAGAGGGGCCACACAGCGTGCGTGCAAAGCGGGAACATTTGTGGGTTCTCAATGCATTCTGCGCTCAAACACAAAGATTTATGTATATTTCTGCACAGTAATGAGCAGGATAATATGTCTACAGTAGTACAGTTATATGCTACCTTAGAATAGATGTAGACCTATTTGATAGTGCATAAACATAATTGCCTTGACATTAACGACCGTCAACAAGCACCAGTTACTGTCAGTATGGTAATCTTACACTTCATATCGCAGACACTATACCTGTAACTTTCCTACTGTAAGCCCTCTTATCATTCCCAGAATAAAAAATAATAATTGGGGAAATTCTTCCAGGGGGCACAAGGGGGCGCTCCTCGGGCCGCAGTTGAATACCACTGCTTTACTGGCTGCTGCCTGTCAAATACAGAATTGAGTTTCATGTTATTGTTTAATTATCTTTAAACACTTTGCGGGCAGGAATCTAAATATGTGTCTGACCTCCTTTGCTCCTATTCCACGTCCAGGCCTCGTCAGAACCTCCGACCAATTAACGACTCCTCTCCGTTCCTCAGTCCTGCTTAACCACAAAGGATGACCGTGTCTACTCTATTGCTGCCCCTAGGTTTTGGAAATGTGGAAACAGTCTTCCCTCTACATTGCACTGTGTGTGTAGTGTGTGTGTGTGTGTGTGTGTGTGTGTGTGTGTGTGTGTGTGTGTGTGTGCACGCACGCACGCACGCACACACGTATATCTCTCTGTCCACAGCTAATCTAACAAAGTAGTACAGCGATCGGCATCACATTTCTTGTGCAAACTGCCAGTATAAGCCACGGAACTAAATTCCTGGTTGTTTTTCACATCGGTCATGTTATCTTTGTGTATCCCATGTCAAAAAATAACAGTTTTGAGCACACCTCTTCGTTCTCATCGATTCATTTTCTAAAGGCCGATATATGCGATGGAGACGTGCCTTGCATCGCCTCTCTTCCACACGCACCTATTGTTCAGCTCTTGGGACTAGTGTAGTGGACTATGCCATCACTGACATGGACCCCTACCTCATCAGTGCATTCACTGTTAAGACCACAGACCCCTCTATCAGACCCCTGTCAAATCAATGTATATATAAAACCAGCTTCACATAAGATCACAACACAACCAGAGCCCTGCAAATTACATAAAATACATCATAAATACAAATTGACTCCTGAAGTTAGATTTAAAAATGCAGTTACCGGTACCTCACCTGAAATCTCTGGTCTAATTGACACATTGCTCTCTCAACAGTTTCAACCAAATCAATTAACCATGGCTGTTAATAAAATAAATAAAATCTATAATAAATCAGCCGATAAAGCAGGACCAAAAACAGCTCTGCATCTAAACAGAGACTGAAAAAGGAAGAGTGGTATGACAAAGACTGCAAAGATATCAGAAAACAATTACGACAGCAGTCCAACCTTAAACACAGCCAACCAAAAGACAGACCTGCGCCAAACTTATGTTGAATTGAAACATTGAGAGACTATAAACAGTAAATAAGACATAAAACAATATTACGATCAGAAACTAAGATAAATTCAGTTCTGGGAAAGATGGAACAACTTAAAGAGCAAAAAAGAAAACCTGGTATTACAAAATGGTCACATTTGGAAAGACCATTTTGAAAAACTATATATGAGCAAATATCACCCAATGATCTCAATCATCAACAAAAACTAATTAGAGACAGATTGGCAATCCAATTTTAATGAAAGAATTAGAAGACAACATAAACAAGCTTAAATCTGGCAAAGCACACTAAATGTGACCATGAACTTGGCACGGACTATCTTGACACACACACACACACACACACACACACACACACACACACACACACACACACACACACACACACACACACACACACACACACACACACACACACACACACACACACACACACACACACACACACACACACACACACACACACACACACACACACACACACACACACTTTAATACTGTACATTTTGTGTAAGTTAAGTTAATGCCATTTATAAACATGGCACCCATGATGCATGTGCATGTGTGTCCACGCACACACCATGCACCCATGATGCATGTGTGTCCACGCACACACCATACACCCATGATGCATGTGTGTCCACGCACACACCATGCACCCATGATGCATGTGCATGTGTGTCTACATGAGATTGTAGATCTGCTATTTTTGGGGGGAAATTGTGGCGCACATCTTTGAATATAATATTCACGGTTTTAACTCAAATCTTTGCTTCTGGGGGTCCCTGGAACAACATATTTTCAGATGGGGGTCCCCGGTCAAATACAGATAATCCTTGACATGAAATAGTTTGAGAACCGCTGACATAGAAACATTTTTTCAGAAAACTGTCAGGTCTATAAATGGGTTAAGGGTGGGGGGGACGTAGCCCTGGGGCCGAACACACACACCTGTGTGACAGACAGACAGACAGACAGACAGACAGACAGACAGACAGACAGACAGACAGACAGACAGACAGACAGACAGACAGACAGACAGACAGACAGACAGACAGACAGCGTGCACAGACGAGTGGAGTGCCACAGCTCGACGCTCATGAGTCAATCTGGCCCCAATACAATGAGCAAAAACAGGAATGCTGACCTGCTCTGGGTCAGCGGAGGACAGCGTGCACTCTCTATCGCACTGGATACACAAACAGCTCCATTAGACAGATAAAGTATCAACCTAAAAAAGGACAAAGAAGTGCATATCTGGCCAACGTAAGCCATGATACGCGGGCTGATCGAGACTAAATTGATTTCATAAACATGGGAAAGTTTCCAAGAGAGATTAAATTGACTTGCGCATAATACTGTAAGTCGTGAACCCCCCGTGACCTCTGACATCAAGTGTGGGTCGCCCTGTCGGCTGGGGAACACGGGCTTATACCCACACTTGACTCCAGGGGGCAGTGGTGTGAGATTATCCAGGTTTTTTGTCGGGGTCCCCTAGCTGTCCAACAGCAGTCAATCCTTCACCAGGTTTAAAGTTGTAGTGAAATGAAAAACGTTTCACACTTTTAGACCATATCCGTGGTCATCATATGGGCATACCTAATAATCCCCTGGCTTTGCCCCACGTCTCTCTGTCACAACTTAAAACCCCATAGCCTCGAGGGATGCGACGCTCAGATTGGTTCAGAAACTTCAGAGCCAGCGTTTCAAGCCTGAAACGTCAAAATAAAATGCTCACCATTTCCATTTCACTACACCTTTGAAGGGATCGTGACATTCTTTTCTTTTTTTTAAGCTCAATTGCATCCAAAAAACCTGAACTTTTAACATTCAATAGATTTTCTGTGGTCTGGGGGTTTTCTGGATCAAACAAGTGCTCTGATTTGCCTGTGGAGTGTGAGTCCACAAATCCCATATAGGACACAGGGATTTGCAAGCAGATGTCACTGTGGATTTTGCCTGTTTTTCATTGTAGCTCAAAAGGCTTCAGAACACGCAGAGAATCCCCCAGACAACAGGAAATCCAGTGAGTGTTCAAATTTCAGTGGGTGTAATTGTGGTAAAAAACTAAAAAAAACTAAAAGAAAAACGAAGAATAAAAATAAATTAAAATTAATGTCATGAAACATTTAACCTCCAGCAGCGTGATCGTCTTGAGGTGAACCAGAACCATACATTGTTTTGATGTTTGATTAAACATCAGGATCTGCAATTATGCTGCCAATGTAGCAGTGTTGTTTTTGGCAGCAAATTTTGATTTTAGTTTTAGTCATAGTCTCTTCAATGGTTTTCATTTAGTTTCAGTTACATTTTAGTCACCTGGAATGTTTTAGTGTTAGTCTAGTTTTAGTCGACTAAATGTCATAAGATTTTAGTCTACAGTTTAATCTACAGTTGATTTAGTCGACTAAAATGTATTTTGGTGGGCCTTGATGGTGTTGTAATGGCTGATTTTACACTTACACATTTTATACTGGATCTCTTGTCCACTAGTCCCTTCCTAACATTTTAGTCTAGTTTTTATTTGTTGACAAAATTGTCAATACATTTAGTTTTATAGTTTTAGTCATCATGGCTTAGTTTTCATTTAGTTTCCGTTTAGTTTTCCTCAGTGAAAAAAAGGTAGTTGACGAACATTTTTTGTCTTAGTTTTAGTCGACGAAATCAACACTGCAATGTAGATTAGCCATGGTTGAAGATTTTTGTGCTGGTGCCTCACCGATCCAATGACTGGCCGTGTCTGTCTGTCTGTCTGTCTGTGTACGAACAGATGTAATACCGCTGGATGACCTAAAGTGGCACTGTTGAGCAGCCTAAAAAAGGGCCATTCCCATATATGTTCTTAAAAATATCTACGACATCATCTCTGATGATGTCACATGATGTCACGAGGCATGCCTGGGGTGATCAACCAACCAACCAACCAACTGACTGAAGGGAAATGCACGATTTGGAAAATGCATGATTTCCTTTTTGAGGGGCGGCCAAAAGCCCCTCCTATATGCCCAGCTTTGTGTGTTTGTGTGTACCAAATACAGATGATTTGATTGGCCCGAGCATGGAATGTAATGCACGATGGTGCATGGCGATAGCGTGGGGTCAGGCTCCAGATCTCTGAGCTCCCCCTTGGCCTGGGGATATATAGGCTACATGTGAGCTAGGTTTCCCATGAGATGACATGCCTGAGACGAAGCCCATGCAGCCAGCCGCCTGGCCGTGGGGGTCCTGTCTGTGGAGGTCAGAGAGGGTCAGGGTCAGGGGCTGGAGGGGGCCAGGGTTTAATCCATGTAGGGCAGACATGTTCTGGATCAGAGGTCACTTGAACATCTTGTAAAGTATAGCGTTCGTGCGGCCCACCCACCCATCTGACGGACCGGGCTGCGTGCAGCGGCCCACCCATCTGACGGACCGGGCTGCGCCGTGAACTGCATTTTCAGAGCAAATCATTGGGCCCTACTTGCAATATCCTCCTCACAGCCCACCCACCGGTATACACAAACGTGCCACGGCACACAAACGTGGTAATCACCAGTGGTGGAAAAAGTACTCAATTGTTTTACTTAAATGTACTTATAGTACTGAAAGCAAAAGTATTCATATTGCAGTTCAAAATGTGTAGAAAATCTATTGAAAATATAGATAATGCAGGAGAAGCATTTCACTATGAGATGGAGGGCCATCTAATTGATACATCTCTGCTGTCGTGAAGAAGCCACCTAACCTTTGAAAACAAAGCAATACTGCCGAATCAAAAGTGGTTTTGTGACTTTATATATTGTCAATGACTTGCATGAGAGGGGGAGAGGTGGTGGAGTTAGATGTTTTAGCAGACAGTTTGAGGGCCCAATGGAGTTGGGAGGTTTTGTCCTCCCAACTCCAAGTGCTTTTCATTGCAGGTTCAATATTTTCGAAACAACACACAGACGTAAAGGGTGTTCAATAGCACTGATTTATGCAAACAAAATCAAAAACCTCAAAAATGGAGTTAGGAGGTTTCCTCCCGACAGCGACGCATATACAGTATATTAATAAGTGAGTTTTATCATGCTCACATGTATACAAGTACACACATAGGCCTATATGCATACACTCTTTATTGCATATACACATGGCTCACACACACACACGTTCACACTGTGAACGCCTGTGTGGGTGCACTCTCTCACACATGCGTGCGTGTTGGCGTGTGTGCGTGGGCGACCCTGCGCGCAAATATACGTGTGCACAATCTGCGCATGTACACAAACACGCATGCATTGCACGCACACACACACACACACAGGTCTTTTTGTGTGTGTGTGTTCAGCTGGTTCTGATCAGAGCTATCCCAACACAGCAGGTATGTAAGGCCACACTGAGCTCTGCATCATCCTCCATACCTTTATAACGCTGCTGCCGACCGAACCGCTAGTCAACCTGCCCCCCCCCCTCTGTGTCCCCATCATGGCCCATTGACTCTTTACAAGCAGCTGGTGGTGATGTCTGGCTGCCTGGCAGCCACCCAGACACACACACACACACACACACACACACACACACACACACACACACACACACACATCAGTGTTGATTTTGTCAGCAGCAACATAATTGATTGATTTAGTTTCAGAGTCATAAGTCTTTTGTAATAGTTTCCATAACATTTTAGTCACATTTATGTTAGTCACATGGAATGTTTTAGTGTCGACTAAATATCATAAGATTTTAGTCAACTAAATCTACAGTTGATTTAGTCGACTAAAATGTATCACTTGCTGAAAATAGCCGATCTACAAGCTCACAATGAGTCAGCATGCAACCAAGTGTAAAATGACTTGTCTTTAACTTATGCTGGATCTCTTGTCAACTAGTCCCTTCCTAACATTTTAGTCTAGTTTTTATTTGTTGACGAAATTGTCAATATATCGACGAACATTTTTGTCATAGTATTAGTCGACGAAAATCAACACTGCTCTCAATCACAAATCATTTCACCTCTGATTCTCCGAAACAAAGGCTCAGTGTCTTGTCTTCGCTGTGCGTTGTTCTGTGACACTTCGACAAGTCCAACATCTACATGTGCGGGAAAGGAAGGAAGGCGCCATTTGTTTCTTTTTTTTGGATAAACGCTGTTATGTCTTCGCGCACGAAAATTGTGCATTTCCCTAGCTGTGGAATTAAGGAGTAATCTGGAGAAGAATGGAAAAACAAACGCACATTGCTCAAAAACCTTTTTTTTGCTGCAGGCGGGGTCAGCTCATGGCTCAGGGTTTACCAGTTGTGGAAAGTAACAAATAAGTACATTTACAGTACTTAATCCATTTAGACCTGAGGACGATTCTACAAAATGTCTTCTAAATCCTGTCAGTTTTCTGAAAAACCCTATGTTTCAGTGGTTCTCAAACATTTTCATGTCAAGGACCCCCAGAAATATATGTAATTGGCCACCGACCCCCATTTGAAAATATGTTGTTCCAGGAACTCCCCAGAAGCAAAGATGAGTTAAAAAAAAATGTCAAAATTGTCAAAAATAGCAGACCTACAAGCTCCCAATTCGTTGCATTGCCACCTTGTAAATCAGCTGTTTTCATACATTTTGAACTTGTGAAATGGGACATTCTGCATAATGAGCACTTTATATTAATACTTTTGGCACTTTAAGTACATTTTGACAGCAAATTTTGATTAAAACTGACTTTTCACTTACTTACTCACTTACTTTTTTCCACCACTGGCTCAGGGTTTACATTCCAGAGCAGTTATTGTGTGACTTTCCTGCGATCCCCAGGAGGGATACGAGGCCTTAACCCATTTAGACGTGAGAACTTGTTCTACAAAAGTCTTCCAAATCCTGACAGTTTTCTGAAAAACCTAACTATTTCACGTACCAAGACCCCCAGAATTAGTAATTGGCCTCCGACCCCAATCTCAAAATATGTTGTTCCAGGGACCCCCCCCCACCCCAATGCAGAAACAAAGATTTGAGTCAAAAACTTTTGCTGGGAAAGAATATACATTCAACGATTTGCGACACAGTTTTTGTGATTTTTCAAAAGAATAGCTAAAGTATGACATAATGCTTAAAACACCAAAAGGGGTTCCTGTCCAGAATGGGTTAATGTCCAGCAGGGGGGGCTAACACTCATACAACGACATAGACATGGGGCCAAGCAAAACCAGCAAGCCCTGTGATACCATCTCCTGGGTCATGGGCCGGAACATCGCATGCATTCATCAAGGGGAGCGGTGTGCATGTGTGTGCATGTGTGTGCACGTGTGTGTATTTGTGTGTGTGCTCAGTGCATGTGTGTGTGTGTGCGGCTGTGCGCGCGTGTGTGTAGAGGGCGGCGTCACATATAGCCTGGCTAGGGCCTTGATCTAAAAACCTGCTGGGGTAATAATAATAATAATAATCTGCTGATTTCCCTTCACTTTTTGCAGCTGCTTTCATTTACCTGCAGGTGCGACAGAGAGAGAGAGAGAGAGAGAGAGAGAGGCTGATCTTTAGCCGACGGCCGTCACCCTCCTGCGGGATTCATAGGCTATAATACTTTGGCATGATTAGTTCTGGGACCGAGAGAGAGAAGGATTCCAATCCATGTTGTTATATTTATTTAAAGACGTTTACGCCACGGACAAAGCCAACTCGAGTCGTGACAAATCATGACAATAAACCAAACAAATAATTACAAAGAAGAAAAACAACAAAAAAAGTGTTGTAACCTGCCGTTCTTTTCTTCTTTCTAATTATTTGTTCGGCCCAAATTTTTTTTGGGCCAACTCCAGTTGGCTTTGTACGAGGCTTAAAATACGAGGTCTTTAAATAAATACTTTTTGAAAAGTCTATGAGGAAAATTAACGGGGAATCATTTCCTGCATGGTCCCTGGTAGGGGGCGGGACTGCGACGCTCTATACCTGATACGCACACAGCTAGGGACATGCCGTGCACACATAGACATCAAAGGTGGGCTTCAGCCCCTGCCCTTTTACCCCCGTCTGTAGAACAACTGCCCTCTCCAGACCACGAATGCAGCGTTTACTATGGTGAAAGAAATGCAAAATGCCTTTTAGTCAGGCAGCATTCAGGAGAATTCATTTTTTTCCCCTCCTTTTTTTCCTTCTCCTGAACTTGAACGCAGCATTTTGCGTTGAATGTGTTTAGAAAATCCAGGTCGTACACCGCTAGGGTGACCAGATCCCATCTCACCAGATGTGGGACAAAGAGTGTGTTTGTGTGGGACAATGTGGGACACATGCGGGGTTGTGTCACACGCGTGAATATTGTTAACATGAAAACAAAAATAACATTTCTATTCCTCAATTAGACATTTCTATTCTTCCCCGGCCGTCACATATTGTAGCATCACTATGCTTTGCCATCTGTTTCATTCAGTAGCACATAATAGGACTATGATGATAACTATAATAGAAGGAACTACTATGCATTATGCAAATAAAAGAAACTCAACTGAAATGCATTTCAATTAACTATTTACTGGACAATACAACCTGCAAACAATACAACTGGACAATATAACTGGACCATCAACCAACCAACAAAGGGGCTCTGATTTGATTTATCAAAATATCTTCCTCCTAACAAAGCCAACTACTGCAATTTTGAAATTATACAGGCACTACAGGCCTGACAATGGATAAAATAAATGAAACCCAGCTCTGGTGTCCAATATCTCAGTGACAATGGGAAGAGCTTTGTTGTGCCATGATTAGAAGCATCTGAAGCAACTGAAAATAATGGAGTGTGGGCAGTTTTGTCACATGGGAGTTCATGAACCACTGGTGTTTTTAGCTCTCTCAAGATATTCTCTACACAGGCAGGTGCAAGCACGTCTGTAACTATGGATGCTGCCTTGGTACGTCCACATGACCTTTTCTTTGCAATATTATTGCCACAGTCTTCAGATCGGTATGACTGAGCGTGTTGCACTGTGTTGTAAATACTGGTTATTTCAGCTGCTGTTACCTTATCTGCGTTTGAATCTTGCTTTGGTTTTAAAACAAACGTGTCCATGCATCGTGATTGAAGCCTCCTTTTGAGCAACGCGTTGCTTGTGAGTCTCGCATTGTCTGTGTCGCTTCACGTCATATTCACCTCCGTGTGTCACTGAGAAAGTACTTTTACAGACATCACAGAAGACTATCAGAATCGCCTTTCACTGGCTTGACCCACGGGTAAATAGTTTCCCAGTCTTTGTTATAGCTGCATTTCCTTTTCTTCGCGGTCTTTGTTTCTTCCCTTTTGTCCTCCTCCATGTTTCTTGTTTCTCGTTTTGCTAATTCTGCTGCTAACGCATTGTGCGGTGTGTAATGTTGTTTGTTTTCTTTGGGTGGGCGTTCACCCCACACTGTGACCGGCTGTTTGATTGACAGACAGCCATTCCTACACACACACACCACACCACACCACACCACACCACACCACACCCACACACACACACACACACACACACACACACACACACACACAGCCCGCCCCCTCCCCCTGTGTCACACATTCTGTGATGACAGCCACCGCTGCTCACAGCCAGTTGATAAAAGCAAGATTTTAAGCGCACATATGAAAAACCGGAGCCTGTCAATCAGAATGCGGGACAACATGTCAATTTGCGGGACGCATGAAAAGTCGTTGAAATGCGGGACAATCCCGCACAAATCGGGACATCTGGTCAGATAACACCGCATCTCCACTATAGCTAAAGATTGCTGGGTTGCGCCCCGGAAATAGCTGATCTACAAGCTCTCAATGTGTCACAGCGCGACGTGCTGTGAGCTTGTAGATCTGCTATTTTTGGTCTAAAAGTGCCCTCTTAACGGGATGTCAGCCCCTGCCTCTCTAACCCTCTCTGCACGTCCCTGTGTGTTACATACAGCGGTGGAAGATGTTTTATGAGAACATGTGTAGTAGTCGGGCAGTCAGCAGGCTTCTTTTGTTTAAAGGGGAAATTTGGTATTATAGTCTTTTGTATTGGCCTAAAATATTGTCTATATACATTCATGAACGGCTGTTAATATTGGGCAATCTTTTTTATGGGTTTCTTGTGACCGTACCATTAACATCCTGTATAAGGCCAAAATGTCAAAAATGTCAAACTTTCCTTTAAGTAGCATGTGACATGTCAAACTAGGGGGTTTTCATGATTCCATTCCAAGCATTCGTTCTTGCACAAAAAACACTCCTTGGGCTAAAAACGGCCATAGCCATCATGACAAATGTGATGAGGTCAGCCCAAAATGTGATGAGGTCAGCACATTTTGGGCACATTTGGCCCGCCAAAATATATTTTAGTCCTGGTCACTAAACTGCCTCCCCTGGCCAGCCGGGAATAACTGGTTGGAATAACGTGTTCCTTCCAAAATATATATATATTTTAGTCGACTAAATAAACTGTACATTTAGTCAACTAAAATCTTATGATATTTAGTCGACTAAAACTAGACAAACACAAAACATTCCAGGTGACGAAAATATGACTAAAGCTAAATTAAAACTAGTCAACGAGAGACTATGACTAAAACTAAAATCTAAATTTGCTGTCGAAATCAACACCGACTGGAATTGACGATCACTTCACACCGTTGGCCCAGGAAACCTCTCCTCGCCTTTGACCTGCAGCATAAATGACCCTTAGAATGTTTATTGTGACATGTTTTCTTCACACGTTGGAACCAAGGGCTGCATGCGTTTGGTTTACTAACCGTCCGATACAGGCATTAGTCCGACAGACACCCTAACCCCAAACCTCACAGGTTTTAACCTGACACACTGTTAGGGAGGGACGTGCACACATAGACATCAAAGGGTGCTTCAGCCCCTGCCCTTTTACACCCGTCTGTAAAACAACTGCCCTCTCCAGACCACGAATGCAGCGTTTACTAATGGTGAAAGAAATGGAAAATGCCACTCCTCTCCTTTCCATGCCATGTACCGGAAGGCAGCATTCAGGAGAATTGTTTGAACCGGGGCTAACGCTCTGGTTCAGTCTCTATCCTTTCAATACTCTATAGTTTCGACCAAATGGGCTCGACTTACAGGCTTGCACACACAGCAGAGGTATAGCTTAGTTCAAAATATACTGTATATTCAAAGATTTGCGCCAAATTTTCAAGATTTTTCGTAGAGCGGCACTCAGTGCCGCGCTATGAGCTTGTAGATCTGCTATTTTTCCATAGCTAAAGTATAACAATGCTTAAAACACCAAAAGGGTGTTCCCGTTCAGAATGGGTTAAAAGAGACACTTTTGGACAAACGGCTCGATTACAAGGTGTGATATGTCGTTCCCCATCACTAGCCTAAGTCCCAAAAATTATTACAACAAATGAAAAAGCCAAGGGCCTGTCATAATCTGTCTAAAGTGGATGCAAAATGAACGGACAAATCTTAATCTTACATAATTTCTATGATGTCTATCTGCAAGATCAAATGTTCACGTGAGCTCACTCACGTCACAACAGATTCATTGCTCCTCACAATAAGGCCACAATCAGTATGACGACGGCAATAATGTGCTCTGGGGTCGAAATCCTATAACTGAAAAACACACAAGAGAACAGAATATATATAATAGTACAGTAGCACGCCATCTGTTTGTAATCATCACAAGTTCAACACTGCCCCCTGCTGTTAATGCTTTGCTAAACCAAGCAAGGTTGTGGACTGCAAGTTGTTGGGAGGAAAAAGTACTCAAATGTTGTACTTAAGTAAAAGTATCAATACTGCAATGTAGAACTACTCTGTTACAAGTCCTGGAATTCAAAATGTACTTAAAAGTACCAAAAGTAAAAGTAGTCATTATGCAGAATGTCTCATTTGAAAATACAATTACAATTATCTACAAGCTCACAATGCGTCGCATCGAGCACGGCCGAAATGTATATAACAGGGCTGAAGTGGTTACGGTATGCTGGGTAATAATAATAATCACAATCTACAGAGTAGCTAGTAAGTAAAGTTTTGAAATAAATTGTAGTGGAGTATAAGTACTGTACTTAGAGGCAAATATTGTACTTACTGTACTTAAAGTACAGTAAGTACAATATTTGCCTCTGAAATGTAGTGGAGTAGAAGTAAAAGTAAAAAGAAATTGACATATTCAAGTAAAGTAGAAATACCTTAAAATTGTACTTAAGTACAGTACTTAAATAAATGTACTTTCTACCACTGGCTGTGACACAGCTGTCACTACAATTATAGAATCAAAATCCACCTCACATACTGGTCAGGGAAATGTTCCCATAGATCCCCAGTTCAAATATGATGATTGTGGGGGGGGGGGGTCCCCAGTTCAAATATGATGATTGTGGGGGGGGGGGTCCCCAGTTCAAATATGATGATTGTGGGGGGTCCCCAGTTCAAATATGATGATTGTGGGGTGTCCCCAGTTCAAATATGATGATTGTGGGGGGGGGGGGTCCCCAGTTCAAATATGATGATTGTGGGGGGTCCCCAGTTCAAATATGATGATTGTGGGGGGGTCCCCAGTTCAAATATGATGATTGTGGGGGGTCCCCAGTTCAAATATGATGATTGTGGGGTGTCCCCAGTTCAAATATGATGATTGTGGGGGGGGGGTCCCCAGTTCAAATATGATGATTGTGGGGGGTCCCCAGTTCAAATATGATGATTGTGGGGGGTCCCCAGTTCAAATATGATGATTGTGGGGGGTCCCCAGTTCAAATATGATGATTGTGGGGGGTCCCCAGTTCAAATATGATGATTGTGGGTGGTCCCCAGTTCAAATATGATTGTGGGGGGTCCCCAGTTCAAATATGATGATTGTGGGGGGTCCCCAGTTCAAATATGATGATTGTGGGGGTGTCCCCAGTTCAAATATGATGATTGTGGGGGTGTCCCCAGTTCAAATATGATGATTGTGGGGGTGTCCCCAGTTCAAATATGATGATTGTGGGGGGGTCCCCAGTTCAAATATGATGATTGTGGGGGGTTCCCAGTTCAAATATGATGATTGTGGGGTGTCCCCAGTTCAAATATGATGATTGTGGGGGGGGGGGGTCCCCAGTTCAAATATGATGATTGTGGGGGGTCCCCAGTTCAAATATGATGATTGTGGGGGGTCCCCAGTTCAAATATGATGATTGTGGGGGGTCCCCAGTTCAAATATGATGATTGTGGGGTGTCCCCAGTTCAAATATGATGATTGTGGGGGGGGGGGGGGGTCCCCAGTTCAAATATGATGATTGTGGGGGGTCCCCAGTTCAAATATGATGATTGTGGGGGGTCCCCAGTTCAAATATGATGATTGTGGGGGGTCCCCAGTTCAAATATGATGATTGTGGGGGGTCCCCAGTTCAAATATGATGATTGTGGGTGGTCCCCAGTTCAAATATGATTGTGGGGGGTCCCCAGTTCAAATATGATGATTGTGGGGGGTCCCCAGTTCAAATATGATGATTGTGGGGGTGTCCCCAGTTCAAATATGATGATTGTGGGGGTGTCCCCAGTTCAAATATGATGATTGTGGGGGTGTCCCCAGTTCAAATATGATGATTGTGGGGGGTCCCCAGTTCAAATATGATGATTGTGGGGGGTCCCCAGTTCAAATATGATGATTGTGGGGGGTCCCCAGTTCAAATATGATGATTGTGGGGGGTCCCCAGTTCAAATATGATGATTGTGGGGGGTCCCCAGTTCAAATATGATGATTGTGGGGTGTCCCCAGTTCAAATATGATGATTGTGAGGGGTCCCCAGTTCAAATATGATGATTGTGGGGGGTCCCTAGTTCAAATATGATGATTTGGGGGGAGGTCATGGCCTGAAAAGGTTGAGAACCACTGCAATAGCCTATACCTACACTGGCACGCTCAAACATGTGATCACACACCGGGCATCCACACTAATGCTGTCAGACTGGCGGTTAAGGCTTTGAATTTGTTCCTAGCACTCTGTAATTGCGGCCGCTTTGGCAGCCGAGTTGTTGTTAAGTGGCGGTGCCATTCGGATGTGGCGCACCGACTGTCTCTGATCCTCTAAGGCTTTCCTAAATCCAGAGCCGTTTAAAAAATGTCCCCTTTTTATGGTCGACGACGACTAACCAACCACACACAGACTAATGCTCCCGATATGTCGTTAAAGACCCAAATCTGTACTGAAATCTGTACTTTTACGTATGTTTCCAGAACCACAAAGATTTCCGTGAAGTAATTTACAATAATGTCTCACACTAACTACACACACAGTTTTAAGAGGCTGAATTTGATGACAACCTCAATATCGGAGTAATGAACGTTTTGTTACGAAGAATGAAAAGGCTTTCTCTCTCTCGCCCCCCCCCCCCCCCCCCCCCCTCCCTCCCCTCCACTTTACTTACCCACTTAAAGATTTTCCAAAACACACACACGCAAAGAAAAGTCCTCGGTATCCATCCTTTCAGTATGATGGATTGATGAAAGTTGTCTTAAGTCTTGTCATTGGTCGTATGTCTCTCATGTGAAAGTGCAGACGGACACCAATCCAACCCAAAAATTCTCTGCATATCTTGTCTTTTCAAACAGCTGTCTTTTGTTTTTATACAATTTTTGAGAGACGTGTGTTGACAAGAAAACCACAGACAAAATATAAGTCTCAGGCTCGTCCAGAGAGTGACTCGGTCATGCTGAAAGACATTGACTGACCCGAATAAATAAAAACATCAATCAAAATCAAGCTACTGGTATAGCCTTTGTTTTAAGCATTATGTTATTATGGTATACTTTAGCTATTGAAAAATAGCAGATCTACAAGCTCGTAGCGCGGCACCGAGTGCTGCGCTACGAGCTTGTAGGTCTGCTATTTTTGAAAAATCGTGAAAATGTGTCGCATATCTTTGAATATAATATTCTTTCGGAGCAAACGTTTTTTAACTCAAATCTTTGCTTCTTGGGGGGGTCCCTGGAACAACATATTTTCAGATGGGGGTCGGCGGCCAAATACATATAATTCTGGGGGTCCTTGACATGAAATCGTTTGAGCACCACTGACATATAGAAACATGAGGTTTTTCAGAAAACTGTCAGGATTTAGAAGACATTTGTAGAATCGTCCTCAGGACCACCGAGCCTTCTTTACTCATTTTGAGAGGCGCTATAGCCCCTCCCATGCCCAGCTTTGTGTGAATGTGAATTTCAGCGATGATTTGATTGGCTGATGCACCCCATAGTGTCGATTTGATTGGCTGAGCAAAGTGAAGTGAGGGCAGAGAATTGAAGACGTCAATTTAGACAGAATAGGCCAGATGTGATGATGTACGATGATAACAATGCCCCTCACTTCACACGAGTGTGATTGTTTTTCATATTATTAGTGCGTATTATTATTAGTTCAGTCACACGAGAGACTCGGAGTAGAGCCGCTGCTCCTTCGCCTGGAAAGGAGCCAGATTTAATAGGTGGATCGGGCATCGATGCACGTCCCACTGGGAGGAGACCCCGGGGCAGACCAAGGCGCAGATGGAGGATTTACTTCGACTCACTGGCCTTGGAACGTCTCGAGATCCCCCAGGAGGAAGTCACTAAAGTTGCTCTGGAGAGGGAAGTCTGGAGCTCTCTGGTGGAGCTGTTTCCCCCGCGACCTGACTACCGATAAGCGGTTGAAGATGGATGGATGAATGGATAGTGCGTATTTGACCACAAAGGGATTTATTAAAGGGAAAATATCATGCATCAAAGACACCCACATCTAGTGTGTGTTTAGTGAACAGCCTGGTTCACTGAATCTTAGCTCCTGTATTCACTGTTTTGATACTCACCCCTTTCTTAAGACCCAAGTTGTGGTGGAAAATAAGTACATTTACTCAAGTCCTGTAGGCCTACCACTAAGGGTGCCTACACACCTTTCCAGCACATGCTGTACAGCGCTGGATGGAATCTGTAAGTGTCATGGCCGCCCCAATGCAATCCTAATGGAAGTCATATGGTTTGTAGTCCACATTTTGGACTACAAGCAGTTGTATGGCTTTAGGCTGTGTTTCGACTGCGCCCCTCCCCCGCACACAACACAATGTTGTGTCAAACCATGTGACTCCCATCAGGAATGCATTGGAGCGGCCATGACACTTACAGATGCTGTACAGCGCTGGATGGAATCTGTTGGAAAGGTGTGTACGCACCCTAAGGTGCAATTTTGAGGTACTTTTACTTTACTTGAATACTTCCATTGTCAATACTTCCTCTTCATACATCTCGGAGGCAAATGTTATACTTTTGTACTACAAAAAAATTGCAAACTTTATTTAGTTACATAGTAGATTTAGATTATTAGAAAATATACTTAATATATCTATTATATATTAGAGAACTTGTACCCAACACATGGCAAGAAACCCAAAGCCACAACAGCTACGTCGCTATTGCAACACCCACAACACCATCTTACACACTACACCCACACACACTCACACGGCAGTGACGTCACACACTTACCTTCGCAGTGTCCGGGACCTATCTCCTCCTATCGCGCCCAACGCCAACACTCCACACCACCCGCCAAAAAATGTTCATTGCAGTGCCACCAAAGATGCCTCCCGTCCACACTCACGGCGGCTATGCATTTGTTTACTACAAACATTATCGCCCGAAGCACCCACACCCCAGGATCACTGTTGCCCTTTCACCACGCTAAATTCGCCAGGTCTATGCAAGTGAGCACAAATTACATGTGAGAAAATGCATTCACAAGCCCACAAATGCCATTCAACACACACTACGATTCGCTTACAATTCGCAAACCTGGCAACACTGCCCTGTCTTCTAATAGGCCCACACTAGCTCTCACAATCTGATTCTGATCTCCCGCAGGAGAAGAGAAACGAGGAAGGGGAGAGGAATTGTAGCCTCACGATTTTGAATCTCTGTATTTAAAATATCGCTCTCTCAGCGAATCTCTTAGTTCCATCAACATTGTACTTTGTCTGTAGTTTGTTTGTGCCTACATATTACGATTACACGGAACGCTTTGGCTATTTTCGCCTGCCAGCCAACTGCCGAGTACACACGCCTGCACACACACGCACGCCTGGCTTGCACACACACACGCACACGCCTGGAAGCCACGATCTCTCTCTCTCGCCACGCCTCTCTCTCTCTCTCGCCACGCCCCACACACACACACAGGCTATACACGCACGGCGGCGCCGCGGCAGCGAGACAGGACGTTATAATCTTGAGTTTCATTACATAACTGTCTTTCTCCGCACGCGCACGTGCGCACACAACATTATTCAAGTGAAATGCATAACGCCAATATTGGGCTAATATAGGCTACCAATACAGGACGTTATAATCTTCACTTTCATTAAATAACTGTCTTTCTCCACACGTGCACGTGCGCACACAACATTATTCAAGTGAAATGCATAACGCCAATATTGGGCTAATATAGGCTACCAATAAACAACCAGCTCATATACCCACCAAAACTATCATCCCATTGCAGAAAATAGTTACAAAATGTAATTGAGGCTACATACAGTGGTGTCCCCTTCGTCTGTACCAGGCTGACTTCTATAGGTTTTGAAAGGTACCTTTCTTTTTCTTTTTCTTTTTTTTTTTACCCAGGGAAGTAGCTGAGCACAGGTGCTCATTTTCAGCAACGCCCTGCACATCGAAACACACACACACACACACACACACACACACACACACACACACACACACACACACACACACACACACACACACACACACACACACACACACTGTCATGTCAAAGGTATTTTTGGTATTTGACTTTGCTACTGATGATTGTACGCAACAACAACTATTGCATTGTGTGTTTGAGCTGACAGGCCCTTTTTATGTCAATCAATCAAGTCATCTCAGGTCATCTCAAGCGGCAGATGCAAAAATAGTTTTTTTATATTAAAATTATATATATTTTTAGGGCCATGTCATGTGCTCTACCTGCAAAGCCTTTGTGATCTATAACTTTTGGGCACCGTTTAACGTCAGATCAGGGGTTTTGTCGGCCAGCGCCAACAATGCTCCCCGACAGCATAATCGGAGCAAATACCGGGCAGTGTGTATGAGCCATAACGTGTTGACTACACTACACTAAACTAATAAGGACACATAATAATAACTAATAACCCATCCGTTACTACATGTGGAGTCCCACAATTTCCTTCTTCCCATAGTGCGCGGCAACGTAACTCTGGGATGATTCTAATATATATATATATACTTAATTAACTTATAAGCCCTATTTAAAATACTATATATCTACAAGCTAGACAATTTAGGCATTTACAATTTAGGCATTTAGCAGACGCTCTTAATCCAGAGTGATTTACATTAAGCAAGAACAAAAAGCATGGGAATACATCACATACATAAAAAGTAGTTATCATGAAACATGCGTAAGCTAAGAACGTAACAGTGGAATATATATATAATAAAACTATACATATAAACTATACTATACTATACTATACTATTCATAATATTATATACTATAAAGTGCTATGACTACATAAAATGCAATTTTAGTGCCGTCTATGTAACATGCTATAAGTCTAGACATTTTATTAATTAAGACATTTTGTTAAAGTTAAAAATGTCTTTATGTTGATGTTTCGTGCCCTAAAGGGACACCAGGTTGAAAGAGCTTAGTCAAAAAAAGCTGCACTTACAACAATTTAATTCACAGGCCATAACTCAGACACAAAAAATAAAAATAAATGGGCCAACTAACCGCAAAAGCAGCTATGTGTAACACTCCCACGAGAATAACATTTTATTATCTACAACACCAGACAAACGTGAAAAGGCAAATACCGTTTGGTGCCCTCGAGCCGTTGTAGCTCTGACCCGGTGCGTGTGCTGTGTCTGTGTAGCTACCTGCTAGGACCTGTCTGCTCTGACCCCTGACCCCAGGAGCAGTTCTGCTGGGGTGACTGACTGGGACAACACGCGAGAGGCCGGCAGGAATTCAAAAAGATTACTTGTTGTGGTTTCCAACGCATCTCAACGCATCTCTCTCTCTGCATGTGTATACCATGTACAGCTGTATGCAGTAAGTAAAAGTACGGAATTGAAAATGTACTTAAAGTAAAAGTACTCATATTGCAGAATGTCCCACTTCACAAGTTCAAAATGTGTAGAAAATCTATTGAAAATAGCCGATCTACAAGCTCACAATGCGTCGCAACGTGTTACGTGACACATTGTGAGCTTGTATTTTGAGCTTGTATTTTCAAATGGCCAAAATGTATAGGGTTGGTTACTGTATGTTTTCTAATCCAAATTAAAATCGCCAAAGTAACTAGTAAGTAGAAGTAAAAGTACTGGAAAATGGAAATACTCAAGTAAAGTACAAATACCTCAAAATTGTACTTAAGTACAGTACTTGAGTAAAAGTACTTAGTTACTTTCCACCACTGGTGGTATGTGTGCTAGCGCCGCCGCCTATAGTAGCGCATGGACATTTGCCTCAAAGCTCATCATGGCCCTAGCTGTGGCGAGAACGGAGGCAAATACACAGCCATCAAGTAAGTACAGAGAGAAAAATTAAATATTATTGAAATAATGTAACCACCCTATACCTATATATAGTTTGTCGTATGACAAATAGCTGACATAGGCAATTTACAGTTTTGAAGTAAATTACTTTCAGAATAATTGTCACCATGACATGGCGAAAAAAAAGGGATGCCAGGGTTAATATGGTTACCTAAAAAATAAATAAAGGGTACATGTTTAACCCATTTTGAGTGGGAACCCCTTTTGGTGTTTTAAGCATTATGTTATGCTTTAGCTGTTGAAAAATAGCAGATCTACAAGCTCATATCGCGGCACAGAGTGCTTGTTGCTGCTATTTTTGAAAAATCATGAAAATGTGCCTCAAATTTGACTCAAATCTTTGCTTCTGAGGGGTTCCTGGAACAACATATTTTCAGATGGGGGGTCGGTAGCCAATTACAGATATTTTTTGGGGTCCTTGACATGAAATATGGAGCACCACTGATACAGAAGGTATGAGGTATTTCAGAAAACTGTCAGAATTTAGAAGACATTTTTTAAATTTCGACGTCAGGCCTAAATGGGTTTTAAATAGAAAGTGCTCTGAATTTATGAATCACAAAAAAAAAAGAAAAAAGAATACCATACTCTCAATGTTAAATTAACTATCGAACTAACTATGAGCATATCGTGCTTTTCAAATGCCTAAGCATGGAATGTGGAACTGCTCCGTGCGTGCAGATAGTGACAATGTCGGACGGTAATGAGAATCAAACTGCATTTTAAGTACCAACAAACAGCCGGGCCTTCGGAAAGGTGAGTGACCCTGTCCCGTTGCATTTCCATCAGATTAGCATCCGCTTTTTCACACCTCACATCACCACCAGAAAACACAGGCAGTGCACTGAGTGCAGGGACGTGCACACATAGACATCAAAAATAGCTGCCCTTTTACCCCGTCTGTAAAACAACTGCCCTTTCCAGACCACGAATGCAGCATTTACTAATGGTGAAATAAATGCAAATGCCTCTCCTTTCCATGGCATACCGGAAGGCAGCATTCAGGAGAATTGCTTTTTTCTCTCCAAAGTCTCCTGAACTTGAACACAGTATTTGTTTCGAAATACATGTCGTATACACCGCATCTCCAGTAGCTAAAGAGTGCTGGGCTGCGCCCCGGAAATAGCTGATCTATAAGGTATCAACGCATCGCACTGCGATGCAGGGGCGGCGGTGGCTCAGTGGTAGAGTGGCTGGATGGTAACCGTAAGGTTGCCAGTTCGAACCCGCGCTCCCCCAGAGTTATTGTTGAAGTGTCCTTGAGCAAGACACTGAACCCCTAATTGCTCCTGGTGTGCTGGTTGGTGCCTTGCATGGTTTCTGCTGCCATCGGTGTGTGAATGTGATGCGTGAATGGGTGAATGTAATGCACAATCTCTGTAAAGCGCCTTGGATAAAGGACGCTATATAAATGCACCATTTACACTCTCTGCACGTCCCATATATTCATATATGCAAAACAGCTTCTGTAACGTTTCTTACCGTATACCACTGTTATCACTCTGTAAACATTTATCTTTCTTTACTAATGCCAAATAAAATGGTTTTATACTATCACAAATGAGTAGCCTATACACCGCGTGCAACTGCAGAAAAAAGGGGGTCGCGAGACATGGCCAAAGCATTTTCGGGGTTCCCCAGCCAAACAAACGTTGAAAACCCCTGCTGTAGTGTACTCTGTGCCACTTTACTCTGTGCTCTACTCTACTGGCCACTTTAGGTGTTGCCTAAAGTGTGTGGGGTTGCCATGGCAATCAATTGGCTGAGGCAGAGGCAATTGCACAGGTGAGGGGACTTAGGCTGATTAGGCGCATGCACTGGCAGAGCCTGAGCAGAGCCTTTTGTGGTGGTTCTGGAGAACCGTGGGTCAGACCGACTCGAGTCAGGGCACTGCACTCCCTGCGGGGGGGTGGAACGCGTGTGTCGAATGTGAAGTCAGTGGGGCAAACGGTTCTCGAGTTACGTGCATTACAACCGTACACACACGCACGCACGCAGAGACATTAGACGTTTATAGTAGGATTTGAGGGGGGGGTACCTGGAACCCCCTCAAGGACCACTGGTTGAAAACCCATTGCTCTATAATTGTATTTAGCAAACGCACGTCCAGTCAGATTTATGCAGACTCCATGCACTCAACCCCCAGCGTGACCGGCAGCGACCTTTCGTCAGCCCTTCCGTAAAGAGCCTAATGAGGCCCCGGGATGGGATGGGATCATGGGAGTCATGCGAGGCCAAGAGCCTCGCATGAAGAGAACCAAGAGGCATAATTAGGAAAGTTTCATCCTGATCTATACTTGTTATAGTTGTGCCCCCACATTGCGCAGCAGGAACAGCAGACCTACAAGCTCACAACGTGTTGTGCCGTGACATGTTTTAGAGCTTGGAGATCTCCTCTTTTCGGTTTGTATGTGACACCACTTTAGCACAGCTAATCAGCTGCTGCTGAGCAGGATGCAATGGCAACTCTCTCTCTCTCTCTCTCATTTCAAATTCCTTTCCTGCACTTCACAGACCTCTGTTTGCTCTGAATGCCTCGCGCTCTTTCGGGATGGAAGGAAGAGGCTTGCACAAAGTAAGAGGAAGTCACTATAGGAAGCCAAATAGGGATTCCCAGCTTAGTTTCTGATGGTACAAAAGAAGAAGAAGAGGAAGAAGAGTTGTTGCCTCCTGCACTCGTGCCTCATTTCTACAATTTTTTCCCCCTCAAATTCTTTACTTTTGAGATCTCAAAGTACAAAGTCTTTAGTTACCATGCTTATGTTGCATTAACTTAACAACATTGCAAAGTAAAAAAAAAAAATTGTATATTAATTGTTTTCTCCAGGAGGGGCACTATCCCCTCCGATGTCTGGCTTTCGCTCGTGACGTCACGTGGCAGCCAAGTCTATAGACTTTAAATGTTTGCTTTAAGCAGCCCCCAACCCCCCCAGGCCCCTGTTTTAAGCATACATGCGCCCCCATGACGTCTTGTGGCAGCCACAGTAGGCACTCTGCAGTAATGTCATGTTGTATACTTCTTAGGGTGACCAGATGTTCCCCTTTGCGTGGGACAGTCCCTCATTTCCAAGACTTTTCAGGCGTCCCACAAATTGAGACCCTGTCCCACATTGTGACTGCCATCAATCAGTGTTAAAATGCCCTAATAGTTAGTCTCCTAATAGTTGTTTTTCTGTTCTAAAGCTCTCTCATTGTCTATTCCTCCCATATGTTAAAATAGCATCCCCTATAGGTCTATAGGGCCTAAAAAACTAAAGGCCTAGTCTTAGGGGTGGGTCCCGAACCTCGGGACCAAGTATGTACCGAACCGAACGTGCCCGGGTACCGGGTACCCATTACAATAATTCAATTTCGGTTCTCTCTATCGGTTCCCACAAACACGCAGTCACACGATATTTATTTATTTTCTTCCCTTAATAGACGTGCAGGGAACAGAGCTGATCTACAAGCCTACATGGCGTTGCATCAGCGACGCGTTGTGGGCTTGTGGCTTGCAGAGGCGGAGCTATCTCTCTGCATGGAGTTAGTTGTCGAGGAGTCTAGAGACAGTGACACGTGCTGTGCCTGGCACTGAAGCATTGAAGCAACATCATTATTACAGTTTCTTAAACGTAATTTTCAAGTGAAGTTTATGGGAGGAAACTTTTAGGAGAGGGGACAGGAATCTTGCGCCTTGCCTGAATCTTCACTGCATACGACGTGCGCAGCATTGAATCAACATGAGACGAGAAAGGAGAGAGAAAGCGTTTGTGCACTCACTTTGAATGCGCGCCCGTGTGTGTGTGTGTGTGTGTGTGTGTGTGTGTGTGTGTTTGCTCTCAGATCTCAGACATGCTTTTATTTGTTATTGGTAATAAGTGAAATAGCGCCACAACACTATTGCCCTGGGTAAATACAGAATAGATATTATATAGATAGTATATTTAAAATAATAATAATAATGGTATTATCCACAAATGGCTCAATAAAGGAGAGGATGTTATAATATTCATTATGCTTTGTCTTAAATTGACATTGAGCTTTTTTGTTAAATAAACATTTGATTTCATACCATTTTGGAACCGAAATAGGGAACCGTTAAGAACCGGAATCGATAAGCAGAACCGGAATCGGTACCGGATTCACAAAAATCCAAACGATACCCATCCCTACCTAGGCTACAGTACCAAGTCGGCTATACTCGGGTATACCCAATAGGCCTATATGACATCAAGGCATTTAATAGCAACTCAAGTAACAAGTTGCTAACCCGGTACCCCAGTATCGATACTTCTGTCCCTCAAATGAACAGTTTGGATCTGGTCACCCTAAGTATACTGTATGTGAGTCACAGGCAATGGACTCAACATGGCGGACCACCGGTGTGGTTCTTTAAAACCCAGGTTTAAGGGACTGTTTGCAAGTGGGCAAATATGAGACATGAGACATGAGACAGGGTATAGGGAGACATTAAATGCATAGCATCATAGCATGCAACTAAAGTCACAAGTAAGACTCAAAACTACGACATTGTGACAACAATCCACTGGTATATCTGCTTAATTTATAAGCATTGGTGCCAAAAACAGCCGATTTACAACGCGACCCGTTGTGACCTCGTGGAGCGGCTATTTTCAGCACACGACACCCCTGTACAACCAGTGTTGATTTTGTCGACTAAAACTAATACTAGACCTGTACGTGCCCGTCGCAGTCGGCCACCGGCCTACTTGGGAACAATGCAACTTAGGAACCTATTACTAATGATATACGTTGTCATAGCACCCGTTTTAACTGTCAGCCGGTGTCCCACATGGAGATCTATCTGTGTGCCTGTGGGGGGGCATCCTTTTGTCCGACAACTCATAGGCCCGACGGGGCATACGTCCGAGGTGCGCTGCGGGTCGGGAGATGGTTGCGGTTAGGTTTAGGTGTCTGCCCCGGGGGAGGTTAGGGTTAGGGTGAGGGAGGAGGTAGGTTGTCGTTCGGACCAATGATCCGTCGGATGAAAGTACTGCACTCGTGCCTGTGTGTGAAGACTGCAAACTGAAAAGTGTACTTGCATGGCAATCAATTCGGCCCACTGGCAGAGCCTGGCCCAGGTTAAAGGAGTTGGCCTCATTAGGCCCACTGGCAGAGCCTGGCCCAGGTGAAAGGAGTTGGCCTCATTAGGCCCACTGGCAGAGCCTGGCCCAGGTGAAAGGAGTTGGCCTCATTAGGCCCACTGGCAGAGCTTGACCAGAGCTTTTTGTGATGGTTCTGGAGAACCGTGGGTCCGACTGACTCGATACCTGGCACTGCACTCCCTGAGTCCCTGTGGGGGTGTGGAACGCGTGTGTCGAATGTGAAGTCGGTGGGTCAAACAGTTCTCGAGTTATGTGCAAGGGAATGACTAGCCTGACCTAAGCAGAGACATTTCTGGCCTAGATGGGAGGGTCGCGCCTCAGAAAAACGCGCACCCTGATTGGATCTCATCGATCTGTCCGTCACCCCCGGCCCCTCCTCTCCCCCCTAGTGCAGCGCTACGTCACATCATTTAGAGCGACGCCCACCCGGAAGGGTTGACTCCCACTTTTAGACTGGTTCAGCCCACGGCTTTTTCCAGGCTTTCATCTTTCGCGCAGACGAAATGAAAGCCTGGGTATCGAGGCTAGGGAATGACAAGCCGTCTGAGAAACAGTGATGCAGGGAGACAAAGAGGCGAAGGAATGTGTGAGAAGGAACGTCTGGGACCGGTCCTCCTCTGGGCAGTGCCTATCTCGCCGGCCGCTGTCCTCGGTGTTCAGCTGCCACGCGGGTCACGCTATGCTGGCCGCTAACAAAGCTTTAAGTATGGGATTAAATCTTCAAATGGCACATGGGAATGGTCAGTAAATGGTCCATTTACATTCCAGTTTGTAGCTCATGAACTGAACTCCCCAACAAAAAGTGTGAATACTTTTCCAGTTATGAATAGCTATTTGAATAACATCTCTTCCACCTGTTCCATGTTCTTATTAGCCATTTGTTTTTGGACCCTCAGGTCTCTTGCAAGGTTCCAGCAATAGAGCCTCGGGCAATAGAGCCATGAGGTCCATAGGGGCAGGAGCCTATCTCCTGTTTCTGTAGCCATGAGGCCCATAGGGGCAGGAGCCTATCTCCTGTTTCTGTAGCCATGAGGGGCAGGAGCCTATCTCCTGTTTCTGTAGCCATGAGGCCCATATGGGGCAGGAGCCTATCTCCTGTTTCTGTAACCATGAGGGGCAGGAGCCTATCTCCTGTTTCTGTAGCCATGAGGGGCAGGAGCCTATCTCCTGTTTCTGTAGCCATGAGGCCCATATGGGGCAGGAGCCTATCTCCTGTTTCTGTAGCCATGAGGGGCAGGAGCCTATCTCCTGTTTCTGTAGCCATGAGGCAGCTTGAAGTATACCCTTGGACATGACGCTAGTATGTCGCAGGCACTTACCCCCCAATGCAATCTTTGATGCTGAGTGCCAAGCAGGGAGGCTCTGGGTCTCATTTTTCAGAATCTTTGGTATGACCCGGCCGGGGATCGAACCCCCGATAGACCTCCCATTCCGTAGTGTTGGTGGGAGGAAATATGGGAAGGGACTGGCCTGGGAGGGTGATCTCTCCCAGGCCAGGTGGCAAAAGTACTAATTGTTATGTAATTGTTTTACTTAAGTAAAAGTACCAATACTGCAATTTAGAAGTACTTCATTATAAGTAAAAGTACGGAATTGAAAAAGTACACAAGTATCGGCATCAAAATGTACTAGTACTAAAAGTAAAAGTACTCATATTGCAGAATGTCAAATTCAGTTCAAAATGTGTACACAATCTATTGAAAATAGCCGATCTACAAGCTCACAAAATCGGCAAAGTAACTAGTAACTAAAGTTTTCAAATAATTGTAGTGAAGTAAAAGTAAAAATTTTGCCTCTGAGATGTAGCGGAGTAGAAGTAAAAGTACTGTAAACTGGAAATACTCAAGTAAAGTACAAATACCTCAAAATTGTACTTAAGTAAAAGTACTTAGTTACTTTCCACCACTGGTGATGTCTGTCGCTGCACTAACACCTGAAGACTGGCCTGGGTGCAAGTTCAGTGGGGTGTGGAACTATAGGAAGAATGGCGTATGTACATCTGTATGCATTGCGCCCTCCTGTCGAAAGTCCTCGCTAATATGAAAGTAGCCTCGGGAAACCCTGGCGTTTTTATTTCCAGGGAGAAAAACAAAGTCTGGGTCAGAGTCCACTGCAATGCGGCATACAGTAGCGCAAACGTCGCTGACTCTCTTTCTGATCGTCTGCACCTTTGTTAAATTGACGCACACACGTGCACACACTCTCGATCTCTCTTTCTGTCGCTCTAATTAATTAGTCTCATGTCGCGCAGCTGCGTCTAGTTTCTCCCGGTGGATCCTGCCGGGAGCCAGTCTAATATGAAATCGGAATAGACATGTGGCTGTAGGTCTTAACAGTGACAAAGGGACTAGAATACATACACTGTAGGTAATCAGGCAATTGGCATAATCACGAAAATTTAGAGGAATGAGGGGGAGGGGAATAATTATGAACAGTAGAACCTCACCTGCAGCAACACTCACTGCGGTTCAAAGAAAAATAAGCAGATTTTCACAAACTTGTGAACACGACCTGTTCACGAGCACTTACGTGAGGCCAATGGCCTGGAAAAGCCATCGGGGGAGAAAGGTAAAAGACACCCTGAGAACATTCTGCGGCTTCCTTGTGATCTAGACATTTATTATCTCATTTGCCACCCATTTAACATTTACAACTCTACTCTACCCTCAGTCACAATAAATAAATAAATCTAAAAGCCACGAGGGCCAGATTTTGATGAGGTATATAATATACAGCATGTGTGGAAGACATTCTGTATGGGTTATATAATCTCCCCTAATGCCCCACCACCTTTTGACCTCTTGCTGGTGGAAGGACATGCCCGTTAAGAGTTGCAGCTGGGGTAGTTCAGGGCTTAGAGCGGTTGGTTTTCAATCTTTTACATGTCAAGGCCCATTATTTATTCAGCCTTTGAGCCACGGGAGGACCACCATTTAGATGAGATTTAGCCTCTCAGACTCAAAACCGGAAGAATATTTTGATATCGTTATCGGATACGATTCTGTCCACAATTCCATAGTTTATTGGTGTGGCAAACTGGCGCCATAGGAGAGATAACGGGCTGGTCAAAAATAACAATTATTCTACAATCTACACTCTCTAATTGTGTAGACTTGATCTTGTAAATTAAGTTATGCAGATGTTTAAAATAAATATTGAACTCTCAGAGACCAACGTAATTTACAGTAAACGGGGATCAAATTTAATACAGTGCGCAACCAAAGGTAATCCAGTGGATTAGTTTAACGTTGTAAAACGGATTAGCAGCTTGTCACAGCTCATCTGTAAATCAAATGATCCTATCACAGCCTGTCAAATAGTTGAAGGTGTCGGTTTGGGGCAACCCTGTAGCCAAAATGGTTATAGGGCGCCATGTACAGTGGTGGAAAGTTTACTTATAATTACGATCTCGAGGTATTTGTACGTTACTTGAGTATTTCCAATTTCCAGTATTTTTTTACTTCTACTCCACTGCATCTCAGAGGCAAATATTGTACTTTTAACTCCACTACATTTATTTTAAAACTTTAGTTATACTAGTTACATTATCATGGCCGTGGCTAATGGACATTTTTAGCCCAAGGAGTGTTTTTCGTGCAAAACTAATGCTTGTAATGGATTCAGAATGATGAATAACATTGCATGCTAGTTAAAGCATAATGACAATTTGAAATGTTTGCCTCAGATAAGTTTTTAATGGTAAGTTAATGGTTTAACTTTCATGCCCTAAATTTACCTTGATCCACAATTTTTAATACGTTATTTGGATGAACCTAAGGGAAAGAAAACCTTGAACGATTACTATTGCAATTTCTTTTGGGTCAAACCTTAAAATGACTGACCCCCCCCCCCCCCCCCCCCCCTCTCTCTCTCTCTCTCTCTCTCGTAGTATCCGGTTTCCCTACACTGCAAAGCTCAGAAAATGCCCTTCAAATAATAACTTGTCGTTAACTACAAAAGCTTCAATCTATATGTTTACCTTTTCCCCAATGAAGAGAGGTCACTGCAGCAATGTTTGAACTACAATAAAGATGTCGCCACACATCCGTGGTCCATCGCAACGTCAATAAATAACGGTATTGACATTTGTCAAACAGTATAGTGTCCTATACCCGAAACCAGCTAGGGTCAAACATTCTTAATGTTAGATGTAGTTTACTAATGTTACATTGGTATTCAGAATGTTAAAATAATGTATTATTCCTTCGGATTAGCATTTAGACCCGAGGACGATTCTACGAATGTCTTCTAAATCCTGACAGTTTTCTGAAAAACCTCATGTTTCTATGTCAGTCGTTCTCAAAGTATTCCATGTCAAGGACCCCCAAGATTAAATGTAATTCTACCACAGGTCGTTTCGAGGAAGCAATCTGATTGGTTGAAACAGCCTTCTAGCCGGTGGTTAAACCAGCACTGTTCACCACCTAATCAAAACAAAGAATTCAGCCGCTCTGTTCTCCCAGAGCGCTAGCAAACTCGGTGGCTAGGCTAGCTAGTTTATTGGGACATTTGTGGTCGTAGTGACTACATCTGTCATTAAAAAAATATATTCTTTCAGCGATTTTCTATGTGAATAATAAAGTGTAAGCAGCTTGAGCAATGCTTTAATTGTCCATTCTTATAAGAGGTAAGAATGAAACAGGTAACTGTGATAGAATTGCAAAATTACACTTGAGGGTGTGGGTTAACGTGATTATTGACACTTCAGTGATGCTTGCGGAACTCGACTCCGTCTTGTTCCTCTACCGCATCCCTGTCGTGGCAATAATCACGTTAACCCACACCCTCTCGTGTAATATTGCTTAATTGGCCGCCGGCGCCGACCCCCCATCTGAAAATATGTTGTTCCAGGGACCCCCCCCCCCCCAGAAGCAAAGAAGAGTTAAAAACGTTCGCTCTGAAAGAATATATATTCAAAGATTTGCGCCATCAACATTTTCACGATTGTTCTAAAATAGCAGATCTACAAGCTCATAGCGCGGCACTCGGTGCCACACTACTTTGTGTAGTTACTTTGCCATGATGCAACTGTGGACTATTTGAAGATCTGGATCCGGATCCACGGATCCAGTCCGGGTTTTCCTCCCAATAAAATGGACAAATGAACAGGAAGATAACATGTTTACGAAAAAATAAAACCACATGAGTTTTGGTGATGCTCTATAATGTCTGAATCAACATTGTTTGTGTTTGTTTACGTACTAAAAGAGTGACTTTGAGAGCTGTTTTAGCTACAATGTAAGTGAATGAGGAGCATATTTTGAATTATCAATTTCTAATCACTGGAGCAGTTATTTTTTATTTCTTGTCCACATTTGGAGTTGCATCATGGCAAAGTAACTACACAACCCAAACCTCAAAAAATGTGGTCTTACCCTTTAAGATTCAAATCTTGACGATACTCTCATGAGTTATTATCATTATTATTAACTTCCCAAATGGATTTGCCCCGGTGAAGGAACAACATACTAAATCAATCCTGCAGGCAATTAAGCAATCAACACACTCATAATGCACCGTGTCTTCGGCCATATGAGCAGCGAGACTCACATTTGCCTTTCATTTATAGGGTGGTTGAGAACTCTAAAGAGGTACATTCTTGCCCATTAGCGGTTTCACAAATGTTTGTCTTAATCCCAAGCTAAAGCTCTTCGGCGAGAACAGAATCTTGGGGATTTATTTTTACAGTGGGAGAGGAGAGGAGGTCCCAAGGCCACAGAGAGACCCTGCACCTACCTCTCTCCTTGTTTTACATTCCTCAGCACTCCCAAACATGACATGATATTTTTAGCATAATATATAACTATTTTAGCTGGCAGTTGTGTACCTATCTGCCAGAAGAAATGGTGTGGTGCGATGTGATGGAAATGGTTTCTCCATATACGGCAAAGGGGAGGGGGGGGGATGTTCTCATGTGCCTCATTATGTCATATTGTCTCTTTATTGTGAATGGCGTTTAATGTTTGTGTTTGCACCGTTTGTTTTACATCACCATTACATCACCTAATCAACTTGTGTTAGACTTTAATATATTAGCACCCCTCACTTCCCACGGGTGTGATTTTTAGCTTTTGTCCCCACACGTCTCAAGATTTGCCATTGGACGGAGAAAGTAGGTCAAAATTCCACTAAATATGACGTAAATGAAACATCAAAACATTAAACGCCATCGACATTGAAGGGAAAATTTACGTCATATGTAAACGAGCAAATCAGCTAACCAATCACAGGCAACAGGCATTCTGATTGGCGAGTATGAGATGATGGATGATGATGTATGATGATGAGAGCTGATAATTCCGCTTAAATATGACGTAAATGAAACATCAAAACATTAAACGCCAAAACATACGTCATATGTAAACGAGCAAATCGGCTAACCAATCAGATGTTGGTGGGAGTGCTTGGCCAATAAGGGACCACCTTACCTACCTTACTTATGTAGCAATGTCAAATGTCCGTTAACATAAATTGATGTACGATGACAATATAAATCACACACGGGTGTGATTTCTTATATGTATTTCTTGGCAGCCCACGAGGACCAGCCTAGACACATCTGCGTCACTGCTGCTCTCTCTCTGATCACTGTCAGTCTGTAAATGGGCCCGGCGACGAATAAACCAGTGAGATAAAGTGATAAAGAGTTCGGCCTGCATCATCCTCAAACAGGGTGAAAAGGCCACATGACATTCCTGGCTTTATTACCCGTACGGCCGGCCAGCCGCGAAGAGACGCAGCGGAGAGACACACACTGCGTCCACATGCTGGCTTCACCTCCGACCTCTCTGCCCCCCCCCCCCCTCCTGGACAGTGCACATGAGAGCACAAGTCACCCCACGGCACGTAAATCAGAGCGTGTTTAGACGCACGCTGGAACAAACAAATGGACAATGCAGCTGAAATGAAACGACCTGCGCTCTATTTGTCTCATCTCCTCCCCTTATTATGTTAACACGGTTGTCCGCTTGTTGGCCTTTCCGATTGGGAGTCCGAGTTCGATTCCCGGGCGTTACACTATAGGACTCTTCAAAAACGGGATTGGACCCACCAACACCCCAAAATACCCAAACATCTAGTACAGTACCAGTAAGACAACTAATAAGGGCGAGGTCGTGTGCACGCATCTGCTGGGCGAGTGCTGGCGCTTTGGCATGGGGGGGCAGATCAACATGGAATGAATTCTGTACTGGCCATATAAGGAGCGTGTCTTGAGTGTACAGGGTTTGATGAGGTCAGACCAACATATGGGATGTCAGAACAGGTCAGCTCCATACAGTATATGGAGATCTAAGGGTGGTAGCGGGGGGGACATTCTCTTGAGTGTACAGGGTTTTATGAGGGCAAGCCTTAGTTTTCGGGCCTGTTTAGAACTCTTTGGGGCAGGCCTGTCTAGAGTTTGAATGGACAGGAATACGTCAAAAGGGAGACATCGAAGAGGAAGGATGGATGGGGAAAGATATATATCCACAGTTGCTGGCCAATATTGATGACATCAGGGATCTCCATATATGGGCTTAATTGCGACAGCAGATTGCATTTACTGTACTATGACATCAGATGTCATAGTGATACTATGACATAGTGATACTATGACATCAGATGTCATAGTGATGTCATGAAACCTGGGCACCATACATACTGTAGGGGGTTTTCCCCATGTATGGGGATTTTGAGTGATACACTGACGGGAAATGTGTAATTTTCATAGTAAATGCGACCTTCGGTCGAAATGAAGTGCAGTGCAAAGTGGGAGGCCCATTCTAGGACGCATTAAACAAAAGAGAAACTGCAATTATTGCTGCAATTGGTGTAAAATGTGTGTGTACGACCCATAACGTAAGGAAGATTAGAATGCACATCTGGACATTTTTATATGCTTGCTGACATTGTGGTTAAAAGCTATGTAGAAGATTGATTATCCCCCCCCCCCCCCCCCGTAAGGAGAACCTGATTTACGGCCGGGCTACACCGGACGATTTTGCGCAGTGCGTATGCGTTTACTACGCGTGTACAGTGCGTTTGGATAGGACCAATATATGTCAATGATACCAGCTACACCAGACGCACGATACCGCGGGGCACGGATAGGGGAGGGTGTCTGTTGCACGACCCCAGGGACGGCCTTGGGAATCTGGAGGCCCGTTTCATGACCAAATGAGGCCCCCAAATATACCTATGACATAATTATTCTGTTGTTACAGGCGTATTGACACATAGTTTTGACTGTTCAATATCAGCCATTACTCTTGACAATTACGCAGCAACAACACCTCTCCTCATCCTCCCAATGCTGCACATTTTAACCCAGGTTACTAATAGGAAATAGGTGTAACTTTAACATCGTGGGAGAGAGCAAGGCAGCGGGTGAGAGAGAGGCAGAGGGCCAAGGATGAAGGCCCGTTTCAATTGAAACTGGTGAAACATAGCAAAGGCCTCCTATGCACGACCCAAAAGTAAGTCATCAGTAGATGTTTTATTTACTAAATATGAGCAAGACATTTTAAAATCCTATATATAGCTGACACATAATGAATAAGGAAGGCAAGGCAGCTGCATCCATTGCATTTTGTATGGAAATGAACCAGCTGGAGAAATAACCTACAAAACCATTTTACAGAAGTGTCTTGTAAATAAGTCAAGTCCACATGTGTAACTATAACTCCCAGCGTGTGCTAAATGGAACCAAATGCCAACTCCTTCTTTTGGGGGGGTGGGTCCATTTGGTTCTATTTGCACACTCTCTGTGTCAAAATGACACCGAGGTTTTTTACTGTACACGATGTTCAAAGGAGCTCCCCCTAGACGACGCGGGGCCGTTAAAGGCACGCCACGACAGGCCGCGGGACACTTACCGAAGAGGTGAGACCTCTATTCAGCTGCGAGTAATTGTAGAGTAGCCGTGGCTAATAGGGCTTGAACAGAGGTACTCTCAAAGGAGAACATCTGAACGGGACCCCCCCCCCCCACCCCCCCGCCAACAAACACCACCAGCTCCACACACCTATACTTTCTATATACACCAGTATTGTTTTTAGCAGCAAATTTAGATTTTAGTCATAGTCTCTTGAATAGTTTTCATTTAGTTAGTTAGTCACATTTTAGTCTACTTTTAGCCGACTAAATATCAGAAGATCTTTGTCGACTAAATCTACAGTTGATTTAGTCGACTAAAATGTATTCTGGCGGGCCTCGATGCCGTCATAATGACGTTTTTACACTTGCTGAAACATTTTCATGCATGCAACCAAGCGTAAAATGACTTATACTGGATCTCTTGTCCACTAGTCCCTTCCTAAAATGTTAGTTTATACTTTTTATTTGTTGACAAAATTGTCAGTATATTTAGTCTTAGTTTTAGTCATCATAGCTTAGTGAAAAAAGGTAGTTGACGAAAACAACACTGATATACACCGTACACGTATACGTACATATATGTATTTTAGGGGTGGGCAAAAACATCGACTTATTGCGATTTTTTAATGCCATGATATCAATATTGAATCACCAAGTTCAGAATATTTTTTCGATATTTATGCATTTATTTATAAATCCATCATGAAGACTGTTGTGAGTCGACACATGTTGGCTTTCTTACTTTTATAAATAAAGTACCTTGATTTTGATCCACCCTCTCCTCACTTTTAAACCTTTTGAGTGCTCGGATCTGGGTCTGAGAGAGGCTAAATCTCATCAAAATGGCGGTCCGTGGCTCAAATGCCGAACAAATAATGGACCTTGAAAAAGGTTGAAAACCAACCGGTCTAAAAACGCATGCGTGTCGGCAGCGCACATGTGCGACGTCTGCAGCCGGCAAAATTCGGAGATGACAGGTTAAAGAGAGAGAGAGAGAGAGACGGAGAGAGCATGTGAATGAGTCAAAGGACGATTTGTTTTAGTGACACACTGTAACACAGTCAGAGGGGTTCAATTTGATGACCTGATAACCTGTCGTAAACATGATCTACAGTAAGTGGTTGGATCTGTCTACAGCTATACTGTCGTTCCCATCATTGCCCTTTCACACCCCGCCACACTGTCTTTCTTTTCTGTCTTTGTGAGGGGGAGGGAAACCTTTCCATGTATTGTACTTTGCACATAATTGCACTTGCATTCTGCGCATTATTTAACTGTATATTATCTACATCCCGGTTGCTAAATGATTCTCCCGTCATTTCTCTCTACTCAGCATTGCTGTTAAAGGTTTTACTTGCCGTCGCTACCTATACGCGCAATACGCACTATGAGTAGGGCAACAAAATGTGCCAAAAAGTGCCACGCTGACCCTCAAAATAACAAATTTCTCCGCGGCTCCGCCGCATCATCATATCTTCCCTTTGTATTTAGGGTTTCTTCCTGGAGGCTGAAACCTTGACAGTCAAACGTGCCAATAAAATTAAAAAAACAGTGACACTATCAATCCCTCCCCCAACCCCTCCCCCTTTATCATACAACAGCTGTGGGTGCGGCTTCAGTTCAGGTGGATCTCCATCCATCACTGCGGGCCCCAAGGCAAACTAGGCATACTTAATGAACTGGTGGGGGTGTCCACATAAAAAAAAAAAATTTAACTAATACTGTACACTTTTTTGATACAAATTCTTCCTCCTTTTATATATAATAATAATAATAATAATAATACTGTAAAAAAAATGTAATCACAAAGTCCAGCAAGTGTTCCTTCCCACAGTGTTTAGTGCCAGTGTTGGCACATTCTCACATGTCTATGAGGACAACTAAAGTCAGGAAAAGTGCTGACATCTACCTTGAAAAGGATCAAGGCTTGGCACATCTCTCTCTCTCTAGGCCACGAGGCCAGTGTTTGATGACAAGAAAATGTGACTCCCTCTCTACCAAAGTGGGTTCAAAGTAGAACAGTATGTGTCTCTGTGCCACAATAGAGCGTGGCAGCCCCGCCCCCTTCCATGACGACGCCAGGCCCAGGAAATAATTCTCAATGCATTTTCCCCATAGACATTTCAAAAAGTATTTATTTAAAGACCTTTTAAGAGTCGTACAAAGCCAACTCATGTTGTGACAAATCATGACAACAAACACAATATTTTGGACCAAACAAATAATTACAAAGAAGAAAAACAACAAAAAAAGTGTTGTTTTCTTCTTTCTAATTGTTTGTCATGATTTGTCACAAATCGAGTTGGCTTTGTACGATTAAAAGGTCTTTAAATAAATACTTTTTGAAATGTCTATGAGGAAAATGAACAGGGAATCATTGCTCTATCGCTCTACAGAGCTACCAACCTGCACACATTTTGTGTACCAACCACGCAATTCTAGGTGTCTATACGCCTAGAATTGCGTGGTTGGTACACAAAATGTGTGCAGGTTGGTAGCTCTGGCTCTATACCAGTTGGACTAAATTTAACACCCCGATCACTCAGGAAAGTTCACCAGGTTATTGATATCAAAACCGATCACATCGCTCCACAGCCTGGGAGCGCCCGTTGCACAACACTCGATGTTGCGTAACGTCATCGAAAATTTACCCCCCCCCCCCCCCCCTGTTTAGCCGACGAGACTGAAAATCTTAAAACGTTAATAACTCTTGAACTAAATCATAACATCTAATTCTAAGCAAAGATCATGTGTTAGACGGCTCACCGCGGTCCCGTCGCTAGTCGCGGTAGATTTAATCATACGTCCCGTTGTTGTCGATCGCCTCTGTTTTGGCTACATCGCTACAGCCACACCCGGGATAACATCCGGTCCGTCTGCAAATGTGCTCCGCTGCTATAAATCACTTGGCGCTCTGATTTAATGGATTAAATAACCCCGGGCGATCAGGGTGTTAGTTTCCTACTTCTTCATTGATCGGGGTCCCCAGGGCTCTGTACTTTTCCCCTTTTCAACCGATCTACACTTTTTGCCGAATGTTTGCCTATATGCCATCACCAGAAAAGGTCAAAATGTGTTCAGGTTTAACCTGGATTATATTTTATATCAAGTATTGTCTTGTTCTATATCAGACCTGAGCATTGTACGGGCCAAATACGGCCTGCCAGCTGACTATGACCGGCCCGCAAAAGATTACTTGATAATTAGAAAATAAAACACTTTCATTACCATATGGGTGGACTAAAACCACATTGCTTTTATTTTGAAGCCCATGTATTCTCACACTGCACGCAATCTGCACGTCAACTATGCACGTGAATTGCATGTGATTGAGAACCTGTCTTCCTTCCTTCACCCCCCCTCATATGTGAAAATGTCTGCTTTTTGGATTTATTGGTGACAACAGCGTTGGTGAATGCAAATAGCCATGAAGCCCAGCTAAGCATGCAGCTCCACAACACCAGCTAATTTTGATTTTAGTTTTAGTCCTAGTCTCTTGAATAGCTTCCATTTTAGTCACATTTTAGTCACCTGTAATGGCTTAGTGTTAGTCTAGTTATAGTTGACTAAATATCATAAGATTTTAGTCGACTAAATCTACAGTTGATTTGGTCGATTAAAATGAAATTTATTTTTTAAATGAATCGTAATGACTGTTTTTACACTTGCTGAAAATAGCCGATCTACAAGCTCACAATGAGCTTGTAGATCTTCTATTTTCAGCATGCAACCAAGTGTAAAACTTTCCAGACTGAGTAGCGAAGTGACAACGGAACGTAGTGAGATCGTTGCTGGAAGCCAGGCAGGTTACCGGTTAAACAGGAGGGCAAAAACAAACAAACAACCAGCTAGAAATCACAATGTCATGGTATTTCAAAAGGTCAAGGATTTAAGAGAGGTCAACCGGTGGCTTTTAACACTGAATTCTTCACGCGCTACATCCAACCAGGGAAACTCCCCCCTGTCAGGTGTAAAGGAGCAACTTGGACACTTGGATCACATTAGATAAATGACACAGGGGTGAAAAATGGGTTAAAAAATCATGGGATAATTTCTTTTTGTTAAACGAAACACGCTCTATGTCCAACACCCCATCCATCCATCCCAGCCGTCTCCTCCGTGGCTACATAACTCGGCGTCAGCGAGGCAGCGTCCTCCTGGCAATACAGGTTAACACATTTAGACCTGACAACTGATTCTACAAATGTCTTCTAAAACATGACAAACATGTTTCTATGTCACTCAAACATTTTCAAGTCAAGGACCCCCAAATATATATGTAATTGGCCTAACTGAAAACATGTTGTTCCAGGGACCCCCCCCCCCCCCCCAGAAGCAAAGATTTGAGTTAAAAACGTTCGCTGTGAAGATTTGCGCCATATTTTCACGGTTTTTCAAAAATATTCAAAAATATAAAAAATATTTTTCAATAGCTATAGTACATATATGCTTAAAACACCAAAAGGGGTTCCCCTTCCCGCCCAAAATGGGTCAAACTAGAAAGGTGGAGACCATCAACGATTTCTGTTCTTGATTCATTCTGTCTCGCCATTTCTATTAGATATTGTGTGATGTCACTGATGATTCGACAATATAATGTCTGATTGGACATTATATTGTCGAATCAGGAAATTTCAGAAAACAACCTTTTTTTGTTCATTGAGTTCAATAACCCCAAAAGTATTAACAAAAGGTTTACTTTAGGTGAGTTCTCGGACCTGCCATAGAACAATAGTGTGGTTGCCCACCTAATAAGTGCATGCATAAAGTGAGTATGCACATGGATAATGGCCTATCTATCGGCCGGGCTACACCAGGCTTTTCTCGCGCGTTTACGTGCACACGCGAGCCCCGCGTATGTGCACTTAAAATAGGACTGGACCTAAAAGCGCGTGTGCGCGTGTGTGCATATACGTGTAAACGCGCACACAATCGCCCGGTGTAGCCCGGCCGTATAGGTGTGTGTGTGCGTATACGCGTGCTGAAAAGCCTGCTGTAGCTCTGCCGTTAAGTGAGTGGCAAATCGAGTGGCAAATTGAGTTTAATGTTGTTTAATGCAATCAGATAAGACCTTTTGTAGGCGTTCCCACAGAACACCCGGGTATGATGATGATGTCACACGCATACCCGCTATAAAACACTAAGCATTAACAGTGTGGATTTGGGGTACAAGAGAAAAGAAAATAAATAATATCAAATGGGTCTCTATTGGCACGTGTGGCCTAAAAGCAAAACTGGGTGTCCTTGAAAAATTCAAACGTTTGAGAAACTGCTTTAAGACAGCTTTCGGATGCAGTGGTTAATGATTTAGTATCGTCCAGCCTGTAGGTCAATACATAAAACGTTTGGTACAACGCCGTGTGCAAACACAATCAAATGTGGATGTCACAGCATAATTCCTATTTGCTGATAGGTAACTTATAGGACTTTATGTAGACTGAGATAGCTTTTTATGCCGATTTATAGCATTTTATGTAGACAGCACTAGAATTGTATGTAGACATAGCAGTTTAAAGTATGCATATATCATTATATTCCACAATTTGTATTGGTCCACAAACCATTTGCACAAAGTGAAAGAAAAAAATAACTATTTAGAGAAAAGTGCTAAAGGGGGTCTTTAACAGCTTTGGGTTCATGAAGTTATATACACGCCTATCTATAGCCAGGGTCAATTTGAGGACTTACAACTGTGCCAAATAAATACGTACTGTACAGCCTGTTACCAGCTAATCTCCGGCACCGTTAACCCAGTCGATGCCAAATTATGCACCCACACTCCCTGGATGCCAACGATGAACCCATAGACTGTAAAAAGTATTCATGACCATGTTTATTAAGGTAATACAGTCTAGGTGAAGTTGGGCCCAAATACATGGACTTCTATGGGGCTATGGGTTTTTCTGGGTCCAATGACAGCGCCACAACAGGCCATTATATGAACTTTCAGGAAATCCCAATTTCCTCAGTGGCTTCACATATATCATTATATTCTTCTGTTACGTTCTTAGTTTATGCATGTTTCATGATAACTACTTTTTGTATGTGATGTATTGCCATGCTTTGTGTTCTTGCTTAAAGGGGAGTTTCGCCCTAAAACTGTTTTATTACCTTTAGCTGTCATCCTACAGTCCTTTAAAGACGTGCAGAGGTGTTTTCATCCACATTGGTCCTTTCCTGGCTTCTCCCCCAGACTCCTATAAGAGCGTCTGCTAAATGTCTAATTTATAGGGGTTAATGTATGGTTCTGGTATGTCGTTGTTGGTTCTCTGTGGCACCATCTCAGTGAACATTCCACAGGAACCCAGCCAGCTGAACTGTGGAGGGTTCACATTTTGTAGCAGTCATGCTCCAGAGCATTAATTGACTCTGCTATTCAGAGCCATCTGTCAACTAACCTAAACTTTGAATACAGTAGGTTCTATTCAATAAGCAACGTGTTAAAACCTCGTTCGGTAATTGGAACTCTATTGTGAGTCTTCTGTGCTCCGCAGACATTGTGTGCTGTTGCGTGACGGAGAACATTGTGACCTTTTTTTTTCTTTCCTGTATTCTGTCCAATTTGGTGGTCAGGGCAGGGTAGAAGAATAACCCCAAACTGTCCAGCTGGCCAGACTGGTATGGATGGACCACAATCCCAGTCGATTTATATATATATTTCTTTAGGTTCACACTCTATAACGTACGACGAATTAGACCGTTCCTCACCCAGGAATCAGTCCAGCTCCTAATCCAGACAACAGTCTTGTCAAAACTCGACTATTGTAACTCCCTCCTTACTGGCCTACCAGCATGTGCACTTAAGCCTCTCCAGCTGATCCAAAATGCCGCAGCTCGCTTGGTCTTCAACCAGCCAAAATTCTCACATGTCTCCACCCTGCTCCGCTCCCTCCACTGGCTCCCGGTCGCTGCCCGCACAGAATACAAAACTCTGATGCTGGCATTCAAAGCAACCAAAGGTATGGCTCCCCCTTATCTTGCAAGTATGATTGAACTCTACAAACCCTCCCACGCACTCAGATCAGCCAACGCAGGGAAGCTGGAAGTACCCTCACTAAAAACGCCGGGACAACGCTCCACACGTCCCAAACTCTTCTCCCTTCTGGCTCCAAAACTGTGGAATGCACTTCCCATTGCAGTCAGAACTGCAGCATCACTCCCAATCTTCCGCCGTAGTCTGAAAACCCACCTTTTCATGGCCCATAGCACTTATCCTACCCCCTTAGATAGCATTTCTGTAGACTTAGATAGCATTTGATACAGACTTATAGCATGTTATGTAGACAGCACTATAATTGCATTGTATATAGTCATAGCACGCCATAGTACATATGTATAGCATAGTAGTATAGATATATAGTTTATATGTATAGTCTCATAATATAGATATTCCACTGTTACTTTCTTAGCTTACGCATGTTTCATGATAAATGCTTTTTTGTGATGTATTCCCATGCTTTTTGTTCTTGCTTAATGTAAGTCGCTCTGGATTAAGAGCGTCTGCTAAATGCCTAAATTGTAAATTGTAAATTGTTTACATTGTTATCCCACAATATTTTTTACCCCATTTTTTCACCTGTTGCCCAATGCCTAAACTGTAATCCTGGCCGCTACTCTCCCTCTGCCAGCCTGGGGAGAGCCCCGAAACCGAAAGTGAGCACATGCTTCCTTCAATCATGAGGATTCTTATCACCTGACAGGGGTTTGTTTCCCCCGGTAAGACGTAGCACAGTGGAAGGAACACGTTATTCCAACCAGTTCCTTTCCCCTCCATCAGGCCCACCATCTGACCAGGGGGAGACCAGGATTACACACTGCCAGACTGGATTACCAGCCAAGGTGTCTGGACCGCTGAGCCACGGCCCAGGCCAATGTTTTCTTTCTTGACAGGCAACATTAAACTGAGACCCTCTCTTATTCTAATCAAACATGAACTTGGGGGGTCATGAATCCAAGCCACTTCTCAGCTGTAAAGGATAATGACGCTATAGCTATGCTCCTAAAGGTTCAAAGACAGTGTGTCCACCGCTGAGGAAAGCATGCCTGGGATGCTTTGAAGCGTACATTACAGAATTATGATAATGATGACAGGCATCATCAGTAGGGGCTCGTCCTGAGTGATGCCTGGAGCAGGCTGGCCCTGCTGGCATCACCGTGACCCCACAACCCCCCCCATCTCCCCCCCAAAGACATGAGCTTATTGGTCCACAAACCATTTGCACAAAGTGAAAGAAAAAAAAACTATTTAGAGAAAAGTGCTGAAGGGGGTCTTTAACAGCTTTGGGTTCATGAAGTTATATACACGCCTATCTATAGCCAGGGTCAATTTGAGGACTTACAACTGTGCCAAATAAATACGTACTGTACAGCCTGTTACCAGCTAATCTCCGGCACCGTTAACCCGGTCGATGCCAAATTATACACACACACTCCCTGGATGCCAACGTTGAACCCATAGACTGTAAAAAATATGGACAAAGCGTTCTCCGGGTCTAACATGAACGTAAAATGAGGCCTGTCAGTCCTTGTATTGTAAGTCGCCATCTTTCTAGATCTGTTTTAGCCCAGCTGGCCATTGGCTGGCCCAGACAACTAGGCGGGACTTCCCCCCTTCTTCTCTATCCCGATCATAGACTGTAACGGTAGCCACGCCCCTCAGAACATGCGCGACTTTATGGTCATTTTTTTTATAAATGGGACCATAATTTTCCAAAAATAATATTATGACATTAGAAATGAGACTTTAAACTAGTGACTGGAAGCAGAAAGTATTCATGACCATGTTTATTAAGGTAATACAGTCTAGGTGAAGTTGGGCCCAAATACATGGACTTCTATGGGGCTATGGGTTTTTCTGGGTCCAATGACAGCGCCACAACAGGCCATTATATGAACTTTCAGGAAATCCCGATTTCCTCAGTGGCTTCACAAAATATCTGTCTGACTGCCCCCCTGGATGAACCTCTGCCCCACATTTTTCAGAATGACCTGTTATAGCGCCACCAGGAGGCCGACTTTTGAAAAATTCATTCTTTTGATATTACTCCTCCAGATTCTGTCCAAAAATCCCGCAAATCGTTACAGTCATGTATCTGTCCGATATTGCATATTCCATCCTAATTGGCTAACATTGGCTTTCAAAGTTTGCAGTATTTTTGAACAAAAAGCCTCAAATCATGAACGGCACATGCAATTTACGTGAAATATTTTTTTTGCTGTGTCACTTATTTTGCTTTTTAGATCAGTGTGGATCAGCGTGGCACCGAGTGCCATGCTACGAGCTTGTAGATCTGCTACTTGTGTGCACATCTTTGAATTATATATTCTTTCACAGTGAACATTTTTAACTCTTCTGCTTCTGCTTCTGGTGGGGGGGGAACTGCCCATAGATCCGAAGTCCCGTTAGTCCGAACATGCACTGCTCCCGTGCTTGCGGTTAGGTTTAGGTTTGCTCCCGTGCTTGCGGTTAGGTTTAGGTTAGGGTTAGAGATAGGGATAGTAATTTCGGAACAATGAACCTTCTGACTAATGACACGTTACCCTGGTGGCGTCCCTGGAACGACATATTGTCAAATGGGGGTCGGTGGCCAAATGCATATCATTTTTGGGGTCCTTGACATGAAATAGTTTGAGAACCACTGATATAGAAACAGATTTTTCAGAATGTGGTTTCAAGTCTTAATCGGTTATGTGGTCATAAAGAAAAGGCAAGTTACAATAAGATCAGTTTTCAATAGGACACTGTGTGCAGCTGAGGCTGATATAAGCCCAGATGTTGGCTGGTATGAAGACATCTGCCCTGCCAGAAAAGTCTGAATCGATTGGAAGCTCTTGATCCCAAAGGACACCACTTGACTGCCGATGACAGGCATGGATATTCTCTGCGGTCCTTGAATCCAATTAAGGACCCAGGGCAAAGAGGCTGGTACTATTTTAAATGGTGAAAGGTTTGAAGAACCACCAAGACACACCTGATAAAGTGCATTACAAAACAATGTGCTCCCCAACAACTTCAATGTGCAAGAATTGTAAGAGCGATTTTGGGCTTCCAATATGCTTATGACTAAAATGGTACCGTTGGAATTTGTATATGAAAGTGCATCATTCTTATTTGTGCATAATCCATTACCACCCCTTACCACATGGGGTATGTGCATTGGTGTGTAGCGACAAGTGACGCTTAATTAACTTAATTAAAACAGCATAAATTATAACATGATGATCAGTGATCGCAACATAAAAGCATGTCCCCATCAATCAGATGTAATTGCTTAATCTTTTTTTAATTAACTAATTGTTCTCATTGTTGAGACAAATGCCCGTTCAAAATAAAATATGAATTACTAGAATTTCGCGGCCGCTTTGCGGCCGCTCATCCCAGAGTTACTTTGCCGCGCACTATGGGAAGAAGGAAATTGCGGGAGTTGACTCCACATGTAGTAACGGATGGGTTATTAGTTATTATTATGTGTCCTTATTAGTGTAGTGTAGTGTAGTCAACACGTTATGGCTCATACACACTGCCCGGTATTTGCTCCGATTATGCTGTCAGGGAGCATTTTTGGCGCTGGCCGACAAAACCCCTGATCTGACGTTACTGGTAGATCGTGATCTACCTTTTGGGCACCGCTTAACTCAACCTTTTTTGTCACACTTGTCACAGGGCACACTTTTCATAGCCTAAAAATCTCGGGGCACACCTAGATATACGGTTTGTGTACACTGTATATACCGGTGTGTATATATAGTAAATATATATAGTAAATATATATATTATATATATATAATATATATATATAAATATATATACATATATAATATTAGTGGTCCATGACATGAAAATGTTTGAGAACCACTGCTGTAAAACATTGGACAATGATGTTTGACACTTTGACAGTCAGCAATATTGTTGCTTATTCTAGATTTATTTTCTGACTTGATCTGGCCTGTTAACATTTTCATAGACCTGGTTGCTTGTTTCCCTCTCAGTCAATGTGGCAACCCTGGTCAATGCCGTGTTGACTGTTCTGTATGATGATTTAGCTTAGCACACAACAGCTAGGAGGATGCAGCAGGCTGATGCCGTCATGTTTAACAGTATTTTGCGCAATTTATGTCCCCGAATTTATGGATATGGACTTATGGCTCCATCGCTGCCTCTTTCTTTAGTAGAAGTAGAAATTTAACGTGTTGCTGACTGTTTACCTCCCTCTCACACGCGCGCACACACACACACACACACACACACACACACACACACACACACACACACACACACACACACACACAGCTGACGTCCTCTCCCACCGACGTCAGCTGTTCATTTATCTCCTTATTCATACACGCTTTGAGCTGAGAGAAGCTATAAAGCGCCTTTTAAATATGACAATGCATATATATCAGCTGCACAGTTCAGGCAAGTGTCTGTGGCATATGTAACTTTAACAAAATAGGTTTGACAGCTTAAATCCGCGCGGCAGTGTTGTGTGTGTGGGACACGGGGTAGTGTTGTGTGTGTGTGTGTGTGTGTGTGTGTGTGTGTGTGTGTGTGTGTGTGTGTGTGTGCGTGCACTGGCAGTAGGGAAATAACAAACGCGATCTGTGTAATCGTAGTAGTTAGGTACAAACCAAGTAGTTTCTAAGAACAATGTTAATGTAACTAAGACATTCGCTGAGCGACCTATATTTTAAATACAGAGATTTAGAAGGAATACGCGAAATGGTGAGGCGACTATAGGTAAGGTTTCTCTGCGGAGTGCGGAGAGAGAGATCCATAGGGGAGATCACATTACAGCAGCCAAAGAGGGAGGGGGGGGCTGAGAGCTAGTGACGGGTGTGGCTTGGTTGAGTTGGTTGAGTTTTCATTGGCTAGTGGCCACATCTGTATGGGCACATCTTTTATGGGAACATCTTTTCATTGGCTAGTGCCACATCTTTTGCGCCACGTGACAACTTTACAATTGTATAGATAAGACAAGACATTGTCTTATACAATTCCACTTAGCACAGAGCTATAGGAGACTTACCAAAATTAAAAGAAAAAAAAATACAAATGACTACGTTTCACCAGACGTGATGTAACTGAAAAACAGATATGACAACCCCTCCCCCACCCACCCCCCAGACAACTATTGGGAGCAGGAGACTAATTAGGTCCTTGAAAGGCATAAACACGAACCAATTTCTATACACAAACACGCCAAACCACATGAAAGCAGCACATCGCCACATGCAATAGGAATGTTCAGACAACTGACAACATGCAACGGGCATTAAAGGATGAGTGAATCCGTGTGATGTGTGTTGTGTGTGTGGCTCCGTGCGTTATAGCTGCCTGCTGCCGACCACGGCGTTTAGCTTATATGTAAACATGTGACAACATGTGAGGAGGGGGGGATATGGACTGACTGACAGTTCCGGGAACACAACGAAAAAGACCACAACAAGTAAGCACAACTGTAATAATAATAGCCCCGTCTGCAGCATGCGCCTGCTGCCTGGGAGCTGTCCGGTATACGCATGCAGTCGACCCACGTACTGCGGTTATCCTGTGGCAGCTCAACAATGTGACAAAGTTACAAATAGAGGCATTAGTAGCGAGCTGGACCACCAGATATATAATATAACGGGGGGGAAACCGCAGATCAGCGCCACTTCCAAAATATCATTATCAGAGGTGATGTTATTACTCCAAAACTTGCAAAACGTGCTCCAAAACTATATGGAATGCACTTCCCATTACAATCAGAACTGCAGCCTCACTCCCAATCTTCCGCCGTAGTTTGGCCATCATGGCCTGTAGCACTTGCCCTAGCCTCTTAGATAGCACTTTACGTAGACTTAGATAGCATTTTATACAGACTTATAGCATGTTACGTAGACAGCACTAGAATTGCATTTTATGTACCGGTAGTCATAGCACATTATAGTATATATGAATAGTATAGTATAGTATGTATAGTTTCATTATATAGATATTCTACTGTTACGTTCTAAGCTTACGCATGTTTCATGATAACTACTTCTTGTAAATTAAATATTGCAGATGTTTAAAGGACCACTTCACCACTTTTCAACCTATCTACATATAACAGGTCCTCACTAATAATGATGATAAAATGGCACAATTATTTTCCTACTCAGTCTGTGTCTCATATAGGAGGGCTGTGGGCAGTTCCAAAACCCAGTGACCAGTGACATCATCGATTGGGAATCCAAGCTAATAGAAACTGCAGGCTTTCTAGTCCTGAAAAGTTGCAATGCCAAAATGGAAGCCATCGTCCTCACGATATTAAAAATCTAAACATTCAATTTTGTTTTCACCGGGGAAAAAAAACATTTGAATTACTCCACTGCGCCCTCTACCGATATTGCCAAGAGAAACCCCTCATAGAGAAGAGTTTTCTTTCGGGTGAAAACAAATCCCTTTCTGGCCAAAAAGTACCTTTTAAAATATATTCTTTATCCCACGATTTTGTAACCCATTTTTCACCCCTGTGTCAATCATCTAATGTGATCCTGGGCTCTACACACCCTCCACCAACCTAGTCGCCATATATGGGGGACATGGGGAGAGCAACGGACTTGAACTCATGCTTCTTCAAAAAGTACCTTTTATACGTGTGCTGGGGGGCTCAGAGTGCTTCCACTAAGGAAAGTAGGCTTTCTAATTACACAACCCGTCTTTGTATTGGTGAGTAGGTAAAACATAATTTTTATTTTCGCTACAGAGGACATGCTGGTGTCCCCCGGAAGTCGACAGTAACATAGCTCTAGTCAAAATGTGTCGGCATTAGAGCTATGGACCAGAGCTATATATACTGTATATATATCGCCTGTAAAATACATTCGCGGAAAATGTACGTCAGAGTAAGGACTTGGAAGAAACATCTTTGTCGCAAAGATTTACATCTTCTCTGGCAAGTGACAATATAGAGCTGGAGTTGAGTGATGGGTCCTAGACGTTATGCATCACCAGGTGTCAGGGAACTATGGCACAATGGAAACAAGTCCCCGGGATCCTTTTTTATATGCTATCCTTTTAGCCTTGATTGTGCCACGTCTGACTAATAAAGTATTCAATCAATCAATAAATCAATCAATCAATCAAAAAAACCTGCTCAAAGTGACTGATGATCTCTGGTAGGTATAGCGAGGAATGAGATTGCAGAGGGCGTTATGTGGTACCAATAGAATCCATTTTGCAGAATACAAAATACATTTTAGTCGACTAAATCAACTGTAGATTGAGTCGACTAAAATCGTATGACATTTAGTCGCCTAAAACTAGACCAACACTAAAACATTCCAGGTGACTAAAATGTGACTAAAAACTAAACGAAGACCAGTCAAGAGACTATACGACTAAAAAAAGAAAAATTGCTGACTAAACCAACAGTGCAACGGTACAGATCAGCCGTTTGTAACCGTCAGTAGTACAGCGCCTATACCGCACAACGACGACGACTTGATGTCATTCTGTTTACCGCAAGTGAACGGGGAGGGGAGGTGAAGGGGGGGAGGGGGGTTATGTGTGCAGTTCTGTGTAATGCTATGCAGCCTTTTCCTGGGGGGGGGGGGGTAGTATGTGGACACAGCCAGCCAGCACGGTTGAGTTGATGTTAAACAGATGTCTTCCATCATTCATCACTGGATTGAAACCCGCAAGGAAGAGCCTGGAGAAGACACTCCATCAGTGGCCTCCAGCTGTGCTAGCAGCACCTCGAGGAGCGTGTGTGTGTGTGTGTGTGTGTGTGTGTGTGTGTGTGTGTGTGGGTGTGTGTGTGTGGGTGTGTGTGTGTGTGTGTGTACGTGCGTGCGTGCGTTCTCACATAGCCTCTGTCCTAAAATGCTTAAGCCTCTTTCTTGTTCAAGTATTAAAGAAGCCTGCTGGAAGCTATGGGTCAGGTCGGCGGCACCGCCACAGAGAGCTGCGATCCCCTTGGGGAGAAGCTGTCACTCTTAGAGGGGGGCCTGCATGTATGAGCTTGGTGACGGGGCTCTGCTGTACGACCAGACAAGAGGCTGTATGTACCGTACATACGTACGTACGGTGCCTGCATGCCGGGGGTTTATCACATGGCTATACCCCCCCCCCCCCCCCCCCCAACAGAGACCTATGTGTGTGATAACCATCTGCTGATGCTGCTGGAGTAGGAAGAGAGAGCTGGGTCTGTCCCTGGGTCCCTGGGTCTGTCCCTGGGTCTGTACCTGGGTCTGTCCCTGGGTCACGAAGCTCACAACTCTATAAGCCATATCTCCAAAACTTCTGGGTCAAACTGAACAACCAATATGTCAATTTGAAGCTTCGATTCCCTGCTTTCACATAACATAAAAAAACGACTTAGCCTCAGTCAGAAACTGTCACATAATGTCTGCGACCCACAAACGGGGTCCTGACCCACTGTTTTTAGAACCAGTAGCCTACACTGTAAAGGGACTGTCTCCCATTGTTCGTCAGGTTCCTGTAGCTTTGAACTTGGGACGAGCGCTGAAGGCCCCGTCGTGTTATGGTGTCTGTCTGCTGCACAGGGGCCAAAACTAAAAAAGGATGGACAGTGAAAAAGCAAAAGCACAAGGAGGAATTTCCTGTCGTGTGGCGTTATCGGAAAAATAACAACATCCACCGCTGTTTTTGTTTCAACGGCACAACTTCCACAATATGTGTCCGGTTTGCTGATAAAATTGTTGGACTGCTGGTGGTTGGCGAAGAAGCCAACTATTTAGCTTTTTGAGATGTGAAGAGATTCCTATGTTCATTATAGTGGAGGGAAACGTGATCACTGAGGTATAGTCGATTAATTGAGGGCTTGGGGGATTTGGCAGATTTTTTTTTTTTTTAATAAAACGGCAAACCTGTTATCAGTATGTCCTCCGAGTTTAAACTACCTGCTAAGTGCTTGTACTGAGTTTAAACTAACTGCTAAGTGCTTGTACTGAGTTTAATCTACCTGCTAAGTGCTTGTACTGAGTTTAAACTACCTGCTAAGTGCTTGTACTGAGTTTAAACTACCTGCTAAGTGCTTGTACTGAGTTTAAACTACCTGCTAAGTGCTTGTACTGAGTTTAAACTACCTGCAAAGTGCTTGTACTGAGTTTAAACTACCTGCTAAGTGCTTGTACTGAGTTTAAAGTTAAACTACCTGCTAAGTGCTTGTACATAGTTTAAACTACCTGCTAAGTGCTTGTACTGAGTTTAAACTACCTGCTAAGTGCTTGTACTGAGTTTAAACTACCTGCTAAGTGCTTGTACTGAGTTTAAGCTACCTGCTAAGTGCTTGTACTGAGTTTAAGCTAACTGCTAAGTGCTTGTACAAGGCCCCAAAATGAAACGCAATTCAATTGGATGACACAGATGGCTGGAGAGACAAGAGATGCCAGGAAAGTGCGGGAATAAGAAAAAGACAGTCCGGGGAATAACATGAGGTGGATGGAAGAGAGAGAGAGAGAGAGAGAGAGAGAGAGAGAGACCACCAATATATATAAATCCACCTGTACTCACCATACTGGCAGCTGGGCCCGTTGAATCCCCCCGGACAGTCACACAGCTGGGTGGATCCCGCTCGACAATGGCCCCCGTTGAAACACACCCCATAGCTGCACAGGGCTGCACACAGAGAGAGAGAGAGAGAGAATACGTGAGTCAAACAGAGACACCTGGCCGTTGTCACAGAACATCAACATCTCTGCGGTGTGAGTGAGACACACACTGACCACCTTTTATCACACTCACAACACTCCATCATCGGCCTGTTAACACCTAGCTAAGAGGACTGACGCTGATGCTCCTTGGATCACACAACCCCCCCCCCCCCCACCCCACCTCCACCAGTTGGCTCATTTTAAAAGCAGTGGAAAGTAGGTGTCAGGCATTCGGCCAAGATCGAGAACTAATTCCACCCAGCCTTAATGTTTATGGGAAACTAATGTTATGGTTTTAACCTGAGCGGTGGGTGGGGAAGGAGGATGTTCGTACTTCCACCGAAGACGGACCACCAAGGCGATCCACATCCCCCAGCCCGCGGGTCTGTTAATGTGTGTTCCATTCATTCATTTACCGAGCTATAGTTAATTGTTGTAACGTAACGAGGTGTTTGCGTGAGTTGTGTGTGTGTGGGGTGGGGTTGCTGGGTCAGAGAGCCAAAGGGTGACGGGCGAGTGCTGCTAATCCATCTCTGAGAGCCCCAATGGCCATACTAGCTGCTCCAATCCCCCTCCTAAGGTGTAGGTTTTTGTTGTTGTTTTTCTTCTCCTAGGTATAGGTCAACCTGCTATCTCTCTCGTTATGACATGTGCAATTCAAGGAATCCGGGATTCCTTGAATTTGCACAAAACAAGCGCGTGAGATCACACGTGAATCTGCCTCAGTGGCGCATGGCATCACATTCCATATACTTCACCACAGACGTTTGCATAAATCACTCCTTCACCTTTCAGTATCTGTGCGTGCGTGCGTGCGTGCGTGCGTGCGTGCGTGCGTGCGTGCTTGCGTGCGTGCCTGCGTGCGTGCCATCTTGCATGCATGCTTGTGTGATGTGTGTGATTCTAATAACTCCACAGAGTAATATACAGCCGTGTAATCCCGGGCCTGTCGTTTTGGGCTCTAGCTGAGTACGGTACTTAGCGGTGATGGCAGAGGATTGATGTCTGTGATTCTGCTCTTCCTCCTACTGGCAACATGTACACACTGGCTGGGCAGAGCTAAGGAGAGCCGCGAGGGTTCCATCTAATCACAAGAGGAATGCAAGCATCAATCCCTGTCCAAGTGATTACATACCCCGCCGTCCAAAGAAAAAAACGCCAGTTTAATGGGGGGAGCCAATATTAGCAGCTGCTCATCTAATCCCAGAGTCTTTCTGACCATCATTTCATTTCGACGCCATACTTATGCCATATATAGACTTTACTGATATCCCACTGTTGATATCAACATGTCTAGAAATGATCTGTCAGTGGTTCTCAAACATTTTCATGTCAAGGACCCCCAAAAATCATGGGCCGCCAACCCCCCCCCCCCATCTAAATATGTTCCTTCCAGAAGCAAAGCTTTGAGTTATAGAAACGTTATCTCTGAAAGAATATTCAAATATTTGTGCCACATTTTCACGATTAAAGAAATTGCAGATCTACAAGCTCGTAACGCTTCTTTCTTTCTGTGCTGGCCCGGTTCCGGCAAGACGCCCCACGTCCAAAACGGTAGAGAAATGAGAGGGTTACCGTGTGGGGGTCCCTCTACTGTACTGTACTGTCACTGTACTGTACTGGCACACCCAAAATCACCATATATACAGTTAATATGTGAATGTGTTTGTGTGTGTGAAAAACAGATGGCAGTTTTGAGTGTTTGTGAAAGCACCAACATTGTCCTAATTGACCTATATAGCTAAGCCCCTCCCCAAACTGCTATGTTCCAATCAAGGTCAAGGACCCCAAAAATGATATGCATTTGACCCCCCCCCCCCCCCAACTAAAAACATGTTGTTCCAATGTTCCAGGGACCCCCACAGAAGTGAAGATTTGAGTTAAAAACGTTAAAAACGATTTGAGTTAAAAACGTAGCAGATCTACAAGCTCGTAGAAGGGGTTCCCTCAGATGTGTCTCTGGTTTGGAACTGGACCTCGTCATCGACAGGATTGGGGTGGGGGAGTGGGGAGGGGGGTTGACGTGACATTCTCCAGAGGAGATGGACATGAAAAAGTTGGCGTCTCTAATCGGCCGCGACATGCCATGGGGTCATTTCATCCAACTGTCTGTCAGCAGATCCAGACTAGAGGGAAGCACAGCCTAAACATCCGCCTGTCAGCCCTCAGTGGCCCCACACACACACACACACACACACATCTGCTCAGCACTAGTTCTACCATGCACTTACTGTACACGCACGCACATTTTTGGGAATGTTTTTGGAAAACGTTTTGAAATAATCATAATAATATATATATTTTAAAATGTAGGAAATGTGTCCCCGACCCACTGTTTGGGGAAACGGTGACGAAGCACATTCAGCATTTCTCTGGTCTGGTCTCGGTGACGCCGGTGAAATGGCTCCGCCAACAGGAAGGAGAGATCGTGTAATCTCCCCCCATGTCATGATGACTTCCAGTTCCTGCCATTCTGTGGCGACAGTATAGCTCCAATGCGCCGTAGTAGCACAACTTAACCCAATTAGGCCTGACGTAGAAATTAAAATAATGTCTTGTAAAGTTTTACAAGACAGTTTTCTGATAAACCTCATGTTTCTACAGTATACGTCAGTGGTTCTCAAACTATTTCATGTCAAGGACCCCCAGAAATCATATGTAATTGGCCGCCGACCCCCCACATCTGAAAATATGTAGTTCCAGGGACCCCGCCTGGAACGCAAATATTCAAAGATTTGGGGAGCAAATATTCAAAGATTTGTGCCACATTTAGCGGTTTTTCAATAGCTAAAGCATAACATAATGCTTAAAATAGCAAGAGGGGTTCCCGCCCAAAATGGGTTAACATAACTATCCCTACTTCTGCCATTAGCTGGTGATGAAATGTAAATGTGCTGAGAGCAAAGATTTGGCTTCACAGATGATGGATGTGCACCAACACATTACTCAGTTCCATCCATACCATCAATCATCAACCGCTTATCCGTAGTCAGGTCGCGGGGGCAACAGCTCCACCAGAGAGCTTCCCTCTCCCAGAGCAACATTAGTAACTTGTCAGTACTTGTCAGTAAATGTAGTCTTAGTTTTAGTAATCATAGCTTAGTTTTCATTTAGTTTCCATTTAGTTTTCGTCAGTGAAAAACGGTAGTCAACGAACATTTTTCGTCTTAGTTTTAGTCGCCGAAATCAACACTGCCAGCCATCCGTCGAAGAAAACTAATTTTGGCCGACCTTATTCTTTCTGTTGCCACTCTCTCTCCGTTGCGGCGTTCAGAGTATTGGTTTTTATGCCGCTCAAACTCCGATTGGCTTAGGAGGCAGCCAATCATGACCGGGTCGTGTTTAGAGTCGTCTTCGCGGTCGTCAGTAGTGGTGCGTGCTAAATGTAGGCCAGGGCGGCTGCTTCGCACCTGGCAAAAACTGGGTCACAACGAGCGTGGGGTCGACCACTAATGGCTTTTGAAGGGATCCCAGCTAAAGGAATGATTGATAGTTATTATAGGAACCAAACTAGACCCTGGCACTCTGAGTGTACAGATAGAAACCAAATGGACCTCACTGAGAATTATACCGTGCAAATTGTGGTCCCGACTCCCAGATAAAAAATATATATTAAATGTGTGTCTGTGGCCCAATAATGCATATCAAATTGAGGGCCTTGAAATCAAAACGGAAAGATGAGAATCACCGAAACAGAGATTCAGATATCTCTCACTGTCTCCTCTATACAGAGTAATGGGGAATGTCCACTCCCTCCCTACTCCAGAGATATGAATACGATGACTATGATGAGGGCTTGTTGGCTGCTAACCAGAGCATTTTTGGGTCTGCCCCGACCCAGTGCCCCCTTACACCACTTAATCTTCCCCCTGAAATGATTCCTTAATGTGCCGTGCAGCATGGCCTAATAACAGCGCAAGACTCGCTCTCATGTGTCTCTCTCTCTGTGATTGCCTCCACTCTACTCCAAAGACACCGTGTCTGAGAGGATTAGCAGCTCCCACAAAGAACCAGGCATAGCGGAGAGACCCCATGAGAGGTCAAAGACTCACTCGCCAACGCGCTGGAGTTCCGACGAGCAGGTGGCAGCCACCGGCTCGGACCCCCTAAAAGGACAAGGGGGAATAAAGGCTTTTCTAAAAGGAAAGGCTTTTCTGGAAATTCCTGTGTTTGTTTAGGCTCTGTCTATCTGTTTGACCCCCAGACAACGAGACACAGGAGGGAGACCAAGCGTTTAGCGGTAACTCACAGACACAAAAGCTGCTGTGTGGTGTGGTGTGGTGTGTGGACCCTGTTTGGTGCCGTACCATACAGCAGTGGTTCCCAAACCTTTTCATGTCAAGGACCCAAATTGACACTCATTAGCCCCACAGACCCCCATTTGAAGAGATATGCCAGGGACGGTTCTAGCAGAGATTATCAACCCATTTCATTTCATGGCCCCGGAGGTTTGACATGCAATAGGCTACGTAGATCCCCTAGCTTTGGTCCATAGCTCTAATGCGTTGCATTGAGAGCTATGTTACTCTCGACTTCCGCCGCTCGCATTAATGCAGACCAGCCTCTCGTCTGTAGCGTAAATAAAAAGAACGTTTTTGCTACTCACCAAAACAAAGGCGGGTTGTGTCATTAGAAAGCCTACTTTCCTTAGTGGGAGAACTCTGTACTCTGTATAAACTGTACTTTTACTTACTCCACTTCTACCGATATTGCCCAGAGAATTGCCTCATAGAGAATATTTTTCCTTTGGTGAAAAATAAATCCCTTTCTGGCCAAAAAGTACCGTTTATACGTGTGGTGGGGGGCTCAGAGTGCTTCCACTAAGATGAGTAGGCTTTCTAATGACACAACCCGCATTTGTTTTGGTGAGTAGCAAAAACGTTATTTTTATTTACACTACAGATGAGAGGCTGGTCTGCATTCATGCGAGCGGCGGAAGTCGAGAGTAACATAGCTCTAAATGCAACGCGTTAGAGCTATGGACCAGAACTACGGATCCCCATTTAATTAATGGCATTTCTATCTCTGGGACCCCCAATTTATATTTTAAAATCAATGTTAATTTAACTCTGAGAGTGTACAAATGGAACCAAACGGACTCGTTAGTGGTTCCATTTGTACACTGTCTGAGTTACCGACCCATAAGTGTCCACTTGGTTCCAAACTGTCATTTAGCTGGGGACCCCCTGGAACTCACTCAAGGACCCCTGGGGGGTCCCCGGACCCCACTTTGGGAACCACTGCCATATACAGTACACAATACAGTCATTTGTATTCTATATGCACAGAACCCCAGTGCCCTATTTGGGTCTACAAATCATGGTTTTGCTCTGCACAGGGATGTGTCATTTCAAAGCGTTCTTGTGGAGAGAAAATAAAGGAGGAAAAAAGAAAAAAAACAGGGCACGCCAGGGGCAAAGCTACGTCAGATGGCCCTCGACAGCTCTCTGATGACTCTCTCAAGAACATTCAAGTACGCCGTAACATCCTCAGTGGTAAAGGTTTCATCACATTCATTTTAATTTAATTCTATTTTTGTTTTGTTTTATGACCTCAATTAAACCCACACAACCTGAACTTGGATTTTCTGAGGTCTGGGGGGTTTCTCTGTGTGCTCTGAAGCCTTTTGAGCGGCAATGAAAACAGGCAAAAATCCCTCAACGGTGACATCTGCTGGCAAATTGTTATTTCATATATATGGGATTTGTGGACTCAGTCCACAGGCAAATCTTAGTATAAATATAATAGAGATGTCACAGAGAGGAAACCCTGAGGCGAAATGGACATAGTGGCCGAATTTGTTATTGCAGCTCGAGCCAGCACTGGGCCGTTGACTATCATTGCGACTATCAATCACGTTCATGTCATTGGGCCGATGACACGTGAACGCTGTTTCATACAGGTGCAGAACTTAGTTAGACCAGTCATTAGTCCTACAACCTATCTCAAACCCTCACCCTAACCTCCCACGGGGCAGCACACCTAAACCTAACCTTAACCCTCTCCCAATGTTAAGACGCACCCCTCACCAAACTTAATCCGGTCATTTTAACACACCCCTCACCAACTTTATGTCTAACCAATGACTAGTCTAAACTAAGTATGCACCCCACAAAGGTATATATATTCTTTCAGAGCGAAGGTTTTTAACTCAAAAGTTTGCTTCTGGAGGGTCCCTTGATACACAATATTATTATATTTTCAGATGGGGTTCGGTGGCCAATTATATATAAAACCACTGATATAGAAACATAGGTTTTTCAGCAAACTGTCATCATTTAGATTCTAAATGATGACATTTGTAGAATCTGGTGTCAGTCCTAAATGGGTTAAACAGCTAGCAATTATAATATTTGCTGAGCATTCTGCTGTGCCATGAATCACTGAATTCATTTTGTCCATGGGCCTAGGGTAGTATACACTCAGAGATTCATTTTAACGTGAAATAAATCTCCCGGAGGGACATGTTACGTTGTGTTATGTTATGTTATGTTTCCATGTGCACTCCAAAACGGAGTGTCGTGTGAAGGGCTTACGTATGTACTTACATTCTTACCCTTTGCGAGTTAACACTTAACACTGGCATATAATTGAAAAGAGTATGGTAGTAGGATAAATAAGACATTCTGCCATTCCTGTCACCAGTGGTGTTAAGTATAATTTTGAGGTATTAGTACTTTACTTGAGTACTTCCAATTTCCAAAACTTTTACTTCTACTCCACTACATCTCAGAGTCAACTTTTGCTCCACTACATGTATTTTAAAACTGTATAGTTACTTTGTAGAATTAGGGCTACAAAACATACATTAACCAGTTCAACCGTACCGTACATACATTTCGGCCATTTGAAAATAGCCGAGCTACAAGCTCACAATGCGTCGCATCCGCGACGCATTGTGAACTTGTAGATCGTGAGCTTGTAGATAAGCTTGTAGATAACCAACCTGATAACCAACATAACCTGCCCTGACCTGACCTCCTGTATGAGTGGAGATACACCTCCTCCTCCTCACTTCAAAACGTCCCCGAGACGCCGATCATCAGACAAGATAATTACACGTATGTCTCTCTCTGACTAACGAGGACGTCAGCAGAACGAGACTTATATCATTACTACCCTCCCTGTCATCGTCGTTGTTCCTTGTATGGTACTGGTATCAGGTAATCAGGCCGATACCACCCTCTAGTACTCGTACTCGGTACTCTGACCCGAGTACCAAAACATCCAATTGACACTATAGGCTGAACGAATGCAACGGGAGCAAGTCTGACCAAACACTGCAGCAAATCACCAAAAACAGCCGATCTACAAGCTTAAATGACAACTGACAAGTGTAGATCGGAGATCCGTCTGCATTTATGAGAAAAAGGGGGTAAAATAAGTGGTTACTCAACACAAATAAAGTACTCGTATCGGTACTCGGTATCGGCTACGAAAGATTAAATACTCGGTCTGAAAAAAATCGGGACAACGTTCAACGGCAACATTTAATTAATATTTTGGAGGATTTTATATTAGGAATAAAAGAGAACAAAACAAACACCAGTAAAATTTTGTTGATGTAATGGTGTCATGTCATGTTGGGACGGGGAATGTGTCCGTGTTTGTGTGTGTCTGGGTGCGTGCGTGTGTGTGTGTGTGTGTGTGTGTGCGTGAGTGAGTGTCTATGCTCAACAATGCACTGTGCAGTCCCCATGGTTCTCCAACCATGCACGCACAGCGCTTCACACACACACACACACACACACACACACACACACACACACACACACACACACACACACACACACACACACACACACACACACACACACACACACACACAGAGACCACCCATGGGCAGAGACGAGCAGTTTCCTCCTCTTCTCCACACCAGGACGACCTTCTCCAGCCTGGTCCCTCCACAAAAGGGGGCCACACAGTTCCCCCCATTCAGTGTTTTTAACGAGGGCGCAAAAAACACTGGAGAAGCCATTGTCCCAGGTTCCTCAGCCCCACCGCCTCGAAGCTCATTGTTGCCGTCAATCAACGTTAACTGCCTGCTTCCACTCGTGACTGTCCCCACCTATTCTCCCGTCCACTTTGCCCAGGGTCAGGCTGTGCTTGTTGAGCGAGCGCTCTACATAATGCTTAAGTAGTAGAGGAAGTCCCTCTGAGTGCCATCACTGAAGTCAAGAGCACCTACGCTCTCGGCGGAATCAGATTGTCACCAAGCCAATTGGACTCCTTTCAAAAAACAGTTTAAGTAGACATGCTTCAATTGTTCACCTCAAAAGCACTTCAGGGCTTTTTCGGTTGCGTTTTACATGGACTTTCTCGTAAAAATTTTAATCACACCTGTGTCAAGTGAGTGGTGCAACTCTGTGTGGGGTCCCCGGAAGTTCCAGACCCACAGGAACACGGCCAGTGGCCAGCCTGGTTCCGGTGAGCCGCCCGAAACGGTCGAGAAATGACAGAGTTACCGTGTGGGGGTCCCTCTACTGTACTGTACTCTAACACCCCAAATCATCATATATATATCATCATATATTACTTCATGTTTTTTGTGAGGGTACATACCCTAGGGGACACGGGGAGAACATGCAAACTCCACACAGAAAAAGGCCCCTTTGTTAATTGGTTTCTCGAGCATTTGAACAGACCTGTATCTTGTGGAGAACGTTGGGATTCCTACATAGAATTGTCAAAAGAAATTATTTTAGTCTGAGCCTCCTCCACATTCTTTGTTCATCTTTAGTCATATTGTGAAGATTCCAAAGGCATGGGTGCCCCAAACGTCCTGTCATGTGATGAAGATATGCTTCATTTTCACATGTGGATGAAAGGGAAACAGGGAGAAAAGGACAACCAACGATATAATAGAATGGAACATGTGACAATAACCGGATATTTGCAATATTTCTGGCATTCTCTACTCAAGCATGACATTTATCAAGCAAAGAAATGGAATGTTGGAGACAAAAACAATTGTGGCCAGAGACATATAATCCACAATGCATGGGGAGTTGGGGGGGGGGGGGGGGTTGAGAAGACTGAAAATAGAGGTAACAGAGAGAGAGCGCACAACCACCAGACGAGAAATACAGCAGTGTTGTTGCGAACGCAGTGAGCCACTTACTATGACAGCAAGGGCTGAATGTCTGTCTGTGTGTCTGTCCCGCTGTTACACCACCCGCCCGCCACCAGAGGGCGCAGCTGTAGCACACACACACACACACACACACACAGGGCGCAGCTGTAGCACACACACACACACACACACACACGAGCTGCGTTCGCTTCACGCGTTTGCGCGTCTTACTTGTTATAATACTAAGACGAAAAATGTACGTCGACTACCTTTTTTTACTGGTGAAAACTAAATGGAAACTAAATGAAAACAGGCCATGATGAGTAAAAGTATTGACAATTTCGTCAACAGATATAAACTAGACTAAAACGTCAGGAAGCGACTAGTGGACAAGAGATCGAGTATAAGTCATGTTACACTTGGTTGCATGCTGAAAATAGCAGATCTACAAGCTCACAACGTGTCGCGCGAAAGATATATATCTGTCGGTCGGTGTCCTCCCACAGCCAATAAGGGACCACCATTCTTGGTGACGTAACTAGGGTACGTTTCAAGGGTGGTATAAGGTCATTAACGGGTCTAAAGGATTTATAATAGCAGAGAGCTCTAGGTCTCAGAGCAGTCGTACCCAGACAAAGCTCTATTAGTTAGAGAAAATTAGCTAAATGTGTGGCAAATCTGCAAAACAAAATGCTTACCATTAGCTTTCTTCACAAAAGTGTTCATAAAGGTGTCTACTATAACATATAAATGGAGAGCGCATGCGCAGGATGTAGACGCACGTTTCACCGCTCCCATCAAACACAGTTTATTATCCTACTTTAGCCCTATATAACATATAAATGTGTTCCAACCCAACTCCCTTGGGAAACTTTGTGACAGCTGCTGAAAGTTGGGGTACCAGTAACAACGAATATAAAAGGCAAAATTCCCAAAAAATCATTATGCTTTAAGTATAGCATGTTGGCAAAAAAAAATCTAAATTTCATTATACTTTAAGTAGCATGTGACATGTAAAACTAGGGGGTTTTCATGATTCTGAATCCATTCCAAGCATTAGTTTTGCACAGAAATACTCCTTGGGCTAAATTCAAATGTGCTGACCTCATCACATTTATGATGACGGCTATTAGGCATTTTTAGGCAAAGGAGTGTTTTTTGTTCAAAACTAATGTTTGCAATGGATTCAGAATCATGAAAACCCCCTATAATGAAATTTGGAATGTTTTGCCTTATATTGGTTGATAATGGTAGCCCAACTTTTAGCAGCTGTCACAAAGTTTCCCAAGGGAGTTGGGTTGGAACAAATTTGTATGTGATTGTAGACACCTTTATGAACAAATCTGTGAAGAAAGCTAGTGGACTCAGAGCAGCAGTTGTACCCATGCAGAGAGCTCCATAGGGACTCAGAGCAGCAGTCGGACCCAGACAGAGAGCTCCATAGGGACTCAGAGCAGCAGTCGGACCCAGACAGAGAGCTCTATAGGGACTCAGAGCAGCAGTCAGACCCAGACAGAGCTCTATAGGGACTCAGAGCAGCAGTCGGACCCGACAGAGCTCTATAGGGACTCAGAGCAGCAGTCGGACCCAGACAGAGCTCTATAGGGACTCAGAGCAGCAGTCATACCCAGACAGAGCTCTATAGGGACTCAGAGCAGCAGTCAGACCCAGACAGAGCTCTTTGACTCAGAGCAGCAGTCATACGCAGACAGAGCTCTTTGACTCAGAGCAGCAGTCATACGCAGACAGAGCTCTAGGACTCAGAGCAGCAGTCATACGCAGACAGAGCTCTAGGACTCAGAGCAGCACCCATGCAGAGAGCTCTATAGGGACTCAGAGCAGCAGTCATACCCAGACAGAGCTCTAGGACTCAGAGCAGCAGTCGGACCCAGACAGAGCTCTATAGGGACTCAGAGCAGCAGTCGGACCCAGACAGAGAGCTCTATAGGGACTCAGAGCAGCAGTCAGACCCAGACAGAGCTCTATGACTCAGAGCAGCAGTCATACGCAGACAGAGCTCTAGGACTCAGAGCAGCAGTCATACGCAGACAGAGCTCTAGGACTCAGAGCAGCAGTTGTACCCATGCAGAGAGCTCCATAGGGACTCAGAGCAGCAGTCGGACCCAGACAGAGCCAGACAGAGAGCTCTATAGGGACTCAGAGCAGCAGTCATACCCAGACAGAGCTCTAGGACTCAGAGCAGCAGTCGGACCCAGACAGAGAGCTCTATAGGGACTCAGAGCAGCAGTCGGACCCAGACAACAGAGGGCTCTAGGACTCAGAGCAGCAGTCGGACCCAGACAGCAGAGGGCTCTAGGACTCAGAGCAGCAGTCGGACCCAGACAACAGAGGGCTCTAGGACTCAGAGCAGCAGTCGGACCCAGACAGCAGAGGGCTCTAGGACTCAGAGCAGCAGTCGGCATCTCGACAGCGTGCATTTCTAGTTATTTCTTTGTCCTTTTTTGAGCATGTTGGCAAAAAAAAATCTAAATTTCATTATACTTTAAGTAGCATGTGACATGTAAAACTAGGGGGTTTTCATGATTCTGAATCCATTCCAAGCATTAGTTTTGCACAGAAATACTCCTTGGGCTAAATTCAAATGTGCTGACCTCATCACATTTATGATGACGGCTATTAGGCATTTTTAGGCAAAGGAGTGTTTTTTGTTCAAAACTAATGTTTGCAATGGATTCAGAATCATGAAAACCCCCTATAATGAAATTTGGAATGTTTTGCCTTATATTGGTTGATAATGGTAGCCCAACTTTTAGCAGCTGTCACAAAGTTTCCCAAGGGAGTTGGGTTGGAACAAATTTGTATGTGATTGTAGACACCTTTATGAACACATCTGTGAAGAAAGCTAGTGGTAAGCATTTGTTTTTCAGATTTGACACACATTTCGCAAATGTTCCCTTCTTATATAGGGACTCAGAGCAGCAGTTGTACCCAGACAGAGAGCTCTATAGGGACTCAGAGCAGCAGTTGTACCCAGACAGAGCTCTAGGACTCAGAGCAGCAGTTGTACCCATGCAGAGAGCTCCATAGGGACTCAGAGCAGCAGTCGGACCCAGACAGAGAGCTCCATAGGGACTCAGAGCAGCAGTCGGACCCAGACAGAGAGCTCTATAGGGACTCAGAGCAGCAGTCAGACCCAGACAGAGCTCTATAGGGACTCAGAGCAGCAGTCGGACCCGACAGAGCTCTATAGTAGGGATGCACCGAAAGGGAAATTCTTGGCCGAAACCGAATACCGAATATAGGAAACAGTTGGCCGAAAACCGAATACCGAATAGCCGAATACAGCTTTGTTGTAAAGCTACCTGATTATGGCAAAAGACATGATTATGGATTTTCATAATCGATTCATCGGGCGATTATTTAAACGATTAATCGGATTATGGCACCTTTTTGCAATTACCTTTAAAAAAATGCTTCAAGTTATTGTAGGCATGTTGTAACTAACAATAAAGACAATAAAAATTAATACTCCTTCAAAATTAATATTTTACCCCCTTTTTAATACAATTTGATTTCATTGCCATTCCTTGTACTTGTAATGATACTGTAATCTGTAATGTTGACTGTGTATAGCTGACTGTCTTTCTTCCCATTTCTATCTCTGGGACCCCAATTTATTTTTATTTCTATTGTAAAAAACAATGTAAATTTTGAGAGTGTATTTGGTTCCATTTTTGCACTCTGTTACAGACCGGCCCCACTTGGTTTACTTCCTAACTATCTATAATTTAGCTGGAACTCCCACTATGAGAACCACTGTCCTACACAGTGTGTGGGCACGCACACGCAAGCACGCACAAACACACACACACACACACACACACACACACACACACACACACACACACACACACACAATAGCATGCCAGCTGATAGGGGAAAACGTTCTTATTTAGCAGCCATATTAGCATGTTCTCTAGGCTCTAGTATCACATATTGCCAAAGTTAAACAGCACTGAACAACTGATCATTGTTAAGCAAAACGTTCACGGACATTCTGCTTCTGCTTTTGCCCTGCCTGTGCCCACTTCAATGCGCTGCTGAGATTACACACAGGTGGAACAAGTTTGAGGAGCTAACGAGCAAGCTACTGCTAGTGTTCGTCGTAGCCTGCATGCAAACTCACAGATTCAGACATTGGGGAGCATTTTTTGTCATAGCCTACGACAAAAAATAGACAGTGGCGGTGCTCACAAATACCATGTTTTGGGACCTGTTGATGAGCGCAGATTTCGCGGAGCGCATCGCAGCCACAGCACAGAGCAACTTGACGCTGTGTGTGTGTGTGTGTGTGTGTGGGGGGGGGAGACTGACGTTGGGAGAGAGAGAGAGGTAGATGCGGAGCGCTCTGGTTACGTTCAAGACAATCGCGTGTTGTGTTTATACCGACCCGGTGTTTTGACTATTCGGTGATATATTTTCGGCCTATTTGAGCCGAAACCGAATAGGCCGAAAATACATTTTTAGCCATTTTCGGCCGAATATTTTCGGTGGCCGAATTTTCGGTGCATCCCTACTCTATAGGGACTCAGAGCAGCAGTCGGACCCAGACAGAGCTCTATAGGGACTCAGAGCAGCAGTCATACCCAGACAGAGCTCTATAGGGACTCAGAGCAGCAGTCAGACCCAGACAGAGCTCTTTGACTCAGAGCAGCAGTCATACGCAGACAGAGCTCTAGGACTCAGAGCAGCAGTCATACGCAGACAGAGCTCTAGGACTCAGAGCAGCACCCATGCAGAGAGCTCTATAGGGACTCAGAGCAGCAGTCATACCCAGACAGAGCTCTAGGACTCAGAGCAGCAGTCGGACCCAGACAGAGCTCTATAGGGACTCAGAGCAGCAGTCGGACCCAGACAGAGAGCTCTATAGGGACTCAGAGCAGCAGTCAGACCCAGACAGAGCTCTATGACTCAGAGCAGCAGTCATACGCAGACAGAGCTCTAGGACTCAGAGCAGCAGTCATACGCAGACAGAGCTCTAGGACTCAGAGCAGCAGTTGTACCCATGCAGAGAGCTCCATAGGGACTCAGAGCAGCAGTCGGACCCAGACAGAGCTCTATAGGGACTCAGAGCAGCAGTCGGACACAGACAGAGAGCTCTATAGGGACTCAGAGCAGCAGTCATACCCAGACAGAGCTCTAGGACTCAGAGCAGCAGTCGGACCCAGACAGAGAGCTCTATAGGGACTCAGAGCAGCAGTCGGACCCAGACAACAGAGGGCTCTAGGACTCAGAGCAGCAGTCGGACCCAGACAGCAGAGGGCTCTAGGACTCAGAGCAGCAGTCGGACCCAGACAACAGAGGGCTCTAGGACTCAGAGCAGCAGTCGGACCCAGACAGCAGAGGGCTCTAGGACTCAGAGCAGCAGTCGGCATCTCGACAGCGTGCATTTCTAGTTATTTCTTTGTCCTTTTTTGAGATATTAAAAAGGTTCTTAAATTGTCACTTCACTATTTGGGGAGTGGGGACCCCCCTCAAAATCACGTGGGGACCACCTTGGTGGTCCCGACCCACAGGTTGGGAACCACTGATGTACTAGATTACCACAAAGATGATGTTGAGAGAGAGAGAGAGAGAGAGAGAGAGAGAGAGAGAGAGAGAGAGAGAGGGAGAGGGAGAGGGAGAGGGAGAGGGAGAGAGAGAGATCCCACAGGTGCTAGGCACTAAATCACTCTTAACTCAAAGCACTCTTTAAGATTTTCCAGGGATTTGCTAAAGCTCCAACACTTTAGATTGCATTAGTACCTCCCGCAAAGCAGATATTTTCCCTTTGCATGCAACAATGTGCACCGTTTGAAAACACAGTCTCATATACTTAGTTGTGCCGCTGAAGGGGTAACAGTGCAGATAGCACATATAATAGATAAGTGCTCAGTCAGAGGGAGAGGGAGGAGGATCCTTTTATCCTGGTTCAATGGTTCAGAGGAAAGGGTGATTAGTTTGTCCCATCTACAAAGTGCTGCTACGTCTTCAGTTACCTAAAGATAAAAGCCCCTACTGCCTCGCAGCGAAAAGAGCTTGACATTGTCACTCGAACGGAGAAACAAAAGCCCTGTGCGACCGACCGACCGGCCGATGCCCCCTGATTTGGGCGCTGCCGTACGCGAGTGTTCCACGGCCGACAATCTATAAAAAGCTCAAAAACCGCATCGCCCGATGTCGCGAGCTTGTAGATCTGCCATTTTTTCCGATGCATGACACTGTCGTACAACAAAGTATAAGTCACGGTTATAGCGAGTGTGTGTGTGTGTGTGTGGGGGGGGGGGGGGATGGGGGGACACTGGCCAGCGCTGTGGAATGCCTGTTAAGACGTTTCTTTGTGTGCGTTTTAAAACAAACCAGGCCCCGGCATCACGGCACACACAGCAGACAGCCTAATGCTCCCCTGCATAATTTAATACTGTAACCTTCTCTCCAGGGAAGACAAAGAGCGCTTTGAGGACGGCATGAACCCCATAATGAGACGCTGATGAAAGGCACATCCAGGGGGATCATCTCCCACCCCCCACCCCCCCCTAGCCCCAGTGACTCGCCATTAGCCCCGCAGAGAGTATATAGCTACCTGTACCAGGGGGCTCAGGAGGGAGGGAGGGGAGGGAATTAAGGAAGGGGTAGCAAAGCTGGGCACAATCGAACACAGGGTGGTCCAAGTCTGGAGGAGGAAGCAGTGGCTTCTCCTTGAGGACGGCAGTGTGTCCCCCAAGCTGTTTACAGGAGGGCTTTGCCAAGGGTGCTGTCTAGGTATGCAGGCAATGTGCCGTGGATCACTGGCTGTAAAATCCCATCAAAGACTGCCTGGTCTCAATGTTGTGAAGCTAAGCAGTGTTGTTTTCGTCGATTAATACTAAGACGAAGAAATGTTCGTCGACTACCTTTTCTCACTGGTGAAAACTAAATGGAAACTAAATGAAAACAATTAAGCCATGATGACTAAAAGTAAGACTAAATATATTGACAATTTCGTCAACAAATAAAAACTAGAATAAAATGTTAGGAAGGGACTAGTGGACAAGAGATCCAGTATAAATAAAAGACAAGTCCTTTTATACTTGGCTTCATGCTGAAAATAGCAGTTCTACAAGTTCACAAGGCGTCGCAGCCTGACGTGTTGTGAGCTTGTGGATCGGCTAATTTCAGCAAGTGTAAAAACAGCCATTACGACGGCATCAACGCGCAACAAAATACATTTTAGTCGACTAAATCAACTGTAGATTTAGTCGACAAAAACTAGACTAACTAGACATTCCAAAGACTATGACTAAAACAAAAATAGAAATTTGCTGCCAAAAACAACACTGAAGCTAAAAGCCTATCCACTAGAGCGAGATGAGCTGTGCTGGCAGCCCCCGCTATGACCCACAGACAGGAGCTCTCTGGATCTCCCGTTACCACAACCTCTCCACCACCACCACCACCACCACCACCACGCACACACACACACACACACACACCACCACAACGCACACACACACACACCACCACAACGCGCACACACACACCACCACAACGCACACACACACACACCACCAGCGCACACACACACACACACACACACACACACACACACACACACACACACACACACACACACACACACACACACACACACACACACACACACACACATCACATCACACACACACACACACACACACACACACACACACACACACACACACACACACATCACCACAACGCACACACACACACACACACACACCACCACAACGCGCACACACACACCACCACAACGCACACACACAAACCACCACAGCGCACGCACACACACTCGTGGATCAGAGCTGCTGTGTGGGATAGATCTGCGTTCTTCGCTGTGCGTGCGTGCGTGCGTGCATGCGTGCGTTCCTCTGCTTCTCAACATGGGGTCCAGGGACTCCTCAGCTATGGTTGAACGGATCCTTACGGGGTTCATGTTCACACGTCAGCCATTTATTTTCCGTGGTGTGAAACTGGTATAACCACATAAATTTCAGTGAGTGGTATGACAAAAGCAAGGATTCTCAACCTTTTTCATTTTGAAAGACCCCAACATGAAGTTCATTATGGCCATGGATGGACCCCCATTTGATAAGATTTGTATCTCTGGGACCACCGGATATCTAAGAAAGACAACGATATAGTAACTGCATCGAAATATCAATTTTAATTTCAAGAATCGAAGTATATCGGAATTTATGCAAATAATCAATTGTATCAATACTAAGCTCTTGCGCTTTCTATTTAGCCATTTTAAGATGAAAAGAGGGGTATAATTATGAGAGAGATGAGATATACTTTATTAATCCCCGAGGGGAAATTGAAGTGTTACAACAGCATAAAGTGCATAGAAACTAAAAAGCTAAAAACTACTGGACAGACAGAGCAACACAGAACAGACACAAATGACATATCACACAAGACCAGACAACCAAGGACCATATGGGGGGGGGGGGCAGTTCTTATGACTTTGCATTAAAAAGTCTGATGGCAGTTGGCATGAACGAGAGTCTGTAGCGTTCCGTGCGCATCAGGGGGAGTGTGAGCCTACTGCTGAAGGTGCTCGTCCTATCCCGCAGCACCTCATTTAAGGGGTGGGAGGGATTTGCCCGCATGGAGTCCAGTTTAGCCCCGATCCTCCTCTCCGCGACTGACTGCAGGTTCTCCATTCGGAGGCCAACAACAGAGCTGGCCTTCTTTATAATTTTATTGAGCCTATTGAGCTCACCAGCCTTGATGCCCCCTCCCCAGCATACCACTGCGTAGAATAGAACGCTGGCCACAACAGACTGGTAGAACATCACCAGTAGCCTGCTACACACCCCAAAGGACTTGAGCCTCCTCAGGAGGTACAGTCTGCTCTGTCCCTTCTTATAGACAGCCTCTGTGTTGTCTCTCAGGTCCTTGTTCAGGTGGACACCCAGAAACTTGTAGGAGTCCACAATCTCTACCTCCTCTCCCTGGATGGTGATTACTTTTCCATTCCATATCGCTACACTTGGTCTATCGAAGAATGTGTGTATTCTCTGTGTTCATGTCAACGTGCAGGTTTGTCCATGCACTGTATTTGCCAGAGAATCACTGTGTTTACTTTACAAGACCTGTACGTGCCCGTCGGCCACCGGCCTACTTGAGAACATAATAATACCCGTTGTCAACTTGTCATAGCACACGTTTTAACTATCTGTCTGTGTCCCTTTTGTGCCCATACTGTATATGGAAATCTCTGCATCTGTCTGTCTGTCTGCCTGTCTGTCTGTCTGTCTGTCTGCGCCCGAAGAGTGAATGTGAAAAGTGTAGTGGTTAAGTAATCAATTTGCAGGTGTGGGGTTGCCATGCATGGCAATCAATTGGCTGAGGCAGAGGCTGGGAATTGCACAGGTGAGGGGACGTAGGCTGATTAGGCCCTGCACTGGCAGAGCCTGAGCAGATCGAGCCTTTTGTGGTGGTTCTGGAGAACCCTGTGGGGGTGTGGAACGCGTGTGTGAATTTGAAGTCAGTGGGTCAGTTACGTGCATTACACACAGAGACGTGGCACATTTATAGTAGCATATCCTACGTCTCTGTGTACGTGTGTGTGTGTGCGTGTGTGTGTGTATGGTTGTAATGCACATAACTCGAGAACCGTTTAACCCACCAACTTCACATTCGACACACACGTTCCACATCCCCACAGGGAGTGCAGTGCCAGGTATCGAGTCGGTCGGACCCACGGTTCTCCAGAACAACCACAAAAGGCTCTGGTCAGGCTCTGCCAGTGTGCCTAATGAGGCCAACTCCTTTCACTTGGGCCAGGCTCTGTCAGTGGGCCTAATGAGGCCAACTCCTTTCACCTGTGCAATTTCCAGCCTCTGCCTCAGCCAATTGAGGTTCAACCAATCAGGCTCTGTCGGGCCGAATTGATTGCCAAGTACACTTTTCACAGTCAGTTTGCCCACTTCACACACAGGCACACAGATCTCCATGTGGGACACCGGCTGACAGTTAAAACGGGTGCTATGACAACGTATATCATTAGGTTCCCAAGTTGAATCGTTCCCAAGTAGGTCGATGGCCAACTGCAACGGGCACGTACAGGTCTAGTCTACTATAAATAAACCAGGTCTCTGTGTGTGTGTACGGTTGTAATGCACTCGAGAACCGTTTGCCCCACCAACACCCCAAAAGGCTCTGGTCAGCTCTGCCAGTGGGCCTAATCAACCTAAGGCCCCTCACCTGCGCAATTTCCAGCCTCTGCCTCAGCCAATTGATTGCTATGGCAACCCCACACCTGCAAATTGATTACTTAACCACTTCACTTTTCACAGTCAGTTTGCACTCTTCACACACAGGCAGACTGGCAGATACAGAGATCTCCATGTGGGACACAGACAGATAGTTAAAACGGGTGCTATGACAAGTTGACAACGGGTATTATTAGGTTCCCAAGTTGCATCGCTCTCAAGTAGGCCGGTGGCCGACGGGCACGTACAGTTCTAGTCCATAATAATAATAAATGTTTCCATTAAAAAACCTGCTCTATCCTCATGTTTCACGCAGATTTAATGTTTTTGCTAAATAGTTACTGTATCGATATTAAATCATTGAATCGTATCGTCAGAATTAACCAACATCGTCCATGTATCGTATCGTCAACCATGTATCTTGATACGTATCGTATCGCTGTTAAAGATCGTTACACCCCTACAAAATAGCCATTCCTGTACATTCTCTAGTTGTATTGACTTGTACATGTAATTATGGTGAATCTCAATAATTTAGTAGCTGCATGGTAACCCGCTGGAATGCTCTCAAGGACCGCTGCGGGGGACCCTGAACCCAACGTTGAGATCTAGAGAGGACTAGAGAGCCAACATTCAACAATGGACAGTGAATGGCTTTGAAGTGTGTATAGCGTCCTGTCCAGCCAAACAGAAGCTGTGTGACAGGCAGGCAATCAGGCCCATATGTATCAAAGCCCTACAGGAGCGCCGCATGCACAGCCAGAATGCACCTGAGCCAAGCCGTAAACGGGGGATTATCTCTAGCCATGAAAGTCACTCAGCACTCAAACATGAATCTTCAGATCATCAGCGTTTTGCACAGAAATTGCGATGCTAAATTCAAGGGTTGCGGGATGTTTCTCGACATTCAACACGTTAAGACTTTTCCCCACATAGCAGCAGCACGGTGCAGCACCCCACTTCTGAATGTTCAGTGACGACAGATGAAGTACTGCGTAGTGCGGACAAGGCTTTGACTGATAACAGCTGCTGAGGAGCCCGGTAGGACCATCAACCTCTTGATCTTTTGACCTTTCCCTAAAAGTGACTCCAATCAGTGTCCTGTGCCCAGCGTGAGGCGATGTTTGAAGCGACCTTCCTCCTGCCGAGCCGAATATCAAATATCCAACCAACCATGCACACCCCCACCCCCATTTGAGTCACACAACAAAATCCCAGACACAGATAGACTGCCTTTACGCCAAATAAATTATCCGTTTAATGTATTGGTTTTCCAAAGAAAAACTACTTTATCTAACATGAAGGGAGTCTGATGCAATGCACATGTCCTGGGCCTGGTGAGAGCAGGAGTGGACCTGGTGAGACGTAGGAGGGGCCCGGACAGGAGTCAACCCACAGAGCCTAGTCCTCGCACCAGAATCTGGTTATCCCAGTCCCGGCAGAGTAGTTCCGGAGCGCCGGATTGTGTGGCCTTGCTCATTCCCTGATGGACTGATCGAGGGTAGCTATTGGGACGTAAGTCGGGATTTGATCAACCCCGGCTGGGTCACCTGAGTGAGGGGTATGATGTCGGTAGACCCGAAACCCTGTTGACCTCAGGATACGTCCCAGGTGCATCCATGAAACCCCGTTGACCTCAGGATACGTCCAGGTGCATCCATGACCTCAGGACACGTCCCAGGTGCATCCATGACCTCAGGATACGTCCAGGTGCATCCATGACCTCAGGATACGTCCAGGTGCATCCATGACCTCAGCATACGTGCAGGTGCATCCATGACCTCAGGATACGTCCCAGGTGCATCCATGCCATGTGTTTTTAGTTATGAAGTGAGAGAAAGAAGGCAAATATATAAGGATTACTCACGATACAGGCAGCCGGCCTCCCCGTTGAGTTGAGACCATCCGGGGCAGCACTTGTAGACCGTCTGGTAATCCTGCCTGTAGACTTGTCTGTATGCAGTGTAGTACGCCGTCCTGTCAATCACAACAAGTATGTCCATTTAAAACCCCTTTTTAGACCTGGGCTCCATTCTACAAAATGTCTTCTAAATCATGAAAGTTTTCCGGAAAAGCCCTATGTTTCTATGTCAGTGGTGCTCAAACTATGCCATGTCAAGGACCCCCAGAATTATATGTAATTGGCCTCCGACCCCCATCTGAAAATATGTTGTTCCAGGGACGCGTGTGTGTGCGTGCGTGCATGCGTACGTAGCATCCGTGCGTGCGTGTGTAGTAGCAGAGGTTTAACTACGTTTTGGACATCACATGCCCTTAAACCACACAGAACCCCTGTGATATTTGAAGTGTAAATTATGACTTTGTTCAGTGGATCCAAATATAGCATTTATAGCAACACGTGTGTATGTGGCGTGTGCATGTGTACGCCTGCGAGTGTACACATGTATACGAGTACAGTGTGTCTATGCGTGCGTGCGTGCGTGCACATATGTCATAATCATTTAAGCTATTTTCCGTTTAATAATGCTTCTAGAAGTGGTTTCTTGGATTATGAAGAAAACAAACCTAATCTTGACAGATAATCTGCCCTAACCTCTCCCACTCTTTTAAGTCACGTTAACAGCATAATAATCAGCAAACATCTTCCCAGGCTTTTAAGCGACTATTTCAAAGTGTGAGACTACGAGGGCTCTACTTCAGACTGTGGTGTTGATCCCTGTACTTTAGAGCCCCCTCTCTCATTGCTCCATAGTCATTAGGCGTCGTGGTGGAGGAGGAGAAGAAGAAAAAGAAGGAGAAAAAAATGGTTTGTTTACGGCAAGTAATTGTGGCCTTGGCTGTGCCTTCAAAGAACGCTTTGACTTTGTACCGTGGTAAATATATACGGAGAAAGCGGGCAAGAGTGGCACACACAGAAACACTCAAAATCCCTGAGTGTTAAAATTAGCCTTTACAGGTCCAAAACGGAGGATTTTGTAGTGTAGTACTAGTGACTCACATGGACAGTCAAAGGGGATTAGGCACTGGGAGTCTCCTTCTAAAGGTATGTGGAACCCTGGAGACGCCTGTGTGAGTTAAATGGCTGGTGAATGCTGGTGAAACAGGGCGACACCTTGCACTTATACCTGTATGAGAGGACCCAATGCGTTTGATCACAGAACACAGAAGAGAAAGAGAGCGAAAGACACAGACAGACAGGAATAATTTAAGTGAAGGAAAAGGGAGGAGGTGAGGGAGCCAGACAGACAGACAGCATTGTCTGGGATATTATATACCAGGGTGGAATTCCTTACGGATGCATGGGGTCCCTCTGCGTTTAGACTTTTACGTTTTTAACTTCGCAAGTATTACTATGTCAGTATAGAAAGTTAAAACACAATGTTCTCTAATCTCTACACAAAATCATACATATAGGCCACTAAGGCCAGGGCATTATACTCTTGCCAGAATGTAAAGGAACACTTTGCCTTTACAGCAGTACGTGGTACTCAACCTTTTTGCACCACATCAGAAAATATCTGGCTAAAATACTACCACCATAATAACTAGTGATACAGGGGCGTAGATGTGCCCCCCTCCTATTCAGCTATGCACAGTTAACACAGGAGGGAAATGCAATTTATTCCTTTATAAGCCAATAATGCTGCTGCGCTGTCTATAATCACTAATCAGTACAACTGATTAGTGGTCATTTCTAATAATGTGATTAATCTGTTCTCAAATCTTCTATTAATGGCCAGGTGTGATGTCATGCTCATTTCAGCATGGCTGGAGAGCATATTTCAATGAATTGCTTGGTCAGAAGAACTACCTGTACTAATTCCACTTTTGTCTTTTGTTGGGCGACTCCTCTGCGTACCACCAGTTTTTACACGTACCACAGGTTGAGAATCACTGCTTTACACTATATCCGTCCTCACTCCTCACTAGTGCTGCTAACTATAGGATGGTACCATGTAGGGCTTTAAGCAACTAGTCAACTATTCGACTAGTACATCCACTAGTCGACCTTGTTGGGTGGTTGACTAGTTGATAATAAAATAATACGTTTTTTTTCTCCTTCTCCCCCCCCCCCCCCCCCCCCGTTTTTGTAGGCCTAAAGATCAGCTAGAATGCTAGATTATAGTCACCAATGTACACAGTTTTTAAATGTACAAATATCATAATAAAGAAAACTAAATACATAATAGGTAGTTAAACAACTAGTCGACTAGTAAACTAGGCAACTAATCAACTAGTAAAGATCACTAGAAGTGAAAGCCCTAGTACCATTTCTGTCGACTCTTTCTGTGTTTCAGAAGCGGGATGTTGATATGTGTATGTTGATATGCTGTGCGATAATGCAGTGGGTTTTCAACCCTTTTCATATCAAGTTATTATTTATTTGGCATTTGAGCCACGGTGGACCACCATTTCATGAGATTTAGCCTCAATTTAGCCTCAATATTTTTGTTATCATGATATTTTGTCCACAATTCCATGTTGTATTGATGTGGTACGATATAGGAGAGAACAGGCAAACGTTGATCAAAAATAACACTTACAGTATTCTTCATTCTCTAATTGTGTAGACTTCTTGTACATTAAGTAATGAAAGATGTTTAACATTATTTTAACTTTTTGAGAGTGTAAAATGAAACCAAATGGACCCGTACGGGTCCATTTGGACCACCTGGAACCCCCTCAAGGACCAATGGTGGTCCCCGGACCACTGGTTGAAGACCACTGCTATAATGCATCATGAAGTTCTATTGGCCAAAATGGGAAAAGGCACAGAATTCCATTGCACTAGATGTAGATTCATTCATATTACTGTATACATTTTAATTCATTGATAGAATCATATATCTGATATGTTCACTCATTCAGTTGGAAATAAAAACGTCTGGGTTTCTGAGGCTAGTCATTCAGAGACGCGGTGCAGTTATAGGACTAGAATCTAAGGCCATGATTTATCTTTTTTATCAAAAGATAGATTGTTTATTCTTATTTATCTGGGTTTGGTTCTAGACTCTCTTATACCTGTATACCTTCACCTGTGTTTTCATTATCACTGCTGCTGCTGCTATGACAGCTGAATTTCCATCCAGGACTCAATAAAGCTTTATCTTCTATTATTCTCGTATATTAGCTTGGAAATCCCCCTCCAATGATGTCATCGGGAGGTCAATCTTTCAAGCTATCCCGTAGCCACACCTCTGAGACACAGAGCGGCGCAGACAGAAATGCTATAGCATCCTACAGTGAGCATTTAAGCCCTCGCTTAAATTATAGAGATAAGGTGGAGGAAAGGTGAAAGGTGTTCCCTTTAAAACATTTAGACCTGAGGGCGATTCTACAAAACAGTTTTCTGAAAAACCCATGTTTCTATTTCAGTCGTTCTCAAACATTTTCATGTCAAGGACCCCCAAAAATATATGTAATTGGCCGCCGACCCCCGTCTGAAAATATGTTGTTCCAGGGACCTCCCAGAAGCAAAGATTGGAGTTAAAAACGTTCACTGTGAAAGAATATATATTCAAAGATTTGCACTACATTTTCACGATTTAAAAGAAATAGCAGACATACAAGCTTGTAGATCTGCCATTTTTCAACAGCTAAAGTACAACATAATTCTTAAAACACCAAAATGGGTTCCCGCGCGAAATCGGTTAACCCTCACGGTATAGGAGGTGATGATAGCGCCCATGCAGTGTTCAGAACTCAGATCTAGTTATTACTGTAAAAGAACATACTGTGGAAAGGGTAAATGATAGATACTGTAGGGAGAGAGAGAGAGAGAGACAGAGACAGAGACAGAGACAGAGACAGACAGACAGGGTAGTGTTTTGGGTACATTACTCACCTCCTCTCATATCCCATGCACCACGTCTGTCCCAGGCATCCTTGCTTCCACACCTTGACCATGCGTGTGAAGGCCTGCACACAGGGCTGCCTCTGGGCAACCAGCGTCACCTCCCTCTCCACGCACACGTTGGGCCTGGATGGAAACGGTGTAAAAAAAAAAGAAGAAGAAAATACTTAAGTTGTCAAAATGTTCCACTGTGTTGTACAGATGGATAAGATAGTGTTCTACCAATTTATGAGGGCTGTTGTACCAGGAAATGTTTTAGTGAAGACAGACAGGACAAGGCTTTCGTGAGACTTTTTTTTTGTTTTTCGGGCCCTCTACAATGTAATGCCCGTGGGGGCATTTTACTGAAAAATGTCAGGGTGCTTATGCTGTCTATTTTGGGGGATTTTAAAGGACTTAGGGGGAGAAATTCCACATGCACTACCTGCTCTCTACTACACACTTCAGAGGACAAACACAAGACACACAAGACACTACCTGCAGTTAAAACGCAAAGCAAATGTTCAATTAACATGTGCTAGCTGTAAAAGACATGAAGGAAGCTGGCTACTTTAGATTTTATTTTATTTACTGTTAATAATTCCAAATCAGAAAAGAAAACTGTGTCCGCGGAATAAAACTAATCTTCAAAGGTTTGTAGATGTGTGTGAAGGCGCAACAAAATCATGAAATTCAAACACTAATGAGGTCATGAATCTGTTGTGGAAAAATAAAAGTGGTTATCACGAACAGCATGATTTACAAGACAGCACACGTCAAAAGATTTATAGCATCCTTAACTGGGAATACTCTAATGACATGGTTTCAGGCATCTCCGCCGACTCCGCCTATACTGTGCACACGACTTTCTATATCAGGAAAGAGAAGCATACAGTTACATTGTCACCCCAGGTATAGAGCAACGTAATCTTACAGCTATTCTTTCCCCTCCTGCACACAATAGTCTGTCTGGGTTTTACAAGCAGTCTGAGTGCTATTGATGTCGTTCGCACCATTCCCCGAATTGCTCGCAGTGCTCCGAAACTGTCTCAAATGTGCAACTGGATATGACAGACTTGTGGAGATTGCTCTCCAAGGGCAGACAGTGTGGAGCGGCTTTCTAGGTGTTACGCATCATTTATAATCCACTGTACAACGGTGTTGCGCAGGGGACGTGCAGAGAGTGTTAGAGAGGCAGGGGCTGAAATCCCGTAAAAGGGCACTTTTGGACAAAAAATAAATAGCGAAAATAGCAGATCTACAAGCTCACACCACGTCACGCTGCGACGCGTTGAGAGCTTGTAGATCTTCTATTTTCGGGGGGCAACCCAGTACTCTTTAGCTATAGTGGAGATGCGGTGTACGACATGGATTTCTAAACATATTTGTTCAACACAAAATACTATGTTCGAGTTCAGGAGACTTCGGGAAAGAATTCTCCTGAATGCTGCCTTCCAGAATGGCAAGGTTGGAAAGTAGTGTCATTTGCATTTCTTTCACTATAGTAATTAGTTGCATTCATGGTCTGGAGAAGGCAGTTGTTTTACAAATGGGTAAAAGGGCAGGGGCGGCCCAGGCCGTAGCGTAACGGTCTGGGCACCGGACTGGTAATCCAGTCGCAGTGTGCCGCGGGTTCGACTCCCGGACCTGACACGGCCTTTACTGCATGTCATCCCCCCATCTCTCTCCCGTTTCCTGTCAGCCTACTGTCTGTCCCTTCAAAAATCAATAAAAGGCGTAAGCCGCAAAAACAATATCTTAAAAAAAAAAAAAAAAAGGGCAGGGGCTGAAGCCCCCTTTGATGTATATGTATATAGACACACTGAAGCTCACCCATGATGTGGATCTGCTGATCGACACACGACACAGTCGTACGCTAGCGTATAAATCATCTAGAGTTGTTCGATACCGATACTGGTATCGTTTACTTGGACCGATACCACCCTCAAGTACTCGTACTCGGAACCGGCCCCGATACTCTGACCCGAGTACCAAAACATCCAATTGACACTAGGCTGAACAAATGCAACGGGAGCAAGTCTGACCCAACACTGCAGCAAATCGCCAAAAACAGCCGATCTACAAGCATAAATGACAACTGACAAGTGTAGATCAGAGATCCATTTGCATCTATGAGAAAAAGGGGGTAAAATAAGTTACTCGACAAAAGAAAAGTACTCGTATTGGTACTCGGTATCGACGAGTACTAAAAGTTAAGTACAATTAAGTTTAAAAAAAATGTATCGGGACAACTCTAAAATCATCCGTCATGTGGAGATTCTCTTCTCCAACCACGGGATCATCTACAACCACCACTGATAAACTAAACAAATCATCACAGAGCTGCACGTGGACCCGTTTTTAGAAACGGAACCAGCATGGCTTACATACAACAATGAAATGAATGACAATGGCTAAAACACACAACAACGCCATACTGTTTTCAACCCTTTTCATAAAAAAGGTCCATTATTTATTGTGCATTTGAGCCACGGACCACCATTTGATGACATTTAGCCTCTCAGACCCAAAACTTTGAATATTTTTGTTGGAATTGTCGTTGGATAAGATTTCGTCCACAATGCCATGCTGTATTGATGTGGTACCATTAGGAGAGATAACAGGCAAACATTGATAAAAAATTACAATTCTTCTACATTCTCTAATTGTGAATACATCTTGTAAATTAAATAATGCAGATGTTTAACAATAATTTAGATCTTAAGAGAGTGTAAAATGAAACCAATTGGACCCGTACAAGATCTATAAGGGTCCATTTGGTTAACAACTCTCCATCATTTACCTGGGGACCACCTGGAACCTCCTCAAGGACCACTGGTGTGGTGGTCCCCGGACCACTGGTTGAAAACCACTGGCCTAAACACACAACACCAAATATTGTTGGAAGCGTTTGGTTGATAATTGCCAGGTTTTTACCCATAATATGGGTAAAAACCTGGCAATTATGCCAGTCAGTCACATAATATTATTATGTGACTGACTGGCATTTCCCTTTTGAGAAGGTTAAAACAAGCAAGTCCTTGTCACACAGATAGGAATGCAGCATCATCATTAAATAATGCAGTACTGGGTCTTGTACTGGGTCATAATATTATTATGTGACTGACTGGCATTTCCCTTTTGAGAAGGTTAAAACAAGCAAGTCCTTGTCACACAGATAGGAATGCAGCATCATCAGTAATCTGCAGGGTATAGCAGGGTATAATCATGGGAATTACAGTACAGTCATAGTGTGGGATGCAATAAAGAGCATGGTGTTCAGACGGTAACAGGTACGGTCGCCTTTCCATCTCGCCCCACTACTCTACCTAGCTGTGAATAACAAACATAATTCATGTTGGTGATTATATAAAAGGTATTATCATATTAATGTATCATTGTTAAGTTCACTCTGTATATCCACGGGCTGGCATAATAGCATGATTGATGATGCCATTACAAAACATGGGCTACATCATGGAAGAAATGTGTTTAAAAACAAATTTAACTGCTAGAAGGTCCTAAATTAACTTAATTAAGCAGTCACCATCTCTGTGTCATGTTATTCTTTCTTAATTTTACACATTATAGAGATCGACTATATACAATCAAATAAATCTGTATATACAAGATAATTTCAGATTTCAGAGAGGGAGGGAAATCCTAAACTGTTTTAAAACATTTTGCGGGGGCGAGTTGGTAAAGGGGCGAGTCGTTTGGTACACATTATTACTTCGACCTGTCATACTGTGGCTTTCTTGCCTCTCCGAGAAATGTGTAAAAAAAAAATACAGCCTTGACACAGTGCTCCCTCTCTTCAAACCTGTGTCTTTACTTTAGGCTGTGGTTGTTAGTTTGGGACCCACATAACCACAAGTTTGTGCATGTCCAGGTAAAATACAAATAGGCTAATTTATTCTCCTCTCTGCTGTAAAGTGACATTCCTAAAAATGCTGAAGCTATGAATGAAAATGTGTTGAGAATTTGCTGACTGATGTGGAAAAAGTTAATGTCGTTCTTTATATAGCAGTTACAATTGAATAGCCTATTTTGTCATACTACCTGAACTACTATAGCTTTTTATTTTGTTCCATTAAATATTTGAGGATACAGACATGTTATACTCACATATAGGGTTGGAGATTGTTTGCAATACCATAACGGGATGCAGCAGCGGAAACCTCACCGAGAAACAGTAGAAAAAACGAAAAAGCAATAATAATATCCATAATTTCGACCTCCTCTTGCAATATAATGGATTTTTTTCACGAATAACGCTCTAAGTCATTCATAAATGCTCACTGCATGGCAGGATTTTCACCATAAATAATAATAAAGGTGGGGGGGGGGATCCAAGGTATCAAATTGAAGAAACTTTTTAAACGGCTCCCAAGAAGTTCGGCTACTGTATAAAGTGAGCGACACACATGTTGCAGCCGGCTCGCGTATAGTAGTAGTAGTAGTAGCAGCAGCGGCGGTATTTGAAACACTGACACCACCAGACACAGATCACCACCTCCACTGCTTTTAGTGCAGAGATACTATGCTGTTGGTTGGACGCACATGCGTGCGAGAGAGAGAGAGAGAGAGAGAGACTCGTGGAAGCTGAAGTGGTTTGACTCCCATTGACTTGGTAATGATGTCTGGCAGGCTAGCCCAGTCAGGGGAGGGTGGATGGGGGAGGATGAGATGCGGCCGGCTGCATGCCTGCCTGCCTGCCACAGCCGCCTATAATAAAAGCCTTAATTTATGCGTCGTTTATACCAGTGGTTCCCAAACTTTTTCATGTCAAGGACCCCCAAATGGACACCAATTAGCCCGCGGACCCCCATTTGAAAAGATATGCCAAGGACCCCCATAAGAGCATATTTTTACGGCTATAGCAGTGATTCTCAACCAGTTCAATTTCAAGGACTTGACATGCAATTAATGGTAGGGTCCATTTGGTTCCATTACACTCTCTGAGTTACAGACCCATAACTTAGGGAAGTTAGGGTCCATTTGGTTCCTAGCTATCATTTAGCTGGGGACCCCCTGGAACTCCTTCAAGGACCCCTGGGTGTCCCCGGACCCCACTTTGGGAATAAACGTTGGTTTATAGTACACCGTACGTGTTTATTTGGGACGACACACTTTGAAAATCACGAATTAGGCAGTTATAATGAATAAGTTCTTTTTTTTTAAAGCGACACCTATCGTGCGATGGAGCAAAACATATTAAGCTATAATTGATTGAGTTGTGTGCTTGAAATGTAGCCTACTGTAGCCTAATTCTCCAATCTGTTTAATAAATTAATCAATCAATAATAGGGGCTATAGCTAATGATATATGCTATACAAAACTTCTGAGGAACACACGTCATGAACAACGATATATGTCTCGGCTCTTCTTCTCACACCTGTTTATTAATAAAGGAAATAGGGTAGCCTACTATACAAAAAGTAGCGTGCTTTAAGCTCTTGTACGTCTTACCTTTAGTTGTGAATGAGTTATAGTATATGGGGGGACTGGGGGTGGTCTCTTCTCCTTCTCTTGGTCAAACAGCTGATGATGTGGTCACTGGTCAAGGCCAGGGCCGGGTCAGTGGGTCAGCAGCAGCAGAACTCATGGGTTACTGCTGTCCCCCCCCCCAACAGGGTTCACTGTATGAATACAGGTTACCCACCATGGTCCATTGGATGCATGCCTTTTAATGGCCCAAAAAGTCAGTCTCCATGGGCCATATAGTTTGCTACGCAACACGTGCGCTCCCGCTCCAAAAAACTAAAGTCACGCGCGCACGCCGCACACCGGCAGCAATTAAACAAAAAACGACGACCATAAACATGACAGGCCTTCACCTGATGAAGGCCGTTCACGGCCGAAACGTCGTGTATACCTACTAATGGCGTTTTAAATACAATAAAACACTACTGGAGCAAAGCCTGTGTGCGGACTACTTTCTTCACTGTAGGCCTATGTAGTCCAGCACCCGCACCAGCCAGGAACTGGATGTGCGCAAGCCACCTGCGTTTTTAAACTAATTATTTTGTTTGTTTGATACTGTTTCTGTTGTAATAATTATGCCTAATGATCAATTAATATGTAGCCTATAAGTATGAATTAATGGCTTGTGCTATATTAGTATTAGTTGTATTAAACCGAGGCACATTAGTGCACCTGCGTGAATGTATTGAGTCCTGTGTGAAAATAGACGATGTTTTGCCGACACCTTGTGGCCAAAATAAGAACTTACCGCTCCATTTAGGGAACGCTGCAATGTGCTCTTCGGGTGACGCAACGAAGAGACATGGCCTCAAAGTAAATACATTATTTAAGTTTAGCAAACATTGACAGGGGTAAACGACATTCACAATGATTAACCACACTTTCTTTTGCTTAAAAACTACCAGCTACCAGATACATTACAATTGAGTCTAGGGGAGTCTAAAGTGAAGTAACTTTACAAATTACCACACTCCCTCCTTATCGGCACAACGTGCCCTTTTACCTCAGAGAACACGCGACTACTACTTTATTATGCAGTGGACAACACAAAGATTAGTACTAGTAGGCCTGCACACACTCCGTAAAACACGCGTTAGCAAGCACGTTTTCACGCATTATTCCCCGGCGGTTGTTGGGTTAGTGAGAAACATGTCTTCTCAACATGTGAAAAAGCCCGTTTCCCTGCTGGGAACCATGGCGTTCGGAGGGCGAGCCACCGCGGAGCAGAGCCTGGAGATGGTCAGAGCGTTCCTGGACCGTGGGCACAATGAGGTGGACTCAGCCTTCATGTACACGGGCGGACAGGCAGAGACCATCATAGGGGGCATGAATCTACCAAAGACAGGTATAGTATAGTGTTATTAAATAATTGTTATGTTCTGGACAAAACATGATGGCAGCAATGGTCACGATACATGCAAAACAAGTTATTGCTAACGACTGCATACGCATTCAGGCCAAGGTTTCAATTCAAATGTAGACTACTTTAGTTGTAGGCTATACTTGTCAAACTTGTGCGAGTCAGAGAGTCGCATCTTATTGGCTGTGCACAAGACTACAGAGCCTCCCCCGACATCAACTAACTTTCGAGACTTTACTTTAGGGCTTATAGGCGCAAATTCGTCCAATCCATGGAGTGGACCATAGATATATATTACCGGTATATGTCTATGCCATGGACATGCATTAGAGCTATGGACCAGAGCTAGCATTACCCGAGTCCAGAATTCCTGTGTGTAATGATTTAGCCAATGCAGCACAATTTGCTCCCCTTTTGTGATCACGTGAAGACCACGTGATCACAAAAGGGGAGCAGTGGTTCCCAAAGTGGGGTCCGGGGACCCCCAGGGGTACCTGAGGGAGTTCCAGGGGGTCCCCAGCTAAACTCTGAGAGTGTACAAATGGAACCAAACGGACCCATTCCATTTGTACACTCTCAGATTTTACAATATAAATTGGGGGTCCCAGAGATAGAAATGCCATTAAATGGGGGTCTGTCCGTAGACTAATGCATGTCAAACTGGGGGTCCTTGAAATTAAACTAGTTGAGAATCACTTCTAGAGCCGTACAAATCTTCTCTTATGGGGGTCCGCCAGCTCATTAGTGTCAATTTGGGGGTCCTTGACTGTATTGTCCTTACTGTATTGTAGGTCTATACTGTACAAGGAGGTCCATGGTCAAGTTGGTCAAGCCGCCAGGTTATACATACATGATTTATTACCGCCTTGAGTTAATGATTGTTATTTTCTGTGTGACAGTGAACATAGCCACCAAAGCCAACCCCTGGGAAGGCAAGACACTGACGCCAGAAAGTGTTCGTTCCCAGTTGGAGACCTCCCTGAACAGGCTAAATACAGACTCTGTGTACCTGTTCTACCTCCATGCTCCGGACCACCAAAACCCCATCCAGGATACCCTGAGAGCCTGCCACGAACTGCACAAAGAGGTACACACACATAGGTAGTAGTAGTAGCTAGCTACAATATTCCCTATTCTCCATATGCAGACCTAAAGTACTGCACCCTGGTGCTACCTAGGTGCAACTTCCAATGACAGCCCATCCAAACAGAAAAGTCCTATCTAATTGTATTAAATAACGTCAAACTCACCAACATCGCAGCTGTACGGAAAGCTTGAATTATTCTCTTTCTATCCTCAAAGTGTTTGTTTCATAAAAATCCACTGTAGACATGTTATGAGCTACTTTGTGTCCTTGCAGGTGATTCTTTTTTTAAGTGCTGGAGTTTGGAAGTGCTCGTTAGATCACCTGTTTTGAATTGGCACATAATGCAAGCAGGGCTGACGCTTAGCATTTTTCCAAGTAAGCCTGAGTTGAAAAATCTAGTAGCACACAAATTATTTTAGGAGCACGATGAAAAGTTATGAAATAATGTGTTTTTGAGGGGCACTAGCCCCTCCTATATACAGCTTTAGTCCCCACACGTCTCAATATTTGCCATTGACAATGAACGGAGAAATTAGGTCAATTCTGCTAAATATGATGTAAATTAAATCATGATGTATGATGATAAGAGTGCCCCTCACTTCACACAGGTGTGATTTTTCTTTAATAAAGTGATATGAGGTAGGGGCAGGCAATATGACAAAATATTATATCACAATATCTTTTCAGAAATGATCACAATATTGATATTCATCTGGATATCATATTTTTTTATATAATCTATATAATCAATTTGTTTTATACTGATAGACTATTAGTTTGGTATGCAGATAGATAGTCAATTCATTTTATGAATGGATGGACAGACAGACTATCCGTTTTTATCCTGCTGTTCTATCATGTGACATTTAGTGCAGAGGCTACTCGATGGTGAATTAGTAATGTAACATTCTCCTTGGCTTTGACTGCTTCAGTTCAGACAGAACATCGGACATATAGGCTACACCTCGGCGTGGTGGAAGGAGAAGGTGGGGGGATCTTTGCCTTTTTTACGTTGCTCGTTATGCAGGCCAGTGAGGCCACTGACTAGCTCTGGTCCATAGCTCTAGTCTAATGCGTTGCATTTAGAGTTATGGACCTGAGCTAGCCACTGACTAATATATTCAGCCAGGTCGGTCATTCGTATTGCGCTGCGCACACGCTTTTAGCGAGGCAAGGGTTGTTTTGGTATATCAATCAATCCGTCCACTCCATGTGCGTGCGCACGTGCACTCTTTACGTGCGCGGCTGCACGCTAGGGATGTGTAAATGTGTCCAAAATGAAAATCGATTTGTATAATTCAATATTAACGATTAATCGATTAATCGTTTTGGGGGGGGGGGGGGGGGTTTTGTAACTTATTTTTTTTTTTTTTTTAACTTTTTTTTTTTTTATGAACCCTACAAATAAAAAAAATCTTCCCCCCAAGGGGTACCTAAGTCAAAAAAGTTTGGGAGCCCCTGATGTAGTTGATTAACAATAATTGTAACTCTTGAGAGTTAATAAGGGTCCATTTGGTTACTAACTCCATCTTTTAAATGGGACCACTGGTGGTCCCTGGACCACTGTTGATCCAATTGATCACCATAGCAACCCCAGCCTAGGCCTGATTAGGTAAATTCCCAACACCTGCTAAATCCTCCAAACCTGTATATTGATTGGAATCAATCTCCACTCACACTCCTCTCATGCAGCTACACAGACACATCCCAGGCACACTTTGGTAGGCCTATAGCCCTGTCCTGTTTGGATGACAATATTGCCTTTCCAACAGATTTTCATTTAAAAAAAAAAGAAAGAAAAACGATTATCGATTATTAATTTTCATAATCGATTTCGGGTCCTATCAACGATAATCGATTAATCGGACCCATCCCTACTGCACGCTGTTTCACCCATGTTTGGTTAAAAGTTATATCAAGTGATGTTTTAACATTACAAACTTTCTAAATAACTTTAGTATTCAACGTGTCAGGGTCCTAGCAACTCCTTCTGTCTTCTGTGCTACCATGCTATTCTGCTGCGTTCGCTCCCGCTGCTGACAGGGAAGAGAAGAGAACTGAGCAGCAACACAGGGAGGGGCTGGGCGGTGGGAGCAAAGGGACAGATATTCAAATGAACACCGCATTGAGCCTCGACACGTTGTTAGCTTGTAGCTCTGCTCTTTTTGGCGAACGACACCGCCGTTCAGAAATATAAATGTAGGTATAGAACCGCGACTATAGAATGTGCACTTGCTGTAGACAGAGACTTGTCTTTATCACGATTGAATGGTCAAATCCTGTAGTCGCACCTGTGCTACAAATTGAATTTTACAACTCGCACAGTGATATTTTTTGTCGCAAATGCAAGTACCTAGTCGCACTGTCGAGCCCTGCAAGAGGCAGCAGGACATTGCTTTACTGAAAATGATGGCAACATGGCTGCGGTCTGCAAAAGGTCAATAGATGTAATGCAGGGCTGCCATATTTCAGAAAATGTCAAGAGTGAGACTCTAGTGTCTTAATGTGTGAAAAAAAATTGCTTTTTTAAATGTTTTTAAATGTTTTTTATTTTTTTAATTTGGCCCGTTTTAACGTTGATATTGAACCTTAACACTGATGTCTTCACCTCCATGCCAGCTGCTCTCCCTGCACTGACAGCCTCGGAGCCTCCTCATGCTTAAAGTAGAAATGAAAAAGATATCTATCTATCTATCTATGCTCCTCAGACCCAGCCAGCCAGCCAGCAAGCCACACACATAGTACTCAGACCCAGCCAGCCAGCCACACACATAGTGCTCAGACCCAGCCAGCCAGCACGCCACACACATAGTGCTCAGACCCAGCCAGCCAGCAAGCCACACACATAGTGCTCAGACCCAGCCAGCCACACACATAGTGCTCAGACCCAGCCAGCCACACACATAGCTCCGTAAGGGACCATCAAAAAATCTTCAAAAAACTGAAGAGGCTACTGGAGATTGGAGAACCTGATTTGGACATGATCTGATGCAGGACAATGTCACTATGACAGAAAGAGAAGATGGGTCTGGCCACATTCATTCACCCCATAATCTCAGTGGAAATTGGGGAATATGTCAGAACTTACAACTTACTCACTTGTTGTAACTTGTGGGGGCTATATTGTCTTCCATGAAAAATATTTCGAAGCGATGTTAAACTCCGCATGGCTCATTTCCATGCGTCACACAGTCAGGGACCCTGCTGACGATTTGGTCCACTGTTTACTTTACCCTCCTGCATATATCAGCGCTGTATGCAGATCGGCTATTTTACCGCTTGAGCGGACGCACACAGGAGCGTGCGTTATTACGCGGCGGAGCCGCAGAGAAAATTGTTATTTATCATTATAATGCGTGTGAAATGGCATGTGTGGCGTGGTGCATGGTAAAGGGTTAAATTGCGTGACTGTCACACTCAAAGGGTGAGACATGGCAGCTCTGTGTAATGTAATAATGTTCCTTCACCCAAATCTATCTATGCAACACCGTGCACAATCCAGTTATACTCAAGACAAGGCCTAATAACTGCATGGCTTCCATGTGGATGTTTGATGTCATGGTCATCATGGCCCAAACTGGATCTGAGATTATGAACATCAAAAAACCACAAAATATATTAAAAAAAATCACACCTGTGTGAAGTGAGGGGCGCTCTTACCATCGTAGATAGCCCCCTTAGATAGCATTTCTGTATACTGTTTCTGTATACTATAATTGCATTGTATATAGTCATAGCACGCCATAGTACATATGTATAGCATAGTAGTATATATATAGTTTATATGTATAGTCTCATAATATAGATATTCCACTGTTACTTTCTTAGCTTACGCATGCATGTTTTATGATAAATGCTTTTGTGATGTATTCCCATGCTTTTGTTCTTGATTATTGTAAGTCGCTCTGGATTAAGAGCGTCTGCTAAATGCCTAAATTGTAATTGTAAATTGTTATCGTACATCATCATGACGTAAAATATAGACACTATGCCTATTTGCTCAGACACCGACGTAAAATTCTCCATTCATTGTCATTGGGAATTTAATGTATGTGTAGGACGGAAATCTACTATCTAACATTCAGTTAGATAACATTCAATTCCTTGGCCTACTGACAGTGTACAAGTAATTAGGCAATAGGCACCAATAGGTCGAGTTTAACTCCAGACAGACAGACACACACACACAGTCACAGACGTAACTGTCACACGCATGATACACCCATGATACACCCTGCAGTATGGATGATGCAGGTACCACTCTTTATATGGTGCTTATGATTATGTATGTTGGCGCTTCTGAGTATCTGAACACTGGAGGAGGTAATCTCAGTCTGGTCATTCTCAAACACTGGAGGTAATCTCAATCTGGTCACTCTCGATCTGGTCGCTATACCTCTAGAAGACTGCAATTTTTTACCCTTTCTTACCCTTACTGTAGCTGCACCACAAGTGACATCATCAGTACACATATAAAACTTCCGAGATAACATGTTGGCTTGTGCATACAATTCACAATACTGTCTCAATGATGCTTAAAAAGCATGTTAATCATGTTGTCTTGGTGCAATGACAAAGTGTGATTGAATTTGAATGTGTTTCCTTTCAGGGGAAATTCAAGGAGCTGGGCTTATCAAACTATGCATCATGGGAAGTAGCTGAAATTGTGTCTATCTGCAGACACAACAACTGGATTGTTCCTTCTGTCTACCAGGTAATTCGGCACACCTCACATTTCTCATGTCAACCCATTAAAACAAGTTTTAGCCAACATTTCACGATTAAACTTTGAACCCTCCCCAATGTCCCATTGTAATTAAACTGTAACCACTCACTGGCAGGGAATGTACAATGCCACTACAAGACAGGTTGAGACAGAGTTGCTGCCATGTCTGAGATACTACGGAATAAGATTCTATGCATACAACCCTTTAGCAGGTACTGTGGATTTCTCACTTCTTCACTGTTACAGTTTAAATTTGCTAAAGAGAGATGCTTGCATAATATTTGCAAAGAGTAGTGTTTTAGATTATATAATGTTATTTATTAAAAAATATATTAACATTTGACATCTAAGCCTTCTTCAAAATAAAATGTACTACTAAATACTGTTTTAGGAGCTTCTTCCTCTATATAGCCTACTGAGGTTTGTACATACAATGCTTTTCCTGTGGCATGAAACCCCATATCTCCAGAGTTCTTCTAACAAGAGTATTGAATAATTCATAATCCTACCTGGGATTAAAATGTCTACATAAAATCACCTCTTTGTGTGTGGAGTTTGCGTGTTCTCCCCGTGTCCCCTAGGGTAGGTACCCTCACATAAATCATGCAGTAATCCTGGTCTCTAAAGGCTCATACATAGTCTGGATTTTCGAACTACAACATGACGTCACGAGCCGCGGTGAGAAGAGAAAACCACGGCCACCGCTCCAGCCCTTCTCTCTGTTTTTACTCACCACCGCTCAACGTTATTTCAGCTCCGGTGGTCAGCTCACCACCGGAGCAGTGGTCACCTCACAACCAAAAATACAGACTATGAATAGGCCTTAAAACTACCTCCCCCTGGCCAGCCGTGGCGCCTGATGGAGGGGAAAGGAACTGGTCGGAATAACATGTTCCTTCCACTCGCTGTGTCCGGCTGGGGAAACTCCCCCCTGTCAGGTGAAAAGAAGCAGCTTGGACTCCTCATGCATAGAAGGAATCTTGGGGTTTGTCCACTGCCCCCCCAGGTTGGCAGAGGAAGTGTATTTAAGCAATATTACACGAGAGGTTGTGGTTTAACGTGATTATTGCCACAACAGTGATGCGGTAAGGAACGAGACGAAGTCGAGTTCCGCAAGCATCACTGAAATTGGGTTGCAAAATCGTGGGATAAAAACATTTAACAACTAGAAAAAGTGCCCTTCTGGGCACAGGTCTCCACCAGGTTATCCACAGATCCGTGCAGTTAGAGGTAAAAACACTTTACGGCCAGTTATAGCGCCACCTTGAGGTTGAGTTGAAATTGTTGATGTGGCATTTTGTCCTCGGCCTAGTGGGAATGTGGGTGCACAATTTCACGGAAATCACGCGATGTGTTCATGATTTGCAGCATTTTGTTTGAAACTGAGCACTCCTGTGAACTTTGGAAGCCAATCTTAACCAATCAGGATGGAGTGTGAGAAATCTGAAAGACCGGTTTGGTTGAATGGCTCTAGAGAGACTGTGTACCAATTTGCGTGATGTTTGGACAAAATCTGTAGGTGTGCTGTGCAAAAACTTGTTTTGCACAAAGCGGCCTCCTGGTGGCGCTATAACAGGCCGTTCTGGAAGGTTTGGGGCAGAGGTTCATCGTTGGCATCCAGGGAGTGTGTGTGCAAAATTTGGCATCGACCGGGTAGTTTTGCACAAAGCGGCCTCCTGGTGGCGCTATAACAGGCCGTTCTGGAAGGTTTGGGGCAGAGGTTCATCGTTGGCATCCAGGGAGTGTGTGTGCAAAATTTGGCATCGACTGGGTTAACGGTGGCCGAGATTAGCTGCTAACGGACACACACACACACACACGGACACACGGACGGACGGAGTGCAAAACATACTCTCTCCCCATGCCTTCGGCCTGGTGGAGACAAAAATCACCTCTGAGATAATGGATGTTATGGTGGTTGATCCTCCTCCTCTTCCTCCACCAGGGGGCCTCCTGACAGGGAAGTACCATTATGAAGACAAAGACGGATCCCAGCCTGCAGGGCGATTCTTTGGCAACAGCTGGGCTGGAGCATACAGGGACAGGTTAGTTAGAAGGCTCCAGTGTTGTTTTTGGCAGCAAATTTCTATTTTAGTTTTAGTCAGTCTCTTGAATAGTTTTCGTTTAGTCTTAGTCACATTTTAGTCACCTGGAATGTTTTAGTGTTAGTCTAGTTTTAGTCGACTAAATCTAGTTGGTTTAGTCGACTAAAATGTATTTTGGCGGGCCTTGATGCCGTCGTAATGGCTGATTTTACACTTGCTGAAAATAGCTCACAACGCGTAGCGCTGCGACACGTTGTGAGCTTGTAGATCGGCTATTTTCAGCACGCAACCAAGTGTAAAATGACTTATACTGGATCTCTTTTCCACTAGTCCCTTCCTAACATTTTAGTCTAGTTTTTATTTGACGAAATTGTCAATATATTTAGTCAGTTTTAGTCATCATAGCTTAATTTTCAGTTAGTTTCCATTTAGTTTGTCATTGGAAGAAGGTAGTCGAACATTTTTCGTATTCATTTTAGTTGACGAAATCAACACTGGAAGGCTCAAGGCCACCATTTCTGCTTCAGGTTTCCCTTCAAGCTATTGTAAAGGCCTAACTCCTAAGGTGAATTATTTTCATGTCTTTATGTATCTAATGTCTCATCAGATACTGGAAACAGAGCCACTTCCAGGCAATAGGTCTGGTTCAAACCGCTTTGGAGGCCGTTTATGGTTCAGAGAAACCCACCATGACCTCTGCAGCGATACGCTGGATGTACCATCACTCCCATCTTAAGGTAGAACTGTGTAAATACACTATTTGCAGTTAATTTTATCATTTGAAGATCATTCCCAGTTTTATCGTGTTGTGCCAATGTAACTGGCATGTGCATTACTGTGACTCAAATCATTAAATTAAGTGGACAGATCAATGTAAAGATGGGCATTGCCCTAAAGTTTTAGCCATTTGGTAAATCATACAATTTTGTAGACCTTTATGCTTTAGTTATTGCCAGCTTTTCTAACAAAACACCCAATTAGTACAAGCGGATGTTGGGAGTTATGTCTTGATTGCATACAGTACATGGTTTGATATCCTGGTCCTTCTGGAACCATTTGCCATGTCTTCAATACATTGCAGGGCGATCTAGGAGACGGAGTGGTCATCGGCATGTCTTCCATGGAGCAACTTGAGCAGAACATGTCTGCCTCAGAGGAGGGTCCTCTGGATGAGCGGGTGGTAGAGGCCTTCAAGCAAGCTTGGGATCTGGTGGCCCACGAGTGTCCAAATTACTTTCGCTGAATACTGTGAATTACAGCCTGAAATACCTTTTACATTTTCTGATCTGTATAATGAGTGATTTGCAGTATCAGTTGCCATTTGAGTTTCTTTTGTTTTTTTAGAACATGACATGCAAGTTATGAACAGTAAGTTTATTTCAGGAAATCCCACTTGATACAGATTGTATTTAAGAATATTCTTAAACTTACATGTGAAACTTACATGTATCAATATATCACATTACTTAATTGTAAATATACAAGTTTGATGCAAAAATTACTTTCTGGAGGTGTCTATCTTAAATAAACTGGTCAAAACACGTCGCCCCTCAATCTTGTTACAAGAACGATCTATGGTTCAAATCTGTTCACACTAACCTGACAATCCTGTAAATTTCGGTTGTAAAAGGACGACTTCACGAGGACAACTTGGTCATATAATGCTCATATGGTACAATTTGTGACTACCTCGTCTGTCTCAGGAAGACTGGGCAGTTCAGTTGATGGGGAATACCAAGCTAATAGGAACTGCAGTATTTCTATTCCTTTAAAGTTTGCATGTTATAATGGAAGCCATTGTTTGAAAGCTTGAGGCGGTTTTGAAGTGTCCACATCTTAAAGGACCACTTCACCACTTTTCAACCTATCTTCATATAATAGGTCCTCACTAATAAAAATGATAATGGCACGATTTCTTTCCTACTCAGTCTCTCATAGGAGGGCTGTGGGCAGTTTAGAAACCGTCTTCCAGTGACATCATTAGGCAGATTCGTTTTTAAACAAGATTTCTTTACAAAAATGTTTAGATTTTCATTATCGTGAGAACGATGGCTTCCATTTTCGCATTGCAACTTTTCAGGACTAGACATCGATGTCACTGGAAGACGGTTTCTGAACTGCCCACAGCCCTCCTATGAGACACAGACCGAGTAGAAAAAAACTGCGCCATTTTTTCAAGATTATTAGTGAGGACCCATTATATGAAGATAAGTTGAAAAGTGGTGAAGTGGAAAAAACTCCATTCTGTCACAGGAATTCAAAAATGTCCTCTCTCCACTACTTATTGAACAACCAGAGATATATATAAGTTCAGACATACATTCCAAAGTGAGAGACAGATGTAAGTGAATGCTTCCAGGTGATGAAATATTATACCATAGGCATCAGTTTCCACTGACCACTTAGGTTCCCGGTGTGGGATCAAATATCTCTCGGTAGCTTTAATTTCAAGGTCCAGAATAAATGGCCAAACCGGTGACTTAAAAGTAAAGTATGGAAAGTTTTCCTAAGTTTCAACGGCATCAGCATCATCTTCCTCTTCATCTTCCTCCTCCTCCTCCACAGGTTCTTCCACGCCAGTGAAGTTGTCAAACTCGCCCGTTTCTGAATTCCACATGCACTTGATCTGCACTCTGAATTCAGCCATTTCATGACCAAACAGTTTCTGTAATTGTCAAAGCACAACCAAGCCCATTACCCACTGATGGCATGTATTTATCAGATTTCTCACAGGCCAAAGAAAGGTCAGGAACTCACCAGAATACGACACTGTTCAGGGGTTAGGGTTTCACCCTCCTTACACACTTGATGTTCTTTTAATAGTGTTACCACCCCTAAAACAAATAAATCACAGATTACCATTAAAACACTTTCCTCCCTAACACGACTTACACAAGTTAATTGACTAGAACAGCTTCCCTTCCAATAACGAGTTCTGTTTTCATTGTTTAATTCGCGAGTGGGATAGGTGACGTGTTTTCATGACCTCATTGCAAAAAACTCCGTCTGGCATGCAAAGGGTTCTGGGAAATTAGAATGCATTCCAATGGCGGCGGTGACGCGCAGTCGCGTTTCTTCTCCGCTCTATTGTTGTTGATTGCCACTTTGGAATATTTTTCTACACTACGACAAGCAATTACACCCTTTTAAAGCAGATTTTCATGACAAGCAACAATCAAATTGGCGCAGTGGCTCTTCAAAAGGTTAGTGTAAACTAGGCAGGGAGATCTGGAACATGATTGTTTAATCACAACTCTAATCTTATCTTGTTGGATTTGTGCAAGACAAAACAAAAAAAATCTTGTCGGATAGGTTCAAGCTAAAGGTGATTTATACTTAGTTTGCCATACAGTGTCGCTCACTGAAAATAGATAACCAACTACATGCTCACAAAACGTCGATGATCTTGTAGATCTGCCATTACCGGGTGACAATTAGGCACTTAATCAAGTATAAAGTAGGCATTGGGCTATTTGTCAATGCTATCCAAATATACATGAATACACTACCTTTCTTGAGAGCAGTGGGAAGTCCCAACTGCCTCAACTGTGGTTCTATGGAGTGAGAGAACTGTTCCAAGGGTCCTTCATCCAACACAACGTCCATCTGTGCCTGGTTACCTGCCCGTGCAAAATCCATCTCTTTGAACTGAGTAAAATACCTGTGGACAGAGGACACAATTTGGAGAACATGAACAAGAATAATTTACATCTCACACTCAAACATACTGGTATGTATGCGTCTTCTGCGACTCGGAAAAAGAAAATTAACCCTTACTTACTCTTGAACTTCATCCTTGGTTTTGTTTGTGAATAGCACACCCACTTCTCCCCGCAGATATTTGCAGACCTAAAAAACACCATTAAAAGTACCGACTTAAAAACAATAGCCGATTTACATCACGAGGCCAGGATTAAAGGAGAATTCCATGCTAGAATTCTTTCTTACCTTTATTTGTAGTCGTTACGTCCCCACCAAAGAGGTCCAGGTGTTATTTTGTGCAAAAGTGCATTATTGGCTATTTCCCCAAATATAAGCCCTCAATGGGGGTTGGGTTTTTGTGCTAATTTGCTTATTTCCATCGAAATAAGTAGTAAAGTGTGCCGATTGGGATACTATTTACATTATGAAGAGAGGATATATACAAAACAAAAAATTTGAGCGATGGAAATAAGCGAATTAGCAATTGGGGCAATAACATCCCAATGCCCCATTCAATTCAATTCCTTTCATTGAGGGCTTATATTAGGGGAAATAGCCAATAAGTTAGACGCAAGCTTGGCTCAGGGAGGAGGATGCCCCTGCCATGCAGAGTCCAAGGCACTTTAAATAATAAACATCATATCCTGTGTTTGTAAAACAGGGGAAATAGCCAATAATGCGCTTTTGCACAAAATAACACCTGGACCTCTTTGGTGGGACATAACTACAAATAAAAGTAAGAAAGCCTTATAGCATGGAATTCTCCTTTTAAGGTTCTAATGCAGATTACAACAATCAATCCAAGTCCCTTGACGACATTGCACTTACCTTGTGCACATTATCTTTGTACTCGTCCGTTTGACCTTTCCCCAGGGCGATCATCATAACTTTGTTTTTGCCAAAGAAGAATCTGTGAAAATTAAGTACATTTCAGTCAAAAAGATTAGCGTTATTATGACACTAGTTAGTGTTATTTTGTTAAATAGCTCTATTATTCTGATAGTAATCATTGTTATGTAGACTAGACTAGACTAGATAGACTATGTTCAGGTCTCCCCAGCTCTAAAAAGAAAATACATTTTCAGGAGAGAACTCACAAAGGAAAAACTAATTAATGTTGAAGTAATTAAATAAACAAATTAGCAGACAAAGTTGAAACTAGAACACTAGAACATTAAAACATTTTGCGGGGGCGAGTTCGTAAAGGGGCGAATCGTTTGCCATTTGTCTATATTAGTATAGCAATTCAATTCGCAATTTATTTGCATGAGGAACATACGTTTACACTGCCAAAGCAAATGTCAAAATATAATAAAAACTGTTGAAAACGTGTATATACAGTTGAAGGGCATACACTTACAGCATGATTTTGTAAACAGAGCTGTCACATTGTACACTTATACAGGATATAAAAAGCTTTTTTGAAGTTTTTTGCAGAGTATTAAAACACATCAGATTTAAGACGTTTAAAGATAGCAGCGCTGTTTACAAAATTACACACACACACAATATATATATATCTCTCAGGCAGTGTTGTTTTTGTCGACTAAAAAATGTTCACCTTTGTTCACTGACAGAAACTAAAACTAAGCTATGATGACTAAAACTAGCTATGATGACTAAAACTAAATATATCGACTAGTGGACAAGAGATCCAGTATAAGTCATTTTACATTTTACACTTTTACACTTACATTTTACACTACTACAGTTGTTGTAAAATCTGAAACTAAAACTAAAATCTAATTTTGCTGCCAAAAACAACTGATCTCAGGTATAGCAGTATAAGGGTTTATTTACCTGCTATGTTTCCATGCTGTCCTGATGTCTTTGAGCTTGTTGTTCCTCATGTTGGCCACAGAGAAGATAAACAGATGCTTGTATATATCCACACATTTTCGCAGCTAAAAACAGCAGGGAAAGAAGATCGTATTCAGTAGGACGTACACTAGTACGCCGGTATATTATATTTTTGGGTCATTAATTACTGCATCAGCAGCACCAGCAGACAGACAGCATAGTTCAGATACTTACTTCTTCAATTAAACTCTGCTTTGTCGCAAGCCCCTTCTTGGCTGTTTTCGTTAACGAAACTGGAGAAGAGACGATTGAAAAACATTACCTTTCATGTCCAACATTACCACCATGTATTTGCTGGCTTAAGGCTAAATGTATTTATCATGTAGTTTTTTACATTGCATAGCAGGCCAAGCTAACGCTAGCTTACTTTAGTACTATGTCAGTGTTAGGAGATATATATCTTGAATATGTGATATGAATGACATTAATGTCTGAACAAGGTCACGTAAAGTAACCGTTTAAAAATGTTACGCTTTTCATAATGGACATGTTTAGTGTTTGCTTACTTTTCTTGTCCCTCTTTGACTTCGGCATGGTTATCTTTCACGTTGTCTGGAAGAAGAAGAAACGACGTCATAGCGGAGCGACACGCACACGTGAAGAGAGGAAGGACCCCAAATGTTTAAGCATGCTGACCTAGGTGGTGCCTGCCCTAAAATCAAAAGACATCATAAATGTACTGTATGCAGTACATAGGCCTACCCCCTTTGTACATACCCCCCACTGTATGTTTCTTTTCCCTTTTCACCTTCTTTATGATGAATTCCTGTTCTGTTCTTTGGCTATAAGTGTCTATTTGTACGTCTCTAAATGTTTTGATGAATTGAACAAGGTGGACCCTCTTGTAAACAAGTTTTGCTTTATTGGGTCGTCCACTCACAGACAGTTAAGTCTTTGTATTGAGTTGTGCTTGAAATCAATCAATCAGTTGGGGGTAAAAGGTAACACTACTGATGTACTACCAGAAACACTTTGCTTAAAATGTGAAAATTAATTTTGAACGTATTTGTATTTAATATCAGACCTAATATAAAGCCAAACCTAAACTTGTCAGTGGAACTGAGTTGCTAGGGAACCGCTTGCGTGCTGTCCAAGTTTATTTTCCTGTCAGCTGTCAGCTACTGATATTCATTCACTCACAGTATTCACCTCTGTGGTTTTCAACCCTTTTCATTTCAAGGCCCATTTTATTCAGCATTTGAGCCACAGACCGCCATTTGATGGCATTTAGCCTCTCACACCCAAAACTAAAGAATATTAATTGCTGTCGTTGATCAAAATAGCAATTCTTCTATATTCTCTAATTGTGTAGACTTCTTGTAAAAAATTAAGTAATGCAGTTGTTTAGCAATAATGTTACTCTTGAGAGCGTAAAATGAAAAAGAAAAAAAAAAAAAATACAGGTGCATTTGGTTTCATTTTACACTCTCAAGAGTTAAAGATCTATCATTTAGCTGCATGGGGACCACCTGGAACCCCCTCAAGGACCACTGGTGGTCCCCGGACCACTGATTGGAAAAACACCCTGCTGTCTTATACTCTAAGATTCACCTTCACCAACATGCTGTCACCATATAAGGGCTGCCTGTCACACATAACTTTGACCCATTCAGCAGTGGTGTAAAAAGTACTCAATTGTTTTACTAATAAGTAAAAAGTATCAATACTTCAATGTAGAACTACTCTTGCTTTTCGTACTTTACTAGTAAAAGTACAAAAGCATTAAAATCCAAATGTACTTGAAAGTACGAAAAGTTAAATTCTCAAATGCATTTGAAGACAGTGTGCGGGTGTTTGTTCCCTTTTCAAGTTCTCAAATGTAAAAAAATAAAGCTTTTGAAAATAGCACATCTACAAGCTGTGGATTGTGAGCTTGTAGATCGGCTATTTTCAAAATGGCCGAAATGTAGGCCTATATAGGGTTACTGTATGTTTTGTGATAATAAATAATACAAATCTACAAAGTAACTAACTAGTAACTAAAGTGTTATATGTGGAGACTGGAGTAAAAATAAACATTTTGGACCTGAAATGTAGTGGAGTGTAAGTAAAAAATACTGGAAATGTAATATACTCAAGTAAAGTACAAATACCTCAAAATTGTACTTAGTTACTTCCCACCACTGCCATTCAGAATATTTATATTGGCAAGCGTATAAAAGACTATAGCCTACTACACTAAAGTAGACCTATGTGCGTACACCGTACAAGGTCTACTCTAGACAATAATATTTTTATGACTTATTTAGCCTGTAGTCAACTTGTTAACCATTTCGACCTGAGGACGATTCTACAAATGTCTTCTAAATCCTGACAGTTTTCTGTAAAACCTGTGTTTCTATGTGGTGCTCAACCTTTTTCATGTCAAGGACCCCCAGATTTATCTGAATTTGGCCGCAGACCTCATCTGAAAATATGTAGTTTCAGGGACCCCCCAGAAGCAAAAGGTATGAGTTAAAATGTTCATTGTGAAAGAATATATATTCAAAGATTTGCGTCACATTTTCACGATTTTTCAAAAATAAACTTCAAAAATAGCAGATCTACAAGCTCATAGCGTGGCACCAAGTGCTACAAACTTGTAGATCTGCTATTTTTCAATAGATATAAGTTTAAAACACCAAAAGGAGTTCCCGTACAGAATGGCTTAAAGGCCTTCTCAATTGATCGTGTGATCCAAATAAACAGGGATATTTATTTGGATCACAAGTTTCATAATAGGACTATTGTTACTACTACAGTACAAATTGCATTTGTCACGCTCAGGCGTACTTTCGCTGTTTGCCTGCTTGCTGTGTTGTATGAATGTGGGTCACGAGTGTTTCACATGCTACCAGGGCCTCACTTTGAGATACATGTGGGACATTTTGAACTCTTGTCATAAGTCGGGATAAGAATGTAACCCTGTCTCAATTTAGCAGTGGTGTGTAGAATGAGAAAGAGAAGCTAAAGCTCAATTGCAGTGCAGCGTTCTCACTTGCCCATATACCCAGCATTTGTTATTTGCTTTTGTACGCGACACATTTTGGTGATATCTGATGAAAGGCTTGATCCCAAAACATACAAATGGGTGTCTTTAATGTTGCCAGAAGATAAACCTTTAGACTACTACTTAGTGGCCTAAAGGCTTGACTTGTGGCAATACTAGTTATTTTGTGCACCACTCGATGCTCATAATGGCGTGAGTGTCGAGCTGGATTCTAGGCTAGACAGACCAAAGAAAGGGAACACTCTCTTAGATTAATAAGGTCCTGACTCCTGGCACTTTGTTATTCAGCTCGCAGATATACGCTGCTAAATATAGTCTTTCAGACTTGCCGACCAAGTCAGTGTTCCACGAGAGGGGGAAACATGATGGCTACACACCACTATTTCCATGATGTGGTGCATCACTGCTCAGCCCTGACACTCCTGTGTATAGCACATGTAATAATAAAATAATAATACAACTTTATTTATATAGCACCTTTCAAAATTGCAATTACAAAGTGCTTTACACGTTCAAAACAGGAAAATAAGCAACAGAAAACATTACAAAAAACGAGCGAAAATCAACAAAATAAATACAAAGTATTAATAGGAGTTGGCACTGAAGGCTAATCTATAAAAGTGTGTATCACTATCAATAGCAGCCATATTATATAGATTAACTCCTCTGCCATAATGGATTCTTTCCTGACTGGTGGGGTAAGATTTAAGACACCTGTTGCACTGTCTGTCTCCTTGCCGATTGTTTTATCTACCAACAATTCAGATTGTGTAACTCTGACTCTGACGTGGGCACTTGGAGCCTGGTTGGAGGTATGGTGGTGTAGGAACCAAAGCTTTATCACTCTCACTCAGGTCAAGCATAACATCCTAATGGCGTGATGCCCACTGGGCTTGCATGCCTTGTTTTAAATGTTTTTACTGGCACATCAACCTATTTGCAAGCTTGGATTGAGAACATTCGTCTGCATTCCATTGTCTGTCGTGTGACGTGGGACATTGAAAAGTGACATGGGATTGATGGGAGATGGAAGTCTGTCAGGTCCATCTCCAATTTGTAGCAGCCTTGACACCTCTTCCAGCTGCCAGGCTGCTGTCAAGGCCTGATGGCAAGGAACTATACCGGTAGTGACTCATGATGACCTCTTATAGGAACAACATCACCCACACCCAAAGCACCAAACAAACAGTCATAGATCACATGAGGCAGGTGCTCCCTCTAGTTGCCCCCACCACTCATGGAGGCTAATCAACACGTATACAGAAAAAAAGATAGCAAATAAAACGAAATAACAAGCTAATCCCCCAACACATTCCCCATGGTGATTTATGTCATTGGGGGACCTAAATTGAACACAATCAACAGCCAATGAAGGTCCCGAGCAGCCCTTTTCGGCTACCTTTTCGGGGCCTCAGAACCAGTAGCCCTGAGGGTCAAGGGCCCCTGGGCCGCGGCCCCACTGGCCTAATGGCTAATTTGGCCCTGAGGTTACATATAATATGCAGAGAAATTGTCATTGAAATCCATAAAGTAGTTTTAGAGATATGTCGGTTTGGCATTATACTGGACAGTCTGACCCACCAAGTAAGTGACCGACTGACCAACATTGCTATTGTTGTCTGAGCTAAAAATGGCAGCCAGTCTTGTAATTAAGTTAGTGTTAAGTAAAGCTATCCAGTATCCAGAGATCAGCTGTCTCGTGTGTGTGAGAGAGAGAGAGAGAGAGAGAGAGAGAGAGAGAGAGAGAGAGAGAGAGAGAGAGAGAGAGAGAGAGAGAGAGAGAGAGAGAGAGAGAGAGAGAGAGAGAGAGAGAGAGAGAGAGAGAGAGAGAGAGAGAATGTGGGAGGGGTTGCAGCGTAGCAGCCAGCGGGGCTGGATAGTGCCTAGTTTAGCACTTGTAACATGATCCAGCAGCGACGCCACGGAGAGGCTCTGCTCTGCTGCGGTCCTGGATCCTGCCTCCCTTTCCTTCACATCGGGCTACTGGAGAGAGACCGCACACATTGTAGGCTACTACAACAAGGGCTTTGGAAAAGAACAGGAACCTATGCGGTAGAGAGAGTCTATGCGGCCGTGTTACTAGCAGTCTAAACAACTCCACAGAAAGCAGCAGCATCAGCACCTGTCATTAAAGGACAGAGGCAGGCAGGAGAAGATGAAGATGATTGCTGCTTATTGTTGTTGCGGTCTGCGTCAAATCTTTTAACACGATAAAGATGATTACCGGCCGGTATACCTCCTGCTGGATGCCTGCTCTGACACTATATTGCCTTTATTTACACTGACACACAGTCACAGGGATCTATCTATCCTATTCCTATCTATGGTGTAATTCCGAGGTTGAATGAATGAACAGGGACCGTGATGTTGGTGTATTTTTTGGACTCACCTTCAAGTTACTCTGTCAGTTTCAATACCAGCATCTGTTCTGCATCATCATAACTAAGGAGAAACTCGCTGCATGAGGGGAGTGTTTTTTTTAGTTGGAAGAATGAAGAGATAAAACATAAAAGAGAGAGAGGTTTGGTTGTAAACGTCTTTTTGACCAGCCTAAGCACAGATCGACCGCAGTGGAATTTACCCCATTATTATTTTCTTCTGACCAAAACATGAACTCGATGTTTTTCGCTGACCCTCCTCATCACCACCAGCCTGCAGGTATGATCGGCGTGCCCGGCGTGGGAAGTCATCTGTCCGGCTCCTCCCCGGGCGCGGTGCCGGTGCAGGTGACCAGCGCGCTGCGGAACGACCTGGGCTCCAACATCCATGTGCTGAAGACGCTCAACCTGCGCTTCCGATGCTTCCTCGCCAAAGTCCACGAGCTGGAGCGGAGGAACAAGCTGCTGGAGAGCCAGCTGCGGCAGGCCCTGGAGCACCAGCAGCGCTACCGGGCCGTGGTGCTGTACACCCGGGAGGTGGCCACGCAGACGGACTCGCCGGACTCGCGGCTGCCGGGCACCATTTGGAGTTTCACGCACGTGAGGAGGGCGCAGGGGGGCCGCTTCGAGACCCTCCAGGGGCCCGGGGTGAGCTGGACGTATCCGGACGGGGTCGGAGTCCAGATAGACACCATCACCCCCGAGCTGAGAGCTCTGTACAATGTGCTGGCCAAAGTCAAGCGAGAGAGAGACGAGTATCGGAGAAGGTGAGCAAAATATATGCCTATAACTCGTTATATGCTTTGTTGTAGTGCTATTATTCGGGCCTTATTAGGCCCATACACGTCATTGGCAAGATTTACCAAGGCTTGACTCACTGCAGATGGTAGCCTAGTAGCCTACTGTATATTGCGTTACTGTAGTGTAGGCCAGAATAGCCCACTTCATTGTATAATGACATGGTAAATACTAAACACTATTACAGATTCCTCACACATTGCTTGAGAATTGTGAGTAACTTAATTGGTTGTATTTCATAAATTCATCCTGTGTAGCCTATGTCCCCCGACCCCCGGTCAAGCTGTCACGATAACTCATCGGTGTGACTATTTCATTTGGTCTTGTGGTGGATCCATATACAGTTAGGCTATACTGCTGTGCACGGCAGAGAGATGACAGCCATCAAAGTGATGGTGTGTGTGTGACTGTGTGTGTGTCTTTGTGTGTGTGTGTGTGTGCGTGCGTGCGTGTGCAAATGTGAGTGTACTGTGTATGCTATGCTTTTTTTGTAGTTCACAATAAATTGGGCCACACAGCCTCTATAGTCTATGCCACCTTTCATGGGACAGTTCTTATCAGTCTGTATAAAGCTATATCCGCATTATTCCTATATTTTCACTCATATTCATAACCAGCTGAATGAATGGGCCCCGCCGCAGCGTCCCCCCCACTCCCAGCCAGGCAACCCACGTCACTCCCTGGCCGGGCCTGGCCAAAGCTACTGCTGGGAACCGTTCCAGCCCAGGCAACCAGGCTGCCTTCTGCATGTTTTCTCATGAGTCAAGCGGGCGGGGAGGCATTCAAACAGGGCCTATATGCCTGCCCTGTAGGGAAAAGCTCACTTCCATGTGGGCTGTCTGACTCAGTGACACAGAATGTCTGTCAGTCTGTGGTTCAGATTCAGGATCCCCCCCAACCCCCCCTTCCAGCTTATTGTCCAGGGTAGCAATATCCTGTCCAGTCATCGTTCAGAATCTGAAGTTCCTTTTTTTGTCCACTCCATTTCTGATTTAGAGTAATGAACAGCAGCGACTGTCTGGGACAATGGCCAAATGTCTTCAAGCTGCGGCAGCCAAAGTGGGGTGATGTGGAGTCTGGGGCCCTCCTTATGTTTCATTGAGTAAATGCGAGATTTAAGTCAATGACATAGCCAGATATCGGTCTGCCTCCGGTTCATAACATGTATAACATGACCGAGAAGCACACATCCCTTCTTCCTATGCAGCTGTCCGATACGAAAGCAATTTTTTTGGCTGTTGTTGATGAAACCCAAAACATATCTTTCTATAGTGTATCATCTATAATGTATCATTCATATTCTAAGCAAGCGTTAGAAATATTTTCAGCAACTAATACAGAAGTCACTGAGCCTTGTTGTTGTACTCTATCCATTTCTCTTCAGTCCCGTCCCCCCACCCCCATAAGCCAACTAGGCTAATGACATCACCGTATGTGTCTCACTGCAGGAATATACACAATGATTAGTCTTTAGGGTGGTTGTGTTCCATTTGATATCCTTCTCCTATCACAGAAACTCACAAATCTTGCTGCTGTGTTTGCACATTGTTGTACTTCGCCCAGCAGATATGGGAGTTTTTTGTCATTGGTCATGTTTTCAAAATCTCCGTGTGTGGTTGTAATCTGTAATCTCTGTCTCTCCCACTCCCCTGTCATAATACACGTTTTAATGACGGGCACACACATCAGCATTCATGTCTTGCTTCCTTCTTCCGTGCATGCCTTTTCTGTTCCTCGGGCAGCATTGCTCTGTCTCACGTCTCCAATCCATTCATTCCTTCCGTCCTTTCGCTTCCACTCCTCCTCCTCCCCGACCGTCCGTGTTCCACAGACTGCTTTGAGAGGCATCCTCTGTGTCCCGACGGAGGGCCTCCTGCAACTGTGGTAGATTTATTAAAGCTTTTTACGACCGTTGGACACACCGGGAGATGGATGGGCCAGGCCGGGCCGGCCTCGTTTCTAATTTGGCCACTTGTGTTCATTCTGTGATGCACTCACTGTTTACATTCTGTCTTGTATTTTTATTTTACAATGTAGCCTTGTTTTTGTGGACGAAGAGTCCGTTTTTGGAGCCAAAGGCAAAATAGTACAGACAAAGTGAAAGCATACTGTGTAGAGTGAAGTAATGCTGAGGGGTGTGTAGAGTGAGTCAGTCCTGAGAGGTGTGGCATTTTTAATCATCGATCCTTTAGACTCTAAAGGAGTCAATGGCGTGATCAAAAATGCCAAAACAATCCTGCAATGACTTCCACAGCTGATGTAATAATATCATAAAATGTCTCTCTAGACTAAAGTTTAGAGAGATTTTTTTATGATATGATTACATCAGCCGTGGAAGTCATTGCAGGATTGTTGTCGTCTTATATCATATGATTCTTGGATGTGATCTCATATTTTTGTTGGGTAATAAAATGGACCAAAAACAACAACTCCCAGCCCATAAAATAATATTGGTTCCCGCCCAAAATGGGCTAAGTAAACCCTAGAACTCTAAACACAGGTGATGTTCACCCGGACAATCATCTTTTTGTAAATCATTTTGTTGATGTCTGAGGTGGGTGGGTCTTTCAGTACCTTCATGATGCTCAGTGGCATCATAGAAGGTATAGGTTTGTTTCCCTGCCCACATCCCTGTTTTTTTTTACAGGCAGGTGTTCGGGTGAATTTCACCTGTATTTAGTGATGATAGTGTGATAGAGAAAAATCCCATACACCCACAAAGGATTTAGTTTTTTTCACTGGACCATTCTGTCAGTTCAGTTCAGTGCGTTTTTCACCGACTTTGCCCCCCTATGATAGGCCCACCAAAACACATTTTGTTCGACTAAATCTCAAACTGTAGATTTAGTCGACTAAAATCTTATGATATTTAGTCGACTGAAACTAGACGAACACTAAGACATTCCGGGTGACTAAAATGTGACTAAAACTAAATGAAAACTATTCAAGAGACTACAACTAAAACTAAAATCTAAATTTGCTGCCAAAAACACTGGATGTTCCCTAGTCACAGACAGTATAATTCTAGGAAATATGGGAAAGCGCTGAAACTGAAATGGTCCGTTAATCTTCTTAACCCATTTGATTTCACTGCATAATACAGTCATTACACTAAGTACTCTTGCAGACTTCCATCTCTTTCTTAATACAAGTAAGACGCGCAAACGCGGGAAGCGAACGCAGCTCGTAAATTGCAATAACAACAATTAGAATAAATTACGTACTTTTTTTTTCTTTTTAGTTAGTCATTTCTTTAAGTTTTCTACTGTGTGTGTGTGTGTGTGTGTGTGTGTGTGTGTGTGTGTGTGTGTGTGCTACAGCTGCGCCCTCTGGTGGTGGGCGGGTGGTGTCACAGCGGGACAGACAGACATGATCTGCAGGGTCTCATAGTTAGTGCTCATTGCGTTCGCAATAAACACGACAACACGCGAAACACAGACAGGCAAAAGGATGGATGCGCACACACACACACAAACACACTCACACATGTACCCACCCACGTTTTGGTTGTGCATGCATGCGCACATTCTTTCTGATACTGTGTAGGTGAATGGCTTCTTTTTTTCTTTCTTTCTTTGAAGATATGTTTTTAGATAGTGCACAAGGGGGGGGGGGGGGGGTGCGTCGCAGCTGCAAAGGTCGTCGGGATCGCTAACACACACACACACACACACACACACACACACACACACACACACACACACACACACACACACACACACACACACACACACACACACACACACACACACTCACACTCACACTCACACACACACACACACACACACCTCTGTCCCACTCCCTTGATAGCTTTACTAACTCACAGAGACAGGTTGTACAGTATATGAACGTACTCTCTGCACAGGGTGGCTACATCTCTCTCCTACTGACGAATGCCAGGCACATCATGGTCTTCTGGTCCGTGATGTGTTCGCAGGGTGATAAAGTGTCATTGTAGGTTCAGTGAGGTCGCCTAGGCTTCAGTCACTGCTGCCAGCTTGTATCGTGTGACAAACAAGCCGGCTGACATTGTTGATGGCCATATTTGACGTCTGCCAGCGTCTCGTTCACTCCACACACAGCTTTCCTTCACTATATAAGGATAGAAACTATGTTTATAATGTTCATCGCCTCATGCCAGATAACACCTGTTTAATACAAACAAGACACATGGCCAATTTGTTTCTTGTTTGCATATTTGTTTTCATATACAGATAGCTTAGCACAGACTATAGGTGTTCAAATGCTTTTTTATTGCATTAATTTACATTTATTTAAACAGGCAGAAAACTCATTCATACAACGGTCTCATTTGCGATGGTGTCCTGTCCTGTTTACAAGCAAATTATCATAATATTAATCATAAAAACCTAATTAAAAATGATCATACAGTATAATACAATAATATCCTAAAATAATCGTACAGCTATACAACAGAAAACTATAATCCAACATTTAAAAAAACAGGCCTCGACTTCTAACTTGCTGTATAGGAATATGTTTGAATTTGCCCAGTGGGATTCAGGCATCCAATCTGAAAGTCTCTTGAGACTCATTCCATGCCCTAGGACAGTGGTTTTCAAACAGTGATCCGGGGACCACCAGTGGTCCTTGAGGGGGTTGCAGGTGGTCCCCAGCTAGTTGGTAACCAAATGGTCCCTTATAGATCTTAACTCTTGAGAGCGTAAAACGATACGGGAGGGTCCATTTGGTTTAACCCCTGCTGTAGGAGCACAATTACCAAGAGCAGTTAGTCCCAGCTCAGTGTTGACTCAAGGGACCTCAAGAGCAAACCTGATCCTGACTCTGATTGACTATTTACTAGTAATGCATCTATTAATAGTCAGAGGGGTCAGGTAACTAGGTAGCGTATTTAAAAACCCATTTAGACCTGAGGACGATTCTACAATGTCTTCTAAATCATGACAGTTTTCTGAAAAACCCCATGTTTCTATGTCAGTCGTTCTCAAACATTTTCATGTCAAGGACCCCAAAAATATATGTATTTGGCCGCCGATCCCCATCTGAAAATATGTTGTTCCTGCCCCCCCCCCCCCCCCCAGAAACAAAGATTTTAGTTAAAAACACTCACTCTGAAAGAATAATATTCAAAGATTTGCGCCACATTTTCACGATTTTTCAAAAGTAGCAGACCTACAAGCCCATCGCTATGAGCTAGATCTGCTATTTTTCAATAGCTAAAATATAACATAATTCTTTAAAACACCAAAAGGGGTTCCCGCCCAGAATGGGTTAAGATTGTTTTGCAATCATACAGGAGCCAATGCTGCGTTCCCTGTGCACTGTTGGGAAGATTATTCCATAAACAGTAAGTTAAGGCCAGGGAGAGACAGTTTATTTGTAACAATATGATGTGTCTTTAACAACTATGAGAGTATAAGAATGGAAAGGAAACTCCTTTTGTAGTTGTTGTAGCTGTTATGTACAATTCATTACAGTCATAAGGCATTTTGCTGATGTTCTTATTGAGAGGAATTTGGCAGTGACAGCTTTTTGCTAGCTGGCTACTGTATTTATGAAGATGATTACTGTACATGAACTGAAAGAAAGGGACAGAGGGAGAGAGATGTAATATTTATCACTTTTTCGCAAGCTTTACTGCAGCATTTTAGACTAACGGTACTACTACTACAGAGTACAGACAAGGACACACCAGCTACTGTACTGCATCTGTAATGTATGAGGTTAAAGAAAGGCCAATGCAACTGCCAACTAGTTGCAACTCCTTGCAACAAAACAGTTTTAACCCATTTAGACCTGAGCTGACCTGACCTGAGTTCTACAAAATGTCTTCTAAATCACGACAGTTTTCAGAAAAACCTCATGTTTCTATGTCAGTGGTTCTCATACTATTTCATCTTAAGGACCCACAGAATTGTATGTAATTGGCTGCCGACCCCCATCTGAAAATATGTAGTTCCGGGGAAAGAATATATATTTGTGCCGCATTTTCACGATTTTTCAAAAATAGCAGACCTACAAGCTCGTAGCGTGGCACTCGGTGCCGCGCTATGAGCTTGTAGATCTGCTATTTTTCAATAGCTAAAGCATAACATAATGCTTAAAACACCAAAAGAGGTTCCCTCCCAAATGGAACTCCTTGCAACTAGTTGCAACTCCTTTGCAACAAAACAGTTTTAAGGCCAGGTACGTCCACACCAATGCAACTCTTGCAACTGCCAGGGTTGTGAGTATAGTTGCAACTTGCAACTAGTTGGTAGTTGCATGTTGCAATGAGTTGCATTGGTGTGGTTTGGCCTTATATACAGTCAGTAGCTGATAGTATATATACTATAAGCCTTAAGCTATGCCCCCAATAGAGCACCGAAGTCCTGACGTAACTCGCTCATCCCGACCATTCCCCTGGTTCGCGGAAGTTTCTCTATGGAGAATAACATGGGGTGATCTTAATATCGTCTACTATAAGCGTTGTGGTCCAAACATAAACAAGCTGTCTCGGCGTTATTGTCAGGGAGGTGTCTCTGTATCGTTTGCAACAGTCAGTCACTCATATATGATACAGTCTGCTTCTAGCGAAAATGTAACTAATTCAGTAGCAGTAACATTAGCGTTTTCTCTCAGTCAGTTGATTCTTCATATCCATATGAGTGAAGCGGCCGGGGTGACATGTTTATTTTTCAAACACAGTTGTTATATGAGGCGATGTCAAATCGCCTCAATGGGGATTACAATGCAACTAAATAAATACATGAACCTGGGGACTGACGCCCTCTACTGAAAGTGACGTCAGACTTCGGTGCTCTATAGACCCTTTGTCAGCCTTCTGATTGGTCCCTGACTGACTAACCCAGCAGGCTCTTCCTAACTTGTTCCGCTCTGATTCCGCCTCGTTTATGTTGAATTTGCTATAAAAAACTAAAAACAAACATATGCCCATGCAGTCGCCATGCATGCTGCACCTGTGAGGTTCCTTTTTAATTTTTCAATGGTAGTGGATGGAGAGAAAGGATTTTTGTCCAACCACGAAACAGCAACCAATGGGTGCGAAGAGGGGCACAACCATGGGCGGGATTTGACAAAGGGTGAATTGGCATTTAAGCCCTGGTCGCCGCTCCATTCTCACACCTAATTGTGAATGATTAGACTGCTCCTCTTGGGATCGGGCACCCCAACCACAGCCCTGCTGCTGATATCCATGTGGGAGACAGAGAGGGGGAGACATATTAGGAACCAGAAGCCTTCAAGCCGGGGCCCTGGGGGCATGTTCCTCCTGCATGAATAATTAACAGCTCTGAATTTAGCTGCATCCTGAGTCTCCTGACCAGTGTGTGGACGGATCAATGCAATGAGACTCTGGAGGAGAGAGACTTTGATCATCCCCTCCTGGCGCTTATAAGAGTCCAGAGGAAACATCAAGGCTCAGCAGCACAGCCACTTTCAACTCTCACTGTAGTTATTTTGAAAAGGAGACTTTCAGGCATGTTTGAATGAATGAATTATTGGGGAGGAAATGTGTGTGGGTTTAAGAATTAAACTGTGACACAAAATTCTATAAGTGAGTATTGTATTTCCATTTCCTAGTATCGCCTTTACCTAATAAATGTGACAGCCTGCGCTGATGAGTGCTTCAGTTTCTCTGTCTTTGTCTGTCTGTCTGTCTGTCTGTCTGTGTTGTTTTCGTCAACTGAAACCAAGACGAATTTTTTTCTTCGACTACCTAACCTGTAACACATTGTGAGCTTGTAGATCGGCTATTTTCAGCATGTGTAAAAACAGGCATGCATTACAACGGCATCAAGGCCCGCCAAAATACATTTTAGTCGACTAAATAAACTAGATTTAGTCGACTAAAATCCTAGACTATAACACTAAGACATTCCGGGTGACTAAAATGTGACTAAAACTAAATGAAAACTATTCAAGAGACTGACTAAAACAACTAAAAACAACAGTGCTGTCTGTCTGTCTGTCTCTGTGTGTGTGTGTGTGTGTGTGTGTGTGTCTCTCTCTCTCTCTCTCTCTCTCTCTCTCTATGTGGCACTGACATGCCCTTGTGTTAATCCATGCCATGTTGTTCCCGTGAAGGATTTTCTCTTAGCTGTAACCTAGCACCTCTGCCAGCGCCAGAGCCTCTAAGTGCTGGGCTCCCTGCTGCTGAGACCTACAGTACAGTGGGTAGACAGAGTCAAGTTCACTCACTAAAGACCTTTGTGCTTCAGATTATAGTCCTCCACCTCTCTCTCTCTCTATCTCTCACGCCCTTTCCCCCACATTATATATCTGTTTGTTTTCCAAATAGATTGCAGTCCATTTTTCCATCATTGGAGGTCACCACACAGTCAGTGGCAGTACAGTGCACTGTGGTGTACTGTAAACCTGCAACCTTCTTTCATGTTACAATGAAAGAAAGGCTTTTGAACAAAGATTCAAGTAGTTTTTGTTTTGTTCTTGCTCTACTCGAGTGCTCTACTTGAGTTCCTTTCACATTTTTCTATACTTGATGATCTGAGTTTTCCTTGAGTCTTTTGCAATGAAGTTTAGATATCGTGCACACAACCTATGTCTTCTGTGGATGTCAGTATATCCTTATACAAACCTGGAGAGTGGAAGTGATAAGGAAAGGAAGTTAAGGAACTGAATTTTACACTCATCATTGCCGTCTTTGAAAAGACAAAAGTCTCAGTCATAAATGTAGCAGGGAGCAATAGCAGAAAAGGAAGTGTTGGCCTCCCTCTCTCTCTCCCTGTATTGATCCAGTGGGACTGTGGGGAATGTGGGCGATCCCATGGTGGAATAATGTTTCCCCCTGCATTGTGTCTGTGTATTTTTTTTCCATGATTGCACCGTGTTTTCTGAAATGCTGCCTGCCCGCTCTGCTGCTGTAGCAGGTTATCCTCAGGCACCGATGCAGCCCCAGTGCAGTGACATCCTGCTCTGCTGCTGTAGCAGGTTATCCTCAGGCACCGATGCAGCCCCAGTGCAGTGGCATCCTGCTGTGCTGCTGTAGCAGGTTATCCTCAGGCACCGATGCAGCCCCAGTGCAGTGGCATCCTGCTGTAGCAGGTTATTCTAAGGCATCAATGCAGCTCCAGTGCAGTGGCATCCTGCCATGTAGGAAAGTGCCAGAGTGCACCCGTCCTTTTTTTTTGAGTGGTGCAACCACTCCAAGGAACAGCAATGTCCGTCCTAACCTATGTGACTATGTTTACTATGAGTACCAGTAGGGGCAAAAGTGGCGCTGTTGTGCCAGAAACACTGAGATAGTGTTGCACTGTTGCCTGCTAATTACAGAGAGAGAGAGAGAGAGACAGAGAGAGAGAGAGAGAGAGAGAGAGAGGCAGGGGGAGAGGGGAGTTCGGTGTTGCACCACAAAATCACACAGGTGTGATTTTCTTAAAGCGCTGCATAGGGGTACAGACAGCAGTCGGCAAGGGAAATAAAATAAAAATGGAAGCCATATTTGTTTTGGAAAGGGCTAGACTTGGTGAGCTATGCCCTGAAGCGAGGTAGAGAACAGAAGAGTTATGGTTTGTTATGTCAAGCGAAACCTACTGTTGTTAAGACCATAATGACCATGACTAATCCTTCCTTATTTATTCTTAATTACGCGGTAAAATGGAACACCTGTGTCTACCCAGACCGGTTCTCAAAGCTAGGCTAGTCCTACATGTAGCGACGCGGCATTGTGACTTCATAACCGCTGCATTTCAAAAGCTTATTATCCCATAATCCTGCAGGAAAGTGTGTTGGGTCGAGAGTGTGTGTGTAATCCCCTCCCTCCCTCTCTTCACACGACAGCCTCCATCACTCATGCAGACATGCACATGTTTTCATGCAGACATGCACATGTTTTCATGCAAGTGCGCACGCACACACACACACACACACACACACACACACACACACACACACACACACACACACACACACACACACACACACACACACACACACACACACACACACACACACACACACACACACACACACACACACACACACACACACACACACACACACACACGTTCAGCATGTCATGTTCATATCAATTTGTTCATGAATCATAATTAATAATTTGCATATATTCTGTTCATGCTTCAGTTGAGTCCTTTCAGAATAGGTGGGGGGCACCTAAAGTGAACTACACCTAAAGTTCAAATGATAATTAACTTTATTTATATAGCACCTTTCAAAACAAGGTGTAGTTCAATTAACACTATCAAGATGTAAATGTTGTGTTGAAAGTTGTAGGAGCGTTGTTTTCAATAAAAAAAGGTGTTTTGATCCACTCTGTCTCGGTATCTGGCATTTTCCTCCATTGTAAATGCTTGATTGATTGATTGAAATCTTTATTAACAGTTTGTAGAATTTACAGTACATTTTAAGCACAAACTCAATACAAAGACTGTCAACTGTGAGTGGACGACCCAATTAAGCATTACACTTGTTTACAACAGGGTCCACATTGTTCAATTCATCAAAACATTTAAAGACATACAAACATTTAGAGACATACAAATAGACATTTCTCTGTAGGTAAAGAACAGAACAGGAATTCATCATATGGGAAGCAAAAAAGGGAAAAGATACGATATACAGTGAGGGAAAATGGGGGGGGGGGGGGGTGGGGGATTCAGATTTTACAGAGGCCAGTTTCGAAATGCAGCCATCCGTAGGTGCCCTTTGAGAGCGGTTTTGAAGGAGTCAAGGGATTCACATGTCTTAATGACTGTTGGTAGGGCGTTCCACATTTTGGTGGCATAGGAGCGAAAAGAATTTAGTCCCTTGTTTGTGCCGAATCTGGGTTGTACATGGTTTGTTGCACTCCCTCTGGTGTTGTGGGTGTGGACTTCGTTTACATTAAGGAAGTATTTAGACAGGTACATGGGTATCTTGGTGGTGTATCGAATCTTGTGGACCAGACCCATTGCAAGATGCTGTACTCTGTCGTCGACCCTAAGCCATCCCAGCCTGTCAAAGTGGGCAGGGGTGAGGTGGGTTCGGGGGGTGAGGCCAAGTAGGAGCCTGACCAGTTTGTTTTGAGAGGTCTGGAGCCTTGTTTTAAGGGCCTTTGAGGTGCTGTGGTACCAAGAGGTGGATGCATAGTCAAAGAAACCTTGTACGAGGGCTCCTGTTAAGGTCTTCAAGGTGTTTTTGCTGACCAGTGAAGAGATCCTGTAAAGGAATCTTGTTCTTTGATTGACTTTTTTGATTACGTTGGTGGCCATTTTATCACCGGAAAGATTGGCCTCCAGGATGGAACCTAGGTAGGTAATTTGATCTTTTCGTGTGATAATATTGTCACCCACTCTAACCAAGAAGCCATCTGCCTTGCTGAGTTTACTATTTGATCCGAAGAGGATGGATTCAGTTTTTCCCAGGTGTAAGGATAGTTTGTTATCAGCAAGCCAGGTGCAGATTCTACCGAGTTCAGAGCTGAGGGTCTTTTCAACCTGCAGTTTGTTCCTGTCCGAGACCAGCAGTGCTGAGTCATCTGCGAACAGGAACAAGTTGCAGTCACAAGCTGAAGTCATGTCGTTAACATAAATTAGGAACAGTAAAGGCCCTAGTATGCTTCCTTGTGGGACGCCACAGCTCACTGGGAGGGGAGGGGACAGTGTTCCGTTCACCTCCACCATCTGTTCTCTCCCCTCCAGGTAGGATTGCATCCAGCTCACTGATGTGCTATCAAAACCAATAGCTTTAAGCTTGTTAACCAGTATGGAGTGGTTCACGGTGTCAAAAGCCTTTTGGAGGTCCAGCATGACCATGCCGCAGTATTTTGCGCAACAGAACATTTTGCGCAACAGAACATTGGCCGCGCCCCTAGCGGCCAATGTTCTGTTGCGCATTTACAATGGAATGAAATCCAAGATGGATGCCAGATTCCGAGACAGAGTTGATCAAAACACCTTTTTTATTGAAAACAACGCTCCTACAACTTTCAAACGCAGGGCGTAGGCCAAGCTGAGAAGTGGGGCAACAACGTAAGCACCTTAGATTTTGCGTAGGTACATGTTAAGAGCGATTATAGGTCCGCGAGCCAAGAATTCAAACACCACGAGTAATGATCACTTAGACTCTCGTAGAGAGCAGACGTCAGAATCGAAAAATACCTCTACAAGTGTCTAAAACTTAGGCTATGTGATGGGCAACTGCTGCCTGCTGCCTGATAGTATTTCTATACAACACTTCACATTACTAGGTAATAATCTATAATACTATGACATATTTGACATATTAGCCTGGTGCCTTCTGTCCAAATGTGTTCACTCACATTTATAGCACATATATTTATACATGTTATACGGTATGCAAGTTCCCCCACTGTATTGAAGACCCTGTAGTAAAGTAACAGTACATTACCATATAAACATAATAGCCTTATATGGTACAGTCAATAATGTACAACATGCATATTCAATTCCTCGGTAGAAGACCCCTAAATATAACCTTTCAAAAATATTTAACATAGCTGAACCAGCTACTGTAGAACTACAAACAGACCTAATCGTGTGACAGCGTAATGACATTGTAAAGGACAAGCAACTGGTAGGGCGTGTGTGTGTGTAGGTCGCAAGGATACTGTAACAGTGTGTAACCTATAGGGAACTCAAGATTATGTTATGCTATGTTTATCAATGCGTGTGTACAAAACGTATGGAGTTGAACCATTTCACGTTGCATAACAGGACACTTTGTGCACTGTGCTTGTCCTTTGTGAATGTTTCCCATGCATAACGTTCTGATCTTTCTGTGGCATGTTTAAGAACCACTTGCTCATTGTAAGTGATGGGAAATTATGGTTGTGGTTTTGAAAGAGGGCTTATGCTTCTTTGATGTATGTTTGGAAGAGACTTCGAGGAGTGGGAGGTGAACTTGACGGTATTGGAAAACGTCACGCGGTGTGCACTTGACGTGCACTCTTAAACACATGTAGCTCACGCAACAGCGATTAGTCTTTTACTGTGTGTGTATTCAGGATGCCACTCCTACAGGTGCAAACAGTTAATAGAAAAGTAGAAACCTCAACAAACACATCTCATTGTCATAGATAGGGGTCATCATGACAAATGAGCACGCTACTGTAAGTCTCCATAATGCTATTAGTACATCCTGGCTAACAACAAACAAAGACACACAGCGACACAGGTTCACTTCAGACAGGACCATGCATGAGCATGATGAAACTGAAGCCCACATTGGAACACTATTCATGCTCCAGTCGCCTTTTGAATGCAGGTGATCTTTTCTTGTTTTTGTGCCTGCGTTGTATTCCATCCGGTTTTGTATAAGGGCTGGTATAGCAGCTCCCATAATTGACAGACAGAGTGCCGGAGCTGGAGGTTGGAGCCAACGCACGTGACAATAAATCTAATCCTACGGTATATACGGTATGCCCTGATGTGGCCCCCCGGTCCACACACCATGACCAACCACGTTGCCTGAACACATTACCTTACAATAGCCACAATAGGGCTGTGTGCGTGCATGCTTGCGTGCGTGCGCGCGCGTGCACGTGTGCGCGTCTTTAGACACACTGTGCAAACATATTTATCTAATCATTGTCCTTCCTTTCTGTACTGTATAGCACAGTAACTGTACTGTCAAGTTGGCCTCTGCCAGACCTCTCATGTGCAAGACAAAGCTTAAGGTGTGCCCAATGGAAGTGTGATCAAAAGAACATCCCGAAATAACAGATAATGGCTTTCAAGTCAACTCATCTAATTGTTGTATAAAGCCTGTAGGGACACGTGAAGTTGGCACACATGCTGCAAATGTTGGCAACATTCTGAACCTAATGATTTTTTCCCCCCCCCGACTGTTGTTGGCATGATTCTGACAGCAGAGCAGACTGTCTGGGTGTTTTCAGCCGTACAGACATGATCTCACAATTACACAATCACACCTGAAAAGTATATGATGAGAAGAATTCTCAACTTACAGTACACAAGCAATTGCTTTTTCTTGCTATTTACTCTTCATAACATAAGACCACTCACTGTGCAACAAAGAAATTGTATCCGACTATGAAAGTCAGTAATAAACATACACTTTGAACGCCGGTTACCATAGGGGGCGGTAGGTCGCCAGTGCCAGTGAAATGTGTGACATAAGCAGAGAAGAGGAAGAAGCATTATCCGGCCGACCCGAAAGTGATTGTCCTCCATCTTCTATTATTATGGTTAGCACAACCTTTTAAATGAATGTACATTCATTTAAAACATGTTTAATGTTCCCATCATCGTACTTTAAACTTGACCATGGATTGGCTCTGTTCTTGGCCTGCTGTTTTTTACCCCCTTTACACCAAAATAGCCAATCTTCGAGCTCACAACGCATCACATAATTGAGAAACCACATACAGTACATGAGCATTAATCTATTGTCTGCTTATTATACCGGCTGAAACAGGAGGGAGGGAGGGGGAAATATACGTTTTCCCCTCTGGGGGTCTGCAGCTCCAATGCACCCACTCTGCAAAACGACCCCACCCCACATCCTCCTATACATGCTACAGTACAGTACCTGCACCCTGCTGTGTGTTGTTACAGTATGTTCCCCCATCACTCCCTGTGCTGCTGCTGCCATCATTTCCTGCAGTTCACATTGTAGCACTGTTATAATAGCTCTGTGGGCGCTGCTTATTGATTCAACATACAATGAGTTCATTCAACAGATAGAGACAGACAGACACCGTTATTCTCTCTCTCTCTCTCTCTCTCTCTCTCCTCTCTCATTAGCAGGCAACAGTGCAGCACTCTCTCTCTGTTACAACAGCGCCCCTACTGGTACTAATAGTCATACTCGTGCTCACAGTCACATAGGTGCATGGGTGGGTGGGTTAACGTCACATAGGCGGACACAGACATTGCTGTTCCTTGGAGTGGTTGCACCACTCAAAACAGTAAAACACTGTTTAGAGAACAGTCAAACGAATTTGAAATCTTTCAGTTGTCAGGGGTAATAATCTCTTGCGCTATAGCTCACAAATGGTGGGATTTATAAGACGTTATTTAACACCTCAATGCATTTCATGTGTACGAGGACAATTATTGTTCTTGTACATGCATCACAAAAGCATGCTGCATGTACAGGCCTCGTTGGGGCGGAGAAGAGATTATTATGATGGAAGACGTTCCCTTTTAACGTGATATTTAGCTGTCTTTAGGGTGTGTCATGATGAATCCTTCCTTTCTACTCAGTGGTGTTTCATGGTCATTAGCTCTCCTAGCTGCCACTCCCACTTGTCATCACCTCATTCCCTTCACCCGGCTTTCCCGGTTAGTTTTTTGTTTGTTTTTCTGCCATTGAGTTCACTATACTGTAGTGTATGTACAGTGGAAAGTTAGTCTATTAGGGAGTAGAATGACTGACTGATTTTGAATACAGCCATTGTCTTTTGCCTGCCAGCCATTACTACTTAAATGTGTCTTTGCTGATTTATTGAGCTCTGGGTTCTGAACCTTCCCTGTTTTCTGGATGCTTTGAATTCTACTGGTTTCTGTGTCGTGATTGTGTGTTTCTACCCGTTCTGAGACTTTAGGGACTTTAAGCAACGACTATGACGCAATCGCCGTAGCTGTCAAAATCGTTCACCAAACAGCCGTTACGCCTCTCAGCCATTATAAATTACAAGGTAAGCTGGGACCTCACGTGGCTTTTTTGATTTTCTAAAATGGTTACAAACATATAGCAATATTAACCTAATAAAACTATTACATTCACAAAAGTAGCTAGGCTTTGCACGAGCCACACTTCGTTTCTTTGCTGGCTGTGTGACAGGAGAATAGCGCTTGATGTCTTTACGGGGCCGCCTGGAGCCACGCATTCACAGTCATATGAATGCGGGTGGTGTTTCACGCCCGCACGGCCAGCGTGTGTAAGGCAATCAAATGCTCCCCTTCCCCAGTTCAGCTACAGAGCTGCGGGATCCAATGGAAAGACGGGATGCAGTGTTGCCAGGTCTGCGTATTGTAAGCGAGTTGTAGTGTGTGTAATTAGCGTGTTGAATGGCATTTTTTTGTGGGTATGTTTGCATAGACCTGGCAACAGTGGCAACAGTGTTCCGTGGCCTGTGTGTGTGTAGCGTTACATTGCGTGGCGTTACAGCGGCAGTGCAGGTTTGCGCCAAAATATAGTGTGACATAGGGTTCAAAGTTGAACGAAAGTTGCGCTATATGGTAGAAAATCTAGAAATAGGTCAACACCACAAATTATGCTAGTTTTGTCGATTGTTGAATGGCCCCCGTGCAGACCCCCACCCAATGACCGGAACAACTACTTAATATTCACCAAATCCAGACCAGAACTCCCACTATGGGGAAATCAATTAATACGTTTGCAAACACTATATTAATGGAATGCATTTCCTACAGCTTTAAGTCAAAACAATCGGAACTAACCCTTTAATGCTCTCTGTCTCATACTGTTTTCTGAAGTAGGGATGCAAGGATATATATTTCATTTATATGAATAGAAACTGAATTTCTACCAGTATCCTCCATGATGACTACTATGATATACTACTAGTATTCCTTCAGAGAGACCATTTGGTGCCAGTGGTCACGTCACACCTTTACGAGTGGAACTAAAAGCAAAGAACATGCCGACATTAAAAATGACATTTCTTTGGCACAAAAGGACCAAGGATTGGCATGTCTCTCTCTCTCTCTCTCTCTGCCACACAAGGCCAGCTGCACTATGACAGAAAAGTGTCAAACAGCGTTGTTCAGGTTTAAACCCACTGAAGTGGGTTTACTTCAAAGAAGTACAGTTTGACTCTATGCTGCCACAATGGCAGTAGGACTTTATTCTATTTAAAGAACACATTCACACAATGTTTCTACTTTTATATAAAAGGATTGCATTCATCCTGCTGTCCTTGCTGTACCTCGTCCTCTGTGATCTGAAAACAAAACATGCAATTCATCAGGGCTGCACAATGTATCGCACTATACACATGTGCAATAGTGACATTGCAAAGGATGCGACGTGTAGCTTGGCAAATGTATCTACACTTTATATTGTTGATAGACAACAAAGTCTTATGCACACCTGTATGCTCTGATGGCGGGTGCGTAGGCAGGGCTCAATATATTCAGAAAAATGCACATAAAGTGCACAAAGACCTGCACACCATCTGCACTTGCAATAACGAATTTTATTGGCAACGTTTCGGTCAAAGACCTTGAGATGCCTGAAGACTTAACACGTGGCTGTAACTAAATCAATTGGAAGGGAGATGAATAGGGTCGTAAGTCAGTGCGACATTTTCTGTCTTGACACTAGACAGCAGCAGTTGAAGGAGTCCTCCCTCGCTGTATGGTTCAAAACAGTGGTGGAAAGGAACGTTAACTATTAAGTAAAGATTTCGATTATTATTATTACAAAACCACTATAAATATTTAATATACCGTAATTTCCGGACTATAAGCCGCGGCTTTTTACCCATGATTTGAACCCTGCGGCTTATACAACGGTGCGGCTAATCTATGGATTTTTACAGCTAACGCAGAGCCATCTCAGGCTCTGAGCTAACGTAGCTGCGGCTTATAGTCCGGTGCGGCTTATAGTCCGGTGCGGCTTGTATATGGGATTTTCCCTAAATTTGGCTGGTGCGGCTTATATTCAGGTGCGGCTTATAGTCCGGAAATTACGGTATATATTTTTTCCTATCATTTTTTCACCCAGTGCCAATTATCTAATGTAATCCTGGGGGCGTCCGAAACGGTTGAGAAATTACAAAGTTACCGTCTGGGGGTTCCCAGGGGGTCCCTCTACTGTACTGTACTGTACTGATACACCTGAAATCATATATACAGTTCAGTGTGTTAGGCTGCACAACAGTGACACTTGGTTTTAAAAACCAACCAAATGCAATTTCCGTGCTCAGACACAGCCACCCACCCAGCCGCACACAAAGCTACTTAAGGAAGTGGTTGCACCACTTTAAAAATGTCTTTGGTCACTTAGCAACTCCAGCGTTTGTTCCTCCTCCCCGGAGGCCTTGTGGTGTCTGTCCCGTCTGGGAGAGCAGAAGGTCTATATTTAAGACTGCCTGGTCTGCGTGTGGACTCAGTGGTATAAGATAGGGGAGATAGGGTCACCAGGCAGTGAGCAATGATGACCCCGACCCGCCAGGCCCTTACTGTAATCGTTGCTGCCGGAGGAAACCTCATAACTCCATTTTTGAGGTTTTAGATTTTTTGGCATAAATTAGTGCTATTGAACACCCTTTACTGTGTTGTTTCGAAAATATTGAACCAATGGAAAGTAGTAAAAAGTGCTTTGGACAAAACCTCTTAACTCCATTGGACCCTCAAAATGTCTGCTAAAGCAACTAACTCCACCACCTCTCCCCCTCTCATGGGAGTAATTGACAATATATAAAGTTACAACACCAACTATGATGAGGCAGTATTGCTTTGTTTAAAAAATATATAAGGTTTTCTTATAATTTCCTGAAAAATGTATATTTTTCCATTTCCTGAAAAATGAACATTTTGAGTTATGAGGTTTCCTCCCGACAGTAGAGATATACATGTACAGTTTACACTTATGTGGATCAAGTGAGCCAGGAATTAGTCTCTGTGTGGATCTGTTGCAGGTCACATGACACGGTGTCATGGCACGCGTTCACAAACACGAGAAGGCCGGAGCGAAAGGCCGATGGAGGTGTGTGTGTGTATAATATAATGCAGAAACATTGTAGCTTCATTATTTCATCTTCATGTTTTACAGTTACATACAGTTAGCATTTTATAGGTTCGGCCCGTTATATATGCCCATATAATTTATGCCCATATATAAAGATCTCTGTATCTGTCAGTCCTTGTCCCCTTTATGTCCATTTATGGGCATTCACCCTTTGTGCCCATACTGTATTGGCAACGGCGGGGCTCCACCGGGCGCGTTGCGTCTCCGTCGCGTGCGTCAAAAAACGAACCGGGGCAATTTTAATGCAGTCACGCAACGCAACGCGGGCAGTGGAGCCACCCTTCATTGATTAAAAGGGGAACATTCCCTGACGGTGACGGAGACACGACGCTGACGCGCTCGGTGGAGCCCCGGTGTAAGCTGACTGATTTGTTTGCGCCGCCCTGATGATGACTCATTGAGGTTAGATAACACACTCCACACACTGGAAGATGAAGTAGGGAAGCAGGCAGGTGGACGGATGGAAGAGACATGGGGGCACTAGCCCCATACAGTCATAACTTGCGTCATCACTTTTGTCTTCAGTGTTTGTGTTACGCAATGTTTGTGTTTACACGAATACTCAAAATTGTCCATTCATTGTCAATGGGATTTAATGTTTGTGTTAGGACAAAGTTTGTGTTTGCACATCATGCACTGGGCATCATGCGCTGGGCATTGCCCCTCAAAGAAAAACAGGAGTTAACTCAAGTTCAAGCAGTGTTTCTTTTACCGATGTATGTACCAATGCGGTACAAGGTTATTTCAGTGTACTGACTGAGTTACAAAAATGAAATAAGCTGATGCTGCACTGCAGACACTGAAACAGAAAAATATGAAGCATCTCATGTCAAGCTGACTTATTCCTCGTCCATTTTTGGTGTGCACAACAATAGCATTCCAGCAGCAGCCCCTTGCCAACAAGCACTCGCTGCTCGTTTGTGGTATGTCTGGGACTGGGGAATAGCCCGAGTTCCATTTGCACACCAACCACCTTATTATCAAAACGAGGGTTCCGTCATACGAGCAGGAAACAGCACAGATCTACAAGATCTTATTTTTGGTTATTTTTGGTTTTCTCAGGACACATACATACTGAAATGTAGGAGTCCAAATATTGCAGGCACGTTGTTTGATATAATGTATATCTTGGGTTTTTTGTTTGTTTGTCTTTGAGGGCCGCTAGTCCCTCCTATATACAGTTTTTGTCCCCACAAAATGTCGACAACACAAACATTAAATCCCATTGACAATGAAGGGAAAATTTACATCACCTTATCCCCTAATGTCCGCCAAATATGACTACATTTGTGGCAACAGGCATTCTGATTGGCCAGTATGAGATGATGCATGATGATGTACGATGATAAGAGCGCCCCTCACACCCTCTGATACTAAAATCACAGTGCTCAAATAGTCATTTGGAGATGATTCATAGACAATATGACTGGTCATCTGATAATAAAAAGGGATAAAAATGATTTATGCTCATTACTGACAATAACCCATTTTGGGTGGGAACCCCTTTTGGTGTTAGCATTATGTTATGCTTTAGCTATTGAAAAATAGCAGATCTACAAGCTCATAGCGCGCTACGAGCTTGTAGGTCTGCTATTTTTGAAAAATCGTGAAAATATTTATTTCAGAAAACTGGAGGATTTAGAAGATTTTTTTTTTAATTTTGAGGTCAGGTCAAAATGGGATAAACATGTTTTAATTCACCCCGTGACGGGGAAAACAGACCACACCCTTCTCAATCTCACTCATAAAGTCAATTCTCCTGAGCTAGAAATGGGGCGGCGGTCCCTGGAATTGGAATGGCTTAGGAATTTGACAGATTTGATTCCTTCAATACGAGCCGAAAAGAAATAACGTAGTTATTTGAACATCAGCATCATAATGAATTGCACAATTCATTAAAAGAAAATCAGGGGCTGTTAATGTTCCATGCTGACAGATATAGGTCCAATCAATACAGCAGGGCTACATGTGGGACATGAAGCCCTTGCAGCTGTACTGCATGCACAGTGAAATCCTTGGTGTTCATTGAATCCAACTGAAGAATGTACAAATGGATCCAAAATGGACCTGTGAAGGATCTGGGATGTTTACTGTGCGGAATGGTTCCCACTTCCCACCGACAGCCCATAATAAATCACAACCAGAGCACATGATATTTCCGATGGAACTCGATACAGTATGCATCTATATGTATATATATACATATATTATATTGCCAGCCTACATACATATGGCAGGCATGCAAGAAGAGGCTTTCGATCGTAATCATCAACCTTCCAGACCTGTCAGGTGTAAAGGAGCAACTTAGACACTCAAGCATGAAGGAAGCATGAGTTAAGTCCGTTGCTCTCCCCAGGTTGGCGGAGGGTGTGTAGAGCCCAGGATCACATTAGATGATTGACACAGGGGTGAAAAATGGGTTACAAAATCGTGGGATAAAAAATATATATATAAAAAAAAAAAAAACTCCAGACCTGTATACCAACAGATTAGGGAATGCTCTGGGCTGGGAAGGAAGGGTGTTGTTGTGCTATATAGGAAATGTCCACGATGACACAGAGGTTAACAGAGAGGGGGAACATGAATTGTGAGCCAAAAGGAAGTAAGTAGGCAATATTTCAGGCTGGGAGGACATTGATTGGATGCCACGGTCGAGGCCGGGGGGGGGGAGGTGGTGTGGACATTGATTGGATGCCACGGTGGAGGCCGGGGGGGGAGGTGGTGTGATCTATAAGGTCCACAGAGAGTCAGACATGTGTGGAGTGCTAATGAGCAACAACGCACCATGGATGCAGTGAACAGCCTGCACACATGCAGAGCAGTTGTTGTTTTTGGCAGCAAATTTCTATTTTAGTTTTTAAGTCATAGTCTTTGGAATAAAACTTCATTTAGTTTTAGTCATATTTTAGTCACCTGGAATGTTTTAGTCGACTAAAATGTATTTGGTCGGGCCTCGATGCCGTCATAATGACTGTTTTTACATTTGCTGAAAATAGCCGATCTACAAGCTCACAACGCGTCGCGTTGTGATGCAACCAAGTGTAAAATGATTTATACTAGATCTCTTGTCCACAAGTCCCTCCCTGACATTTTAGTCTAGTTTTTTATTTGTTGACGAAATTGTCAATATCTTTAGTCTTAGTTAGGTTATTCAGTTTTCAGTCAGTGAAAAAAGGTAGTCGACGAACATTTTTCGTCTTAGTTTTAGTCGACGAAAACAACACTGACAGAGAACTGTGAGGGGGGGGCATGACCCATGAGGCTGCTGGCTGGCTGACTGCTATAGGGTCTATCCGTGCTGAGTAGACAATAATAACCTCAAGGTCAGACCTTATTTGATTTGCCCTGATCCCCACCCCCGCCCCCAGCCCCAGCTCTCTGCAGGAAAAAAATCACACCCGTGTGAAGTGAGGGTGTGGGTGTCTGTGGGATGACACAGTCGGGCTCCGAGCCTCCTGCTGCCTTTGTCCTAAAATCTGGGAATACATTTCTTACCAAGAATTTTCTTCACCAATGTGTTTGTAAAGGTGTCTACTAACATATCCCACATTGGTTTATATTCAACCACCCTAGGGGAATTTTTGACAGCTGCTGGAAGTTGGGGTACCATACAACCATTTAAGGCAAAATGTTCTAAATTTCATTATGCTTTAAGTAGCATGTGACGTGTCAAACTAGGGCGTTTTCATAATTCTGAATCCATTCCAAGCATTAGTTTTGCACGAAAAACACTCATTGGGCTTAAAAAGGCATTCATCACAAATGTGTGAGTGCTTTTCGTGCAAAACTAATGCTGGGAATGGATTCAGAATGATGAAAACCACCTAGTTTGACACGTCACATGCTATTTAAAGCATAATGAAATTTAGAAACAAAACCCTTGGGAGAGGTGCCATGGCTTCATGGCAATAAAGGCCACAATAGAATACCTTCTCAAGTGCTGTATTGTCATCTTTATCTAGACTACTGTGTGCGTGCACTGTAGTTACTGCGTTCCGTCTGTGTGTGGCAGGTATCAGAAGAATCACAGTTTACCCCAACAATGGTTTTATTTCTGCCATTCCACTAGCGAGGAGACTGCGGTTCCATAAGAGACTGCAGTGTCTCTGACCTCGCCGAGCACTCCAAACAAACACAGATGGCCGTGTCCAGCAGGTGTGTGAAGCAGGCAGGGGAGCAGTTGTTTTTGGCAGCAATATTTGATTTTAGTTTTAGTCACATTTTAGTCACCAGGAATGTCTTAGTGTTAGTTTAGTTTTAGTCGACTCTCTGCACCCCTCCCCACCGCTTTGTCCATTAGCTTGAAAGGAAGTGACGCACCCATGTGCCTCCAGCATGGTAGATAGAGATTGCAGGCAGACTGGCAGATGCTGCGAGTGAGTGACCCACTGTTTAAATTCTGTCTGCAGAGGATATGCGATGCAGTTGTGGACTCTGCTGACCTCAGAGAGTCCTGCAGCAGGCAGGCAGTGTTTGTGGTCGCAGCAAAAAGCAGCACTGGCAGCATTTTTTTGTTTAGAACGAACAAGGCTTCAATCACCGCGTGAAGCTTGCCCCCGGCCAAGCCTGCCTGCCCTGCAGTGCCTGCCAAGGAATACTTCTCCTCTAAGTAGACAGTATGCATTCAGTGGCTTCTGAATGGGAACAAAAGGCAGAGTTCTGTGGTCCGAGCCGAGGCGGATCTCTAGTGACGCACGTTGTTGTTTACCCCACGTTATGCTACTGTAGCTAGTGGACGCTGCTGGTGATACCAACATGCTTGCTGTCCTCGTATCTGTCCCCATGGTGAAGTCAATGGGAAAAGTGTCAACTGGCTTAAAGTATATAGACCGGAGAACCAGTGGTGGAAAGTACTTTTACTTAAGTACTGTACAATTCTTTGGTATTTGTAGTACTTTACTTGAGTATTTCCAGTTTTCAGTACTTCTACACCACTACATCTCAGAGGCAAAATGTGTACTTGTGTACTCCACTACAATTATTTGAAAACTTTAGTTACTATAACTATAGCGACATACATTAACCACTTCAACCCTATACATTTCGGCCATTTGAAAATAGCCGATCTACAAGCTCACAATGCATCGCAACGCGACGCATTGTGAGCTTGTAGATCGGCTATTTTCAATAGATTTTGTACACATTTTTTACTTGTGAAATGGGACATTCTGCAATATGAATACTTTTACTTTTAGTACTTTAAGTACATTTTGATGCCGATACTTTTGTACTTTTACTCAAGTACATTTTACTTGTAACGAAGTACTTCTAAATTGCAGTATTGAGTGCTTTTTCCACCATGCACTGCTGAGAACGCATCTTTGTCAACTCATAGCTTTAAACCACTTGAACCTTTTTTTTTTTTTTTACTTTAGCTTTTTTATCGTGAAAATGTGTGCAAATCTTTCAATATATATTCTTTCACAGTGAACGTTTTTTAACTCATAGCTTTGCTTCTGGGAGGTACCTGGAACATCATATTTTCAGATGGGGGGTCGGAGGCCAAATACAGATAATTCTGGGGATCCTTGACATGAAAAAGTTTGAGAACCACTGACATAGAAAGGCTGCACATACACAGGCACGCACGCACGCATGCACGCACGCATGCACGCACGCATGCACGCACGCAGTGCCACTCTTCCACTGTGTTAGATACAGCCAGCCATGTGTCTCAGAGCTGCTCAACACAGTCATGCAGGTGCCCATAACGATGTGGATGATGACCTCATCTTATTATCGAATGAATCCACTCTTAACTTCAAACTCTTTTGGGAGTCGTCCTGGACGCGAGTGTGCCTACGGTGTCGTTCCCCGTGGGAACAGACAGGTCCCAAGCTGACAAATGCTGCCTGTCTCTATTAGTGGTCATTATCACACAATGCCTTTGTGTGGTAGCAGTGTTGTTTTTGGCAGCACATTTCGATTTGAGTTTTAGTCATTAGTCTCTTGAATAGTTTTAATTTAGTTTTAGTCACCTGCAATGTGTTAGTCTAGTTTTAGTCGACTAAATATCATACGATTTTAGTCGACTAAATCTACAGTTGATAGTATATTTTCAGCATCTAATTGTAAAATGACTTGTACTGGATCTCTTGTCCACTAGTCCCTTCCTAACATTTTAGTCTAGATTTTTATTTGTTGATGAAATTGTCAGTATATTTAGTTTTAGTCATCATAGCTTAGTTTTCATTTAGTTTGTCAGTGGAAAAAAGGTAGTCGACGAACATTTTTCGTCATAGTTTTAGTCGACGAAATCAACACTGTGGGTCCCGTCGGTCCCAAGCTGACAAATGCTGCCTGTCTCTATCAGTGGTCATTATTATGCAATGCCTTTGTGTGATAGATAGATAGTACCTCTAGGGAAGTAGTGCTATATGACCTGTCAGCAGAGAATCGAAGCTCTGTTCCAATTCAGGACAGTAAAGTAAAGGCCGTTTTACTCATGCCCATAATACTATTTTTTTCTGTTCACTGGCAATTGTATGTATTTGATTATCAACCTCCTAAACCCATCAGTAAATGTGCATTCAGAGATTTAACAGATTTTTGACCAGGCATTTAAAATACAGAACCTATTCCTTAAAAGAAAAAATAACACAATCATTCATTCACTATTATTAATTTATGGATTCTGAGGTTCCTGTAAGGTTTTGCTAAATGAGTGATTTCCCTGGAGCCAGCCAGATAAATGAATGAGGCTGTTATTAACGTCAAGAAAAGCCACACAGTATAGGGTCTGCTATGCGGCAAAGAGACCCCACCCCTCATGGGGGCTATTGAATCGGCGTTAACCACCCTATCCAGCTACAACGATTCGTTTCTGCCTTAAAGACACCCTTTTTGCAAAAAATATATATGATAAATGACATTTAGAAGATTTAGAACACTTTCCTGGCGGTCTTTATGTGTGTAATATGTGGTTTTAGATGTTTTAGATTTTGTTATGGACATTGGGCTCGCTTCCTTCCTGGACTACAATTCCCATAATGCTTTGGTGCACTGCTCCTCCTTATGGATAGGGGGAGGGCTGTCTTACTGAGACAACATGTAGTCCAGGAAGTAAGTGAGCCCAGTGTCCATGACATCAGAGACACTGGGCTCACTGCTAAAATCTAAAATATCTAAAACCAAATATTACACACAAAGAAAGTGTTCTAAATTAACATTTTTATTTTTTATTTTTAAAGGGTGAAGTGTCCCTTTAAGACTTCCCCATGAGAAACCGAACCTCTTTAAACAAAAAGGTGGTCTGGAATTCCATTCTTGGACTTTAGACAAAAGGGAGGGGGAGACAAAAGGTCGTCAGCGGGGTGGGAGCTGGGTGGAAGCTGGGCGGGAGCCCGCATTGTCAAGGGCAGTGTGTAATCAGAGATTATACCGTCCCGCAAAGTACCATTACCCTGTCTCTGGGCACCCTAGAGGCCATTCCATGCTCTATGATATACTGTTGTCATACGAACGCAGAGGCCTGAACAATAGCAGATGTTTGGGTCCGATACTGATCCTGTTTGTTTTTTGTAAACCCATTTAGACCTGAGGACGATTCTACAAATATCTTCTAAATCCTGACAGTTTTCTGGAAAAAAAAAAAATATATGTCAGTGGTTCTCAAAGTATTTAATGTCAAGGACCCCCAGAATTATATATAATTGGTTGCCGACCCCCATCTGAAAATATATTGTTCCAGAGACCTCCCGGAAGCAAAAATAATGAGTAAAAAACGTTCACTCTGAAAGAATATATATTCAAAGGTTTGCCCACATTTTCACGATAAAAAGAAAATAGCAGACCTACAAGCCCGTAGCGTGGCAAGAAACTAGCAACCCAGTCTTCTGCGCTCTGGGAGAACAGAGCAGCTGATTTCTTTCTTTGTTTTGATTAGGTGTTCCTATACTGTCGTTTTAAGCACAGCTAGAAAGCTGTTTCAACCAATCAGATGGCTTCCTCGACACAACCTCTTGTATAATATTTATTCAAGCAGGCTTTGTACAGATGATAGAGGACACGATGGTGTTGAATGGTGGAAGTGATGAATGATGAGTGATGAACCGAGTGCCGCGCTACGAGCTTGTAGGTCTAATGCAAATCTTTCAATATATATTCTTTCAGAGAGAACGTTTCCTGAACGTTTACACAGTATTTTGCATTGAATACATTTGTTTAGAAATCCATGTCGTTACACACCGCATCTCCACTAGCTAAAGAGTGCTGGGTTGCGCCCGGAAAATAGTTGATCTATACAAGCTCACAACGCGTCACAGCGTGAGTGCTGCGTGACTCGTTGTGAGCTTGTAGATCTGCTATTTTTTGTCCAAAATTGCACTCTTAGCAGGATTTCAGCCCCTGCCCCTCTAACACTATCTGCTGCTAGCAGTGCTGATGCCGTTGGTTGTGTCTGTGTGTGTTGCAGATGGGAGGAGGAATTGTCCAGACGAGAGCAGTTGGAATCCAAGGTGGAGACCATGCAGGAGGTAGGCTAAAACCTAATCCACATCAATCACGCTTCCCACATTTAGTTAAGTACAATCTTGAGGTGTTTGTACTTTACTTGAGTATTTTCCATTTCCAATACTTCTACTCCATCTCAGAGGCAAATATTGTACTGTTACTCTACAATTATATTGAAACTTTAGTGAACTGCTTACTTTGGATATTTGGATTGTTGTTACAAATCGCGATGCGACACATTGTGAGCTTAGCTATTTTCAAAAGATTATTATACATTTGAAAACTTTAAATGGGACATCCTGCACAATGAGTACTTTTACTTTGGGTACTTTTTAAGTACATTTTACTTTTACTCAAGTATATTTTTGAATTCCAGACTTTTACTTAATAATAATGAATTGCATTTTTATAGCGTTTTTCCAAGTGCTCAAAGCACTTTACAATGGTTCATTAATTCATACATTGGGAGGTGAAGCGTCCTCATTTCCCACGTTCACACACCAATGGTGGCAAAGCTCACACCGACCGACTCATTGGAGGCAATGTAGGGTTCAGTGTCTTGCCCAAGGACACTTCGACATGTGGACAGGAGGAGCCGGTATTCGAACCGCCGACCCAGGGATCATTGGACGACCTGCTCTACCTCCTGAGCCACAGTCACCCCAAGTAATGTAGAACTACCGCATTACATTGCAGTACTGATACTTTTACTTATAAGCAAAACATATGAGTACTTTTTTGTCCACCACCACTTCCATTCTCCCAAGCAGTTCACCTCCACCTCCAAGCACAGCCATTCACAGCTCAACAGCCCAGTCTAACGTGATGCCTTGCAGAAAATTACAGACCAGACATCGAGGTCAGCTGCTGCCCCATTTATACTTAGACGCTCACAGGTGGCACGCACTGAAAATAGCCAATCGAGTCGACAAGCTAACAACCTGTTGCATACACGTGGCGTGCACATATGGCTATTTCGGTGCTAGCAGGAATAGCCAGAGCAGCCACCGTAAGCCAGAGCCAGACCGCGGCACAACTGTCTCCAGACTCTGGGAAAAAGTGTAGCAAATGTAGTTTTCAAAATATATATTATTTGTATTGACTGCATGTGGTGTTAATTACCGCAACTAAAAAGTCTCTGTTTCATGAGACTGCAGTCCAAAACACTACGGTATTATTAACGCTACACATCAACACTACTATGGTATTATGGGCTGTCATCTCCATGACAGGCTTGTTGAGGCAGACAGATTGAACTCTCAATGATCCCAATCAACAGAGTGCTGACCTTACTTTCACTTTCATCTGACCAGTGTACTAGTGGCTAGAACCAACACTTTCATCTGACCAGTGTACTAGTGGCTAGAACCAGCACTTTTATCTGACCAGTGTACTAGTGGCTAGAACCAACACTTTCATCTGACCAGTGTACTAGTGGCTAGAACCAACACTTTCATCTGATCAGTGTACTAGTGGCTAGAACCAGCACTTTCCTCTGATCAGTGTACTAGTGGCTAGAACCAACACTTTCATCTGACCAGTGTACTAGTGGCTAGAACCAACACTTTCATCTGATCAGTGTACTAGTGGCTAGAACCAGCACTTTCCTCTGATCAGTGTACTAGTGGCTAGAACCAACACTTTCATCTGACCAGTGTACTTAGTGGCTAGAACCAACACTTTCAGTTCTTTGCAGCAGATTTTGCAACAGTACAAGCCTATATATTTCATGTCAATGAGTGAAAATGGCATGTTCAAAGTTCGTCAGTAAAATAACACATATCACAATATTACAATATCCACAATTCCAGATGATATCTAGTCTCATAACACGACATCGATATAAGATCCATATACAGTATACTGCCCCGGTCCTACTACTCTACGATTTACTGTATAAACTATAAACACACTGTTTTATTTTCCATGTCAGCTGAGTATGAGTGGTCCGTCCGAGCAGACTGTCAAAGCCAGAGAGATTTGTGTTAGAGCAGAAAAGCACATTACAGGGAGGGAGCCTGTGTTGGATGGTACCAGATATGAAAAAGGTGATCTGTCTCTACCACAGTATGTTATGTGTCTGTGGACAGCAGACACTGGACGTAGATTTATAGGCCCGTCTAGGGTTAGCGTGACATCTTAAAACAGGCCATGCTCTCTCACACACACACACACACACACACACACACACACACACACACACACACACACACACACACACACACACACACACACACACACACACACACACACACACACACACACACACACACACACACACACACACACACACACACACACACACACACACCTCCCCCTCTGCTTTTCTCTGCTCTTGAACTAATCGATCGGTCGGCAGCATCTGTGTTATCTTGCTCTTTGGGTCAGCAAAACGGCGGAGAGAAGGGCGGAGATCCGTCCCAGAAGGGGTTTAACCCGTTCTGAACGGGAAAAATGACCTCTCAGTCATGCTAGTGTCATATATATATATATATGTTATACTCTAGCCGTTGAAAAACCCATGGCCAAATACTGTACTAGTATCTAATTCCGGGTGAAATAGTTTGAGAACCACTGACATAAAACTGGAGGTCTTTCTTTAGAAGACATTTAGTAGAATGGACCTCAGGTCTAAACGGGTTAACCTTTTAGAGCACACTGGCAGATGTTATGCTGAGTATGGGAGAACCAGAGAGATACCGGAGCTAATCATTTCAATGCAACACAGACATCTCTCATAAAGAGGTATTGTGAAACAACGTTTTGATTATATATACCTTGTATTGTTGTTACTTCTCTATTACCACCTTTCTGACTTATTGTTCCATTCATAGCTGCGTGTTACATTAGTATCAGCTGTCGGTGATACACTAGGTAAATTAAACTATGGACTAAATAAATGATGAATAAAATGTATTTCAGCCTAACCACTTCCCCATTTTGGGCATGGCATTATAGGTGAAGGGTTATTGCATAATAGCCAATGTAGCAGAAGAAGATAATATAATAATAATAATGAATTGCATTTTTATAGCACTTTTCCAAGTGCTCAAAGCACTTTACAATGGTTCATTCATTCATACATTGGGAGGTGAAGCGGTGAACAGTCGACGCCAGTGTCCTCACTTCCCACATTCACACACCAATGGTGGCGAGCTCACACCGACCAACTCATTGGAGGCAGTGTAGGGTTCAGTGTCTTGCCCAAGGACACTTCGACATGTAGACAGCAGAAGCCAGGATTTGAACCGCCGACCCACGGATCGACCTGCTCTATCTCCTGAGCCACAGCCGCTTATGAACCCAAATACTTGTAGTCACCAACATGTTTCAAAGGAGTGTTTACCGCCATTGTCAATTAAAGCCTATTATTTAATCTAACCATTAAATCAACGCCATTGCCATAGATCAACGGCAATTGCGATTTTATAGCGCTTTCGATCGATCAAGCCATAATGCTACTTACGTTAGCATCGGGTAGCGTGTATCTCCTATTCCTTGTCCCAGATGGCATTTTTGGTCAAAACAAGGTTTATTTTGACGGCACAGAGACGACAATGTGGAGCCCTCCAGTGCACCGGCATAGATCCGTTTGGTAAACAAGAGTTGTCCAGGACGCGTTTGACTTCCTAGTTTGTGTTCGGTACCGGAAGTCTGGGAAATGTGGCTTTTCAAAATAAGAACATCAACTGGGAAAAATGCTGTCACTAAATGCTAGCGCTGTACAGTAAGTGTTAAGTGTTTTTTATAATCCCGTCCGTACAGAGTGCCCAGGAGTCGTCGGAGATCCAGGACGAGCTCAACGACAAGGTGGACAGACTGAAGGCAGAGCTGGTGGTCTTCAAGAGCCTGATGAGTGACGTACGTATATTCACCTCTCCTCCTCTAGGGGGCGGCACTTCTCAACCTTTGGATTTTAACCCATTTTGGGCGGGAACCCTTTTTGGTGTTTTAAGGATTATGTTATGCTTGTAAGTCTGCTATTTTTTTTAAATCGTGAAAATGTGGCGCAAATTTGGAATTTATATTCTTTCTGAGCGAACGTTTTCAACTCAAATCTTTGCTTCTGGGGGTCGGTCCCTGGAGCAACATATTTTCAGATGGTAGTCGGCCTATTACATATCTTTTTGGGGGTCCTTGACATGACAATGTTTGAGAACGTCTGCAGCTTTGTTTTTTAAATGAATGCCTTTGAGAGGTTGCTCACGCACCACGCGGTGCATGCATAGTCGACATGACATTGAACGAGCGCTCCAGCTAGTGTCCTCGCTTAAGACGCTGCCCTCTAAGATAGCACTCTGGGGTTAATTACGTCTAATCCCGTCTCACACAGAAGAAGTCAACAATCCTTCAACTCAAAAACCTTTTGTGCTTCTGGCAGTACCATCAGCAGCAGCAGTGCCAATTATGTTGTTTTTTTTACTACACCGGTGGCTTCTGCTGCTTATAATTATAACTCTGTACTGAGAGAGAGCAGTTGTCAATCATAACAAATCACATCTAGGCAGACGGAGACAGCCATGCAGGCCGCTGCCTTCCTCATTAAAGATCCAGGAGAAGAATGTTATTATCGTCCTTGTGCCGGGCAGAAAACTTGTCCAAAACTCTTACTTTTCAGGAAATAGGGGTGGTGCCGGGTTCCAATGGATCCTATGCAGTTAGAATTTAGTCACAAGCTCTTCTGAGGACTGCAGGCCGATTCTAAAAACAAACTGTCTTCTAAATCCTAACAGTTTTCTGAAAATCCTTCTATATCACTGTATCACAAATATGACATTAGGAGATACGAGGTTTGGGGCAGAAGCCAGGAAGGCTGTGCATTCATGGAATAGCTGGGCTGGTTCAGAGTTCATCATAAACAAGCAGCGGATCAACAGCACTTCCTGTCCAGTCGGTGTACAGCCCAGCATTGTTCCCTGGGAGTGGAGTTGTGCTCTGTGGTGTGATATACAGCTGTAAAACACTGCAGCTGGTGTCAGGATGAATATATATATATATATATATATAGCGTGCTAGGTGGACATACTATTGTTGTTTTAACACATTTAGGACGGGAATGCATCTGTGTCGCTTAACCACTTTTACTGCTATTTTTAAACTATTTTTAAACTAGCTGTTGAAAAATCGCAGATCTACAAGCTCATAGCGCGGCAGGTCTGCTATTTTTTTGAAAAGTCGTGAAAATGTGGCACAAATCTTTGAATGTATTGTTCTTTCACAGTGAACGTTTTTAACTCAAATGTTTCCATGCATTCTGAAGTTTATTACACACACAGAGTCATATATACAGTAGGACAGTAGATCTATGACGTCCTAGTAGATTATGGAAACTATGATAAGAACAGAATGAGCAGGAACACACTTGCAACTCATATTGTACGTACAGTCAGTCCCTCTGATACAGTAGTAGACAATCATCATGTCATGGTTATCAATATGCTTATGCAGCTACTGTATGCGTCATCTGAGTCAGGCAGCTGAGGCCGGAAATCATAACAGTTTGAGAACCACTGACATAGAAACATTTTGTAGAATCTGGCCTCAGTCCGAAATGAGTTATAAAAACCAGTGGTTCTCAAACATTCTCATGTCGATGACCTCCAAATTGATGCATAAATATCATATGTAATATAAAAAAGATCATTATACAAATAAGTTGCCATTTATCAACTTTTATTTTGAGGGGCTAGCCCCTCATATGCCCAGCTTTGCGTGTTTGTGTGTACCCCATAGCGATGATTGATTGGCTGAGATAAAAGTGAGGATGAAAAAAGTGAGGACGCCAAAAGTGATTGGCCGGAATGAGATGATGTATGTGTGATGATAAGAGCGCCCCTCACTTCACACAAGTGTGATTCACCCCCCTTTTAAATAGCAGATCGACAAGCTCACAGTGTGTTTAAACTGTTCCTCATTCCCAATTTGAGAACCATTGGTTTAAATTGCTTACAAACTGTAAATGTTTGAGTTTTGATATTATTCCCTGTAGCATACATGATGATGTCAGACTCAAAAGACTGTGACTAAAACTAAAATCAAAATTAGCTGTAAAAAGAAAAATCAATACTGACTGTCACTAAAGGCCATCCTTCCTTCCTTCCTTCCGTTTTTGCAGGAAATGACCGACTTGGACACCAAGATCCACGAGAAGGCCATGCGGGTGGACATGGACATCTGCAGGCGGATAGACATCACGGCCAAGCTGTGCGACGTGGCTCAGCAACGCAACTCAGAGGACATGTCCAAGATGTTCAACCTGAGCCCCGCACGCTCACTTCCAGAGAGGGTGCGTCTCGTCTGTCTTGTCCGCTAAGAACAGTAGCCTGCAGGCCTATAGAGCACCGAAGTCTGACGTCACTTTCAGTAGAGGGCGTCTGTCCCCAGGTTCATGTATTTGTTTAGTTGCATTGAAATCCCCATTGAGGCGATTTGAGATCGCCTCATATAACAACTGTGTTTGAAAATGAACATGTCACCCCGGCCGCTTCACTCATATGGATATGAAGAATCAACTGACTGAGAGAAAACGCTAATGTTACTGCTACTGAATTAGTTAGATTTTTGCTAGAAGCAGACTGTATCATATATGAGTGACTGACTGTTGCAAACGATACAGAGACACCTCCCTGACAATAACGCCGAGACAGCTTGTTTATTTTTGGACCACAACGCTTATAGTAGACGATATTAAGATCACCCCATGTTATTCTCCATAGAGAAATTACTTCCGCGAACCAGGGGAATGGTCGGGATGAGCGAGTTACGTCAGGACTTCGGTGCTCTATAGTCAGCATGCTTTCTGGTCTAGAGGGGGGGGGGGGGGGGGGGGGGGGGGTGGCAACCGCTGGAGAATATTGGTTCAACCGACACCCAGAGTTGAGGTTGAGCAAAGGGTCTGCCACTTGAATTAAGGTGACTTGATTGATTGACCTAGAAAGGGCCTGTCATCTCAAACCCACAATGCAATACTTTGTTTCCAATAGTGTTTGCGCACAAACGTCAGTAGCGTCATTACTCATTAGGCCCGACGTCGAAATAAAAAGAAATCTTCTAAATCATGAAAGATTTCTGAAAAACCTCATGTTTCTATATCAGTGGTTCTCAATATTTCATGTAAGGACCCAGGAAATTACCGTATATGTAATATTCCTCCGACCCCCCATCTGGAATAAAAAAAGCTCCCAATCCATATCCACCCTCTATGTATTATGACTGTTTGTCAGAGCTGTGAATGGGACTACTATGGTAATATATGCTTTTTTTTGAGGAGAAGTCAGCAACTCTGCAAATGAAATTACCAGTTGCCGATGGGGAATCGATACGTCAATGTTCCGGGCTTACACTATTATGCACCGATTGAATATAGGCGAACACTTGATGTGTGTGAAAACAATACATATTGACTGTAATGAAGAATGACACATGCCTGCCTGCAGGCGGGCGCACACACACCCAGAGAGAGCGGCGAATGCTGATGCTGTGACTTTCTTCGCCGCACCCAAGGTTATGATGACATGGCACCGATAGTACGGGCCTAGCCTCGGAACCCAGACGTTTTTATTTCCAGGGAGTGGTCCGAGTCCACTTCAATTCGGCATAGAGTAGCGCAAACGTCACTCACTCTGCTGATTTCTGATCATCTGCACCTTTGCTAAATTGACGCGCACACACACACACACACACACACACTCCTCTCTCTCTCTCTGTCGCTCTAATTAATTACTCATGTCACGCAGCTGCATCTAGATTCTCCCGGCGGATCCTGCCGGGAGCTGCCTATGCCATAGAAAGCATAGGTGGAACCCCAGGCTAGTACGGGCCTAACACCTAACGATCACCAATGAGCAATGAACGCAAAATTCATAAGACAAAGTGCACATTGCGTAGATTCATATATGCATTAAGTAAAATCTGTGTATATTTACTTCTGCTGTCGGGAATAAACCAATTAAGTTTTTCAGGAATGAAGAAAAGCTTATATTTGAAAAAACAAAGCAATACTGCCTCATCAAAGTTGGTGTTGTGACTTTATATATTGTAATTTACTTCCCATTGGTTCAATATTTCACAGACGTAAAGGGTGTTCAATAGCACTGATTTATGCAAAAAGGGAAGAAAGTTAGGTGGTTTCCTCCCGACAGCAACGATATGATGTTGTGTGTGTGTGTGTGTGTGTGTGTGTGTGTGTGTCACAGGGAGCCATGGGCGTGCTGCAGGAGGAAAGAGCGCAAGGCGATGTCTGACGAGGACAGCTCTGAGAAGGACGCCGACCCCAGCACGTCAGAGGAAGAGCTTCCTGGACCGCTCAACATCACAGACGAGATGAAACGCATGCTCAACACGCTGTACGTGAACCCCCAGCATGCGCACACACACACACACACACACACACACACACACACACACACACACACACACACACACACACACACACACACACACACACCACACACACACACACACACACACACACACACACAACACACACACACACACACACACACACACACACACACACACACACACACACACACACACACACACACACACCTGCTGAATGATGCCCTGCTGTGACATCATACAGTAGGTTCCTGCAGTGCATCAGCGTTGTTTTACTCTGCTGCCATCTAGTGTTGATATGGAGTCGTGCTTCTAGAATGGGAACATTCAGCCCGAAACCCTCATATTATGAATATGACAGACCACGCAACCATCATATTAGTTATGCATAATTCACAAAGCCATGATGAAATAGTAACAGGACAGGGTCTAATAATAACGACATGTGCTCCCATATGGCCTGGTATAATCTATTACATCAGTCATCTATGATGATGTAACTATGTATCTGCCATGAGATATGATGACTCCAGGTTTAGGATCCAGCTCCCTTTCACTTACACCGTACATGGGCCACATGCGGCCCCCACCTTCACTTAATGCGGCCCTCAGGTTAATATCACAATACTGATTGCGAACGCACTGAGCACTAACTATGAGACCCTGCAGATCATGTCTGTCTGTGTGTGTGTGGTTGTGTGTGTGTGTGTGTGTGTGTGTGTGTGTGTGTGTGTGTGTGTGTGTGTGTGTGCTGTGTGTGTGTGTGTGTGTCTGTCCCGCTGTGACACCACCCGCCCGCCACCAGAGGGCGCAGCTGTAGCACACACAAACACACACACACACACACACACACACACACACACACAGGGCGCAGCTGTAACACACACACAAACAACCACACACACACGAGCTGCGTTCGCTTCCCACGTTTGCGCGCTCTGGAGTGAGAGTGGAAATATAGTAGCCCTCTCCATTGTCAAAGTTGCCCACCCTGACTTACACTATGGTTTTTCAACCCTTTCATATCAAGGCCCATTATTTATCTATATGCCATTTGATCCATTATCGTTAATTGACACACTCCATGCCGTTGGCAAACGTTGATCAAAATAACAGTTCTTCTACATTCTCTAATTGTGTAGACTACTTGCAAATTAAGTAATGCAGATGTTTAACAATGATGTAACTCTTGAGTGTAAAATGATCAAAGATCCAAGTGTTCAAAGATCCAAGGTTCCCTTTGGTTACCAACCCTCCATCATTTAGCTGGGCACCACCTGGAACCCCGTCAAGGACCACTGGTCCCTGGACCACTGGTTGAAATCCACTGACTAAAACTAAGACTAAATATATTGACAATTTCGTCCAAAAAATAAAAACTACACTAAAATGTTAGGAAGGGACTAGTGGACAAGAGATCCAGTATACAAGTCATTTTACACTTGGGTGCATGCTGAAAATAGCAGATCTGTGTAAAAATCAGTCATTACGACGGCATCAAGGTCCACCAAAATAAAATTTAGTCAACTAAATCAACTGTAGATTTAGTCTACTAAAATCGTATGATACATGATGTATTTAGTCTGCTAAAACTAGACTAACACTAAGACATTCCAGGTGACTAAAATGTGACTACATCTAATGAAAACTATTCATGAGACCATGACTATAAAACTAAAATCAAAATGTGCTGTCAAAATCAACACTGCATGCATGCTCCCCCCCCCCCCCCCCCCCCACCAGCTACTATGTTCCATCTTTACGTCTTCTCTGTATATATATATTTTTTCATATAGCAGTTTTATCCCACAATTTTGTAACCCATTTTTCACCCTTGTGTCAATTATTTAATGTGATCCTGGGCTCTACACACCCTCCGCCAACCTGGGGAGAGCAATGGACTTGAACTCATGCTTCCTTCATGCATCCAAGTCGCTCCTTTACACCTGACAGGGGGGAGTTTCCCTGGTTGGACGTATAGCGCGTGGAAGGAACACGGTATTCCAACCAGTTCCTTTCCCCTCCATCAGGCTTCCCGGCTGGCCAGGGGGAGGCAGTTTAGAGACCAGGATTACTGCATGTTTTTGTGAGGGTACCTACCCTCTTCTCTGTATATGTGGGTAGATCTCTTCTCTGTTCTCTGTGGATGTGCCAGCCTCTCTTCCTGAATGTGTTGCCTATGTTTGTCCCTCCCTCCCTCCCTCCCTCCCTCCCTCCCTCCCTCCACTCCTTACCCATCCCCATGTCCCATCCACCTCTCTCTTGTCCCTATATATTTTCCCTCCCTGTCCTTGTTTTCTGTTACATACAGACATTGTTCAGATAACTCCTCTGTTGCCAGGCGGGAGACGTTCGAGATCGACGACGACGACTGTGACAGCCTGACGTGGGAGGAGAACGAGGACACGCTGCTGCTGTGGGAGGACTTCGCCAACTATAATGTGCCCGGTGCCATGGCGGCCGCCATGGCGTGCCCTACTGACAACAACCCGGACGGAAACGCAGAGCCCGCCAGTGTAAGGCCTCAATCACAACCCCTTTTGGTGTTTCAAGCATTATGTTACACTTTAGCTATTGAAAAATAGCAGATCTACAAGCTCATAGCGCGGCACCGAGTGCCGCGCTACGAGCTTGTAGGTCTGCTATTTTTGAAAAATCGTGAAAATATGGTGGATATCTTTGAATATATTTTTTCAGAGTGAATGTTTTTTTTATCTCAAATCTTTGCTTCTGGGGGGTCCCTGGGACAACATATTTTCAGATATTGTCGGCGGCCAAATTATACAGATAATTCTGGGGCTCCTTGACATGAAATATATAGTTTGAGAACCACTGACATAGAAACATAGGGTTTTTCAGAAAACTGTCAGGATTTGTAGAATCATCCTCAGGTCTAAATGGGTTAGTGGGATAGTTCAGATTTGTTTTAACTTAAGCTGTATGAAATACTTACCGTTAATATAGTGGTTGCAACGGGAGTTCTGCTCTGGTTTTGGTGAAATATTAAGTAGTTCAGGTCATTTTGTGGGGGGCACAGGGGGCCACACAGTAAAAGTAAATTTATTCACAACACTAACGTAATTTGTATTGTTGACCTATTTATATTAATGGCAAGTATTTCATATAGCTTAAGTTAAAAAAATCATGGGGGGGGGCGGGGGGGGGGGGGAGGAGGAGGGCAGAACGCAGCCATGGAGCAGAGCTGTTCTGTGAATCACAGCCACTGAAAATGGAACCATTGAAAATTTATTGCGAGCTGCTCTGCCTTTCCAAACATAACAGATCTACAAGCTCATAGCGCGAGCGGCACAGAGTGCCGTGCTACGAGCTTGTAGATCTGCTTTTTTTTTTTTTTTATCGTGTAAATGTGTCGCAAATCTTTGAATATATATTCTTTCACAGAGAACGTTTTTAACTCAAATCTTTGCTTATTCCGGGGTTCCAGACGGTGCCAACATAATAAACAAAATAATATGTGAAAGCCGCTGCTGCCCCAGATCACAATATAACACCTGGAACAACATATTTTCAGATGGGGGTCCAGGGGGCAAATACAGAAGGGTTGAGAACCACGGACAAAGAAACATAGGTTTTTCAGAAAATCGTCATGATTTAGAGAAGACATTTAGTAGAATCAGTGTCATGGGTGAAATCCCAGTGGTTCTTCTAGTTATTTCCTGCTGGGGACCCCCTGGAACATGCCCCACACCAGCACCCCCCCCCCCCCCCCTGCTTTATCCTACATGTTACAAATTCCAAATGTACCAATAATATGTTTAATTTGTGTTCTCAGGACGGAAGCCTCGGCAGCCTCATAGATGAGACAGAAACACTTTTCAAGACCAGAGAGGAAGAATATCAGGAAAGCATCGGCCAGATTGAGGTAACGGTTCACACGACTACCTCTCCGTTTACCTTGTTATGTCCATTGTGCAGAGGAGAGGTGCACCTATGTTTTGTTTGGGGGGAGGGGGTAGTTCTCAGAGGAAACAAGCAGGGGAAAACAAACAAACCAGCATGAGATTGCACATGAACTCTGCAGCCGTAGATACAAATGAATGAATGACTCACCAAATGCCCGCAGAGGTTCCATGTTTAACGTAATTCCACTGACAGATGCATGGTTTCATATCGTAAACATAGTATGAACGGTTCTTTCTTGTTTACTTGGTTAGACTAGAGCTCCAAACGGCTTAGTCATGGCAGCTTGGTTACAGCCGAAAAGGGCTTCCTCTTCCTCTTCAAAATAAGAGCCAACATGATACTAGTTATATCCTACTATAAATGCGCCACATCTCTGCGTGTCTACATGCATGCGTGTGTGTAAGGTTGTAATGCACGTGGTATCGAGTCGGTCAGACCCACGGTTCTCCAGAATTACCAACAAAAGGCTCTGCTCAGGCTCTGCACCTGTGCAATTCCCAGCCTCTGCCTCAGCCAATTGATTGCCATGGCAACCCCACACCTGCAATTTGATTACTTAACCACTACACTTTTCACAGTCAGTTTGCACTCTTTGGGCACAGGCAGGCAGACAGACAGATACAGAGATCTCCATATACAGTATGGGCACAAAAGGGACACAGACGGATAGTTAAAACGGGTGCTATGGCTCAGGTCAGGGGTAGTAGAGTGGCCGGGTGGTAACTGCAAGGTTGCCAGTTCGAACCCGGGCTCCCCCAGAGTTAGTGTCGAAGTGTCCTTGAGCAAGACACTGAACCCCTAATTGCTCCTGATGTGCTGGTTGGTGCCTTGCATGGTTTCCGCTGCCATCGGTGTATGAATGTGTGTGTGAATGGGTGAATGTAATGCACAATCTATGTAAAGTGCCTTGGATAAAGGCGCTATATAAATGCACCATTTACCATTTACCACATCCCCACCCTGTCCCCTACAGATGGAGCTGGCCACCGCCAAGAGCGACATGAACAGACACCTGCACGAGTACATGGAGATGTGCAGCATGAAGCGCGGCCTGGACGTGCAGATGGAGACGTGTCGGAGGATGATCAAAGGCGGCAGGAACTCTCCCTCCGTCAGCTCGGTGGCCAGCAGCGACTCAGGGAACACCGACGAGATCCAGGACGAGATCCTGGACAACAAGGACGAGCTGGTCGAGGCGGAAGGCTTGGTTAGTTGATGGAGGCTTAGTGTCCACTAGCCAGGCTCTGGTGGGAGGAGGGGAGGGGGGCGGGGCGGCGTGGGGATCCAACAACAATGGACCTTTTTTGACCCACAGGAGTCCTGTTGGATAAGCCCCTATACTCCCCCCCCCCCCCCCCCACCACACACAAAACTGATGCAGGCCCAGAACTGGTGCTTCTATCTAATCTACTGTCTGTGTTGCGTTGTAGGAAAAGGAGGGGAATGGGGACAACCTTTTGTTTCATAAAAGGTAAAAAAAAAAAAAGGTGGTTGCTTTTTCCAAACTGTGCTCGCTTCCCTCACCGCTGCCTTGTTGTAGGTTCTTTAAAGAGCTCCACAGGATACATTTGACAACCATATTCTCAAACCTTTTCAAATGGCTGAAAAAGTCATTACGTTGCGTTGCCCCCATTTAATTCCATTATCTTTCAGTAGTTCAGGATAAATTATATTTTTTGGTGAACAGGGATCGTATACATATAAGTCACAACAATCTAAACAACCTTTTTTTCCCCTCTTCATTTTGGATCACAAAAACGAAATAATCAGGGCTTTCAAATCAGTGAACAGGAATACTTCTTACTTGAATTACATACGGTGAGTTATTTGCAATGCAAATGAAACAGGAATATATCTAATGTTTATTCTCAAAGAGGCAATGCGAGAGCTGTGTAGTTATACAGAGGGAACTCTCCGGGGTCACCAGATCTGACAGGAAAGGAGGAGCACAGACCTTTGCTGCATCGATGCACTAATCAAATTCTATGCAATTAAAAGCCTAATTTATACTTTGTCGTATGACTGCGTACGTTGCTCACAGAAAATACGTAGTTTTTTCAACTAGTTGAAAATTATTTTTATTTTAGGCGAGTGATGCCTTATTTTTTGGGCTGGTCGGTCAGTCAGTCATTTCCATTAGGCCGGCCATCTGTCTGTCTTTGGCCTTATTTCCTTCCTCATTTCTCTGTAACCCCGTAATTAGCCTTTTAAGCCACGCAGGTGTTTTGTATGTATATGTTTCAACAGCTCAGTTATGTGTGCTGAGATTGTAAAAATATGGAATATGGAACGTTCGTTCTTTTTTGTTGTTGTTTGTGGACAGTAAGCACTGGAACAGTGTCCCCTGATTTGGAAAGATCTCAGGAGGGTATTCTGGAATCGTTGAAAGGACTGTCGTCAACACCATTGGCCTAATAAATTCACTGTATACATTTATTTACACTGCCTTATGAATACTGATGGCTATTTTACCAAATTGCTGAAACGGGCATTGCCATGTTCTCTCACGACTACCCTGTGAATGTTCATTCTCTCTCAGAGAGAGCAATACAACCACATTCACTTTCAAACAGCTCAATCAACAATTAAGACTCCAACCAAACAACCATTTTATAAGCTCAAAACCAAAGGACATTTTTTTTCCATTTGATTTTGAACAGATTGCTACACTCACATAGCCTCCATGCATCAACATCTTAATCAGAGGGTTTGTTACAAAGTTGAAGCCACTGCCAAGAAAGAAAAGCAAAGTGTGCTTCCTCTGGGTGCTGCCCTTTGGTTTAGGGCTGTGGGGTGCTGCTCGGCTATAAATATAACTTCAATCAAAAACCACCAAAGTGGGGGAAAGAGCGGCACACCCCAAAATAAAAGATTGGCAAGACTGGGCTCAGATGCAATTTCTCATTTATTGAGAAAGCCAGCGCTAGTGTCAGGTGATCCTTTCGAGAACTACCATTTCCATTGTCAAGCCGTCAGGTCTTTCTTGGGGAGTCTTGATCTCTTCATCCATCTTATCTGCAGTCAGGTTGCAGAGAGCCGCTCCGCCAGAGAATTCCACGCATTTGCTTATTAGCAAGCTCTTAACCCAAATATAGTTCTGACGTCAGAATTAGTTTTCTGAAATACCTAATGTTTCTGCATCAGTAGTGCTCTTTCATGTCAAGGACCCCAAAAATTATATGTAATTGGCCGCCAACCCCCATTTGAAAATATGTTGTTCCAGGGAGGGACCCCTCAGAAGCAAAGATTTAAGTTAAAAGCGTTCGCTCTGAAATAATTATATTATAAGATTTGCGCCACATTTTCACAATTTTTAAAAAAATGCTAAAAACTCCAAAAAGGGTTCCACGGACAATTGCAGATAATTCCGCGGGTCCTTGACATGAAAAAGTTTGAGAACCACTGACATAGAAACCTAAGTGTTTTCAGAAAACAAAAAAAGGACAAATTTTCCCCTTTCTGAGTTTCCATCTGGTCAAATCATCCTTATTGCTGACTGGCCTTTGCTGTGCTGGCTATCCCCCTCCTGTGTGTCAGGGAGCGCTGTTCCAGATAGGCTATACTTTGGTCCTGCTTTGTCTGTACATAGAGGGCTTTAGGCATGTGACCGTATATGGCATATATACCCCAGAGGCCTTTTTCTGTTCATATTGCTTCGTATGCAATGCGATTGGTTTTGTCTCCCATTTTTGCCGTTTTTTAATAGTGCTTTCCATTGGATCGGTGTGTAAACTGATCAACGCATGGGGATCTTTTCCATCATGTATTCATTTGTATTCATGATCTTAGCTGGATCAAACACACGTCAAATGCTACTTCTACGTTGAAGTCAATAATTGACGACACAGAATGTCAAAAATACACGCCGTTTGTCATTTCAGCATGCTTAATAAGACTGGAGTGTTTTTCAATAACTTGTTATATTTTGAACACAGCCAATAATTGTTACAATGCAGACAAGTGCGCTACTCTTTTTTTTTTTAAATCAGAACGACGATTGTGAAGTCTACATCAACAATCTGCTGTATTTAATGGTGTCAAAAAAGTTTTATTTTTCACTGTCTTTTTTATTATTATTATTATTCTATCTAATCCAAATAGTAGGAACATGACCTTGTATTATTCAGCGTATACTTAAGCGATATTCATAGTCTGATTTATCAGTGGTGAGGTGACCATGGCAACTACAACATGATGTCACAGAGCAACGCGGCAAACCACTGCTCTCCCCAGCCCTTTTCTCTGTTTTTACTCACCACCACTCCACTTTATTACAGCTCCGGAGCGGTGGTCACCTCACCACCGCTTCACTTTATTACAGCTCCGGAGCGGTGGTCACCTCACCACCGCTTCACTTTATTACAGCTCCGGAGCGGTGGTCACCTCACCACCGCTTCACTTTATTACAGCTCCGGAGCGGTGGTCACCTCACCACCGCTTCACTTTATTACAGCTCCGGAGCGGTGGTCACCTCACCACCGAAAATCCAGACCATGAATAGGCCTTTATTTTGCAGGAGCCCCGCTAACCAACCCCCCCCTTCCTCCCCCACACCGCCCCCAAACAAGCCTACTAATGTATATCAGACGACAGCGAGAGAGCCTTATACCCAGCGACGTTTGTGTCAGCGTAAAAAAAAACAGCCCGACAAGTAGCAGAAAGCCATGCTTTTTATTGGTACTGTACTGTAAACGAGTGTGGTGGAAAAAGTACTCGACGTTTTGTGCTCGAGTAAACGTATCAATACTGCAATATAGAAATGCTCTTTTACAAGTAAAAAGTCCAAAATCAACATTTGAGTAAAAGTGCAAAAGTATTGGTATCAAAATGTACTTAAAAAGTTCCAAACGTAGAATGTATACTCCGTATGTATGCAGAATGTCTCATTTCAAGTTTTGGAATCTTTTGAAAATAGCCGATCTACAACTACAAGCTCACAATGTGTCGAGTCGCATCGTGACGCATTGTGAGCTTGTAGATTTTCAAACGGCCAAAAATGTATATAGGGTTGAAGTGGGTAATGTATGTTTTGAAATAATAAAGTACCGGTAAGTAGTATCTATAAAGTTTTCAAATAAATGTAGTGGAGGTAAAACTACAATATTTGGATCAGAGCTGAAGTGGAAGTATTGGTTTGGATATTGGAAATACTCAAGTATACAAATACCTCAACTGTACTTTAAGTAAATGTACTTGGTTACTTTCCACCACTGCGAGTGCTAGGGCTGCAATACTCTGGATTCCATACCAGTCTCTCTCTCTGGTCCGTACTACGAACACATTGTGATGTTCTCTTGTCAGAGTGTAGAGTAGGAGAGTAGCGACGCGCTTTGATCTCGCCGCAAAGCGGGTGCCTATGGGCTATATAGTTCCAAACATTTCTCCTATATGGCTGGAACTATCCCATTGAGATAGAATGAGGACTTCCACATTCCATTGTTACAATGGGAGTCAACGCTAGTTTCGCCACTCTTACTCTGGTCAGATTATACCCTCCCAGGGACGTGCAGAGGGCGTTAGAGGGGCAGGGGCTGAAATCCCATAAGAGGAATGTTTTGGACAAATAGCTAAAATAGCAGATCTCACGACGCGTTGTGAACTTGTAGATCAGCTATTTTCGAGGCACAACCACCCAGCAGCACTCTTTAGCTAGTGGAGATGCGGTGTGTATACGACATGGATTTTCTAAACAAATTTGTTCAACGTAAAATGCTGTGTTCAGGTTCAGGAGACTTTGGGAGAAAAAGCCATTCTCCTGAATGCTGCCTTCCGGCATGGCATGGAAAGGAGAGGCATTTTGCATTTATTTCACTGTGTAGTAAATGCTGCATTCATTCGTGGTATGGAGAGGGCAGTTGTTTTTACAGACAGGTAAAAGGGCACGGGCTGAAGTTTCCTCTGATGCCTACTGTATGTGATTGTGTGCACGGCACTGCACCTTCCCTTGTCATATATTTCATTGTCATTGTTCGAGGACAAACAAAATCGATTAGCAAACCAGCTCAGTGCATTCTTGCGATTCTTCCTGGTCTTGTCCAAGGTTAATTAAATAAGGTTAGGAAGTGAACACCGTACGGTGGACTCCATGTTGCTCCCTGGAAGGGAAGAAACATGCGCAATGGGCTATATGCAGCCAACACTTCCGCGTTCAGCTTCCTTGGTCTCAACTGCGCATGTTTCTTTCTTTCCAGGGAACAACTGTCCACCGTACAGTCTTCGCTTCCTAACCTCTTTTAATTAACCGTGGTCTTGTCACAGGTCTCTGGCCAGGGGGGAATTGGGATCTTTAATTTCTCCACAGTTGGCTAAAAGAAGATTTTTAAAGATATTTACTGTCAATATAAATAAGGGTGCTATTTTGGTTTTGGTTCACACAGATTTATTCTTGAATTGATTACTTGAATAAATAGTATATAAACAATATGTCGCTTACATGCTTTACATTTTAAATTTACTTTTTACCAGTACCAGTGGTGGAAAAAGTACTCAATTGTTTTACTTAAGTAAAAGTACCAATAATGCAATTTAGAACTACTTCGTTACAAGTAAAAGTACGGATTTGAAAATGTACTTGAGTAAAAGTACAAAAGTATCGGCATCAAAATGTACTTAAAGTACTAAAATTACTCATATTGCAGAATGTCCCATTTCACTTCAGTGGTTAAAGTACAAACACCTCAAAACCGTACAGTACTTAAAGGAGCATTCAGTGATTTGGGTGATTTGTAAACTACAGTTGGGGGGGGGGGGGGGACACGCACACACACCAAGGCCCGCCCCCGCTCGATCATGATTGGCAGAAGGCCCCCTCTCTATCCTGATTGGATGAAGGCTGGGCCACCTAGCCAAAAACGAAACCTACGTTTTTTTTACCCCCAGACAGGGAGGAACTCCTTATATGGTCAGCACACTCTATAGTAAGGAGGATTATCGCAACAAAACAAAAAAATAAGTGATATTTGAATTAAGTGAAATCACTAATATACCTTTAAGTAAATATACTTAGTTACTTTCCACCACTGGTTTATCGTAGCACTATATGGCAGCCAAGCGGAAGCAAGAAAATTCCTTTAGCTCCAATAACCCCAAATCTCAGCTACTATCTCACTGACACTCGGTCACTCTAGCATGGCGGTGTTACAGTGAAATTGGTGACCTGATGAAATATGGGACACTCTTGTAGACAATCACATAACAGTTCAACGTAGTGGTATATACTGCACTGGTTCCCAAACTTTTTCATGTCAAGGACCCCCAAATTGACACTAATTAGCCCACGGACCCCCATTAGAAAATACATGCCAGGGACCCCCCATATGAGAAGATTTGCACGGCTCTAAGCAGTGATTCTCAACCCTTTTAATTTCAAGGACCCCCCAGTTTGACATGCATTAGTCTATACGGCCTCCCGTTTAATGGCATTTCTATCTCTGGGACCCCCAATTTATATTGTAAAATCAATGCTAATTTAACTCTGAGTGTACAAATGGAACCATCTTGAGTTACAGACCCACAAGGGTTCATTTGGTTCCAAACTATCATTTAGCTGGGGACCCCCTGGAACTCCCTCAAGGACCCCTGGGGGTCCCCGGACCCCACTTTGGGAGCCACTGTTATATAGGCCACGTTTTAAAGACCTCCATGTTATGTGAAATCCACAACACGGTCACATGTTTCAGCAGGTCACCAAATTCACCGTAACACCACCATGCTGGAGTGACGACTGTCAGTGAGTGAGTGGCCGAGGTTTGGGGTATTGGAATTTGTCTTTAGACACCCCGACGACACACTGACGTTAAAACTCGCACCGCTCAGGCCAGAATTTAATCAATACAAATATGACCCCAAAGATATGAATACACAAACAAGCTAATTATTGTGTTAACATAATATGCTATAGTGATGTCCTATGTTACAGACTTTGATTCAGTAATATGTATCGTTTAGCATAACCAAAACAAATGAGGGCAAAAACACCAGGGGGAAAAATATACATCTCAGTTTTGTTCTCCTTGAGTGTAATTAAAAAACTCCTCCCTGAATGGGGTTAAAAAAAATACAGACCAGTCTGAAGTGAGCAGTGCAACAGCGCCCCCTGTTGGTACTCTAAACATAGGGACATTGCTGTTCTTTGGAGTGGTTGCCCGGTTTGCACTTTGCACCACTCAAAAAAAACATGGTCCTTACTTAGCACATCTTTAAAAAGTTGAAATTGAAACTGTTGGAAGCGTTTCCACCACTAATCTTTTAAAGGCGGCTGCTTTGTGTGTGTGCTATGCAGTCGCTTCCCATAATGGGGTCTGAATGTAAAACTAAACAAACAAGTGGAGGTGCTTGGAAAAAAAACACTTTGTCAACATACTTTATTTAGAAGCCACTCAAGTGTTGTTTTAATAATGGGGCTCATACATAATTGTGTATTATGTTGGTATGACTCATGTAAATTGTATCCTGGTGGATGTGAATGTTTCATACTAAATAAAGGTTTTATATGAACGGTTTTTATCAATGTAGTGCTGGGGGAATATATGGTTGTATTAAAAGTGTCATTAAACAATTCTTTTTTTTTACTTGTTAATAACCGTCTGTTGACAAGTGAGCTTTTTACTACTGTCAGGTAAAAATCTGATGTGCAAGAGTGAGGAGAGACTTTCAGGAATCATGCAAGAGAACTGACAAGACATTGGAATTAAAAAGGCATTTCTTTCAACAGGGGCACCACAGTCGACCGTCACCATTTATTCCAACTTTAAATTGACTTATTTCTTTACTTTTGTTTTACGGCGTGGAGCCAAAAGGGACCAGCTGTCTAGAGAACTTTGTTGATCTGCACCTCTGTCCCCACACACACACACACACACAGACACACAGACAGACGTAGACCAATATAGAGTTCACCACACTGCTCGGCTGATGCACAGCTCACATCTTGCCTCACCGTAGCAATGCGTAGCATGTTTGGTGCTTCCTTCACAAACTGCAAAACCTAGAAGAAACAAACTACCGATTGCACAGGGATGCCATGCCATTATCAGACCGTCTTGCTTTTACCTGACCGCAGTGATTTGCTTGTGATCTGAGAACAGCAATATTTGTAAATGTGGCCATAATTGAACCATGTCGAGTGCTGAATTTTGTCTGAATTCATAATTTTATTTTGAACTTTTTGTATATGATTTGTCTGCTTATTTCAGTACGTATTTCTTTACAATAGTGAAATCATTTGTGTGTGTGTGTGCGTGTGTAAGCTATTGATACATTGTATTCACGAGGGGGGTGGGTTATGTTTAATGTACAGTTGGTATTTGGGTCAAATAAAATAAAATGGTGGATTGAATAAAACCAATGACATCATGCTTCTTTTTTTGGGTTGGTAAGCTTAAGCCCGACCCGGCAACCTACCTCAAACCCTATTGGTCCGACAGTCATTAGACCAACAACCTACCTCAAACCCTATTGGTCTGACAGTCATTAGACCGGCAACCTACCTCAAACCCTATTGGTCCGACAGTCATTAGACCGACAACCTACCTCAAACCCTATTGGTCCGACAGTCATTAGACCGACAACCTACCTCTCAAACCCTATTGGTCCGACAACCTACCTCAAACCCTATTGGTCCGACAATCATTAGACCGACAACCTACCTCAAACCCGATTGGTCTGACAGTCATTAGACCCGACAACCTACCTCAAACCCTATTGGTCCGACAATCATTAGACCGACAACCTACCTCAAACCCGATTGGTCTGACAGTCATTAGACCCGACAACCTACCTCAAACCCTATTGGTCCGACAGTCATTAGACCGACAACCTACCTCAAACCCTAACCTAACCATAACCGCACCACGGGCGCCACGCATGTTCGAGCGCTAGTCCGACCGTTGTTCCCGCATGTCGGATCACTGCTCCGTCGGAATTACCATCGTATCACAGTTATTCGACCCATTTAGGCCGACGTCAAAATAAATAAAAGTTTTCTAAATCCAGACAGTGTTCTGAAATACCTATGTTTCTGTATCAGCGGTGCTCAATATTTCATGTCAAGGACCCCAAAAATTATATGTAATTGGCCACGACCCCCATCTGAAAATATGTTGTTCCAGGAAACCCTCAGAAGCAAAGATTTGAGTCAAAAGCGTTCGCTCTGAAAGAATATGCATTAAAAGATTTGTACCGCATTTTCATGATTTCTCATAAATAGCAGACGTACAAGTTCATAGCGCGGCACTCGGTAAATGAGATTTAGCCTACTAGGACACAAAAAGAGAGTTCTGCCGGAAGTGTCAGGCCGGAACATCCGTCAGACGTATTTACCCCGGAAGTGTCAACGTCAATTCTTGGGCGATAATTCCACCAAAATCCCACTACTTCCATTAAACTGGCTAGGTCTTGCCCAGCGTGCTTCCTTCCAGACTTCTAAGGGTATTTTCTCCTTGATTTAAAATTAACACATAACATTTTCAATATTCTTTTTAAAATATAAACAGATATTTTATTTTCATTTCAACAATATAACAATGACTTAAACATGCAACAACATTCAACAATGAATTTAACATTATATACATTAGCATGGGATCTCTCTACAAAAGGTTTTAACATGAGAAAACTAAAGAGTAACAGTTTGGGGCTGGGCAATTAACTGAACATATATCCAAAACCTACAGTATATTTGGAACCAATAACAGACTTAATAAGACAAATCAAAAGCACTTCGTTTCTATGATTCTACCTCAAGGAGGCGCATTCTTTTGGCCACGGCCTCCTCTCCAAATTTGTCCTGGAGTTGTTCGCGGACCACGAGGTCACCCGACCGCAGGAAATTGTCGTCGAGGCCGGTCCAGCGACTCCAAAAAGGTCCCAGGACAGACGAGGGAGCCAAGAGAAGAGACCAGGCAACAGACAGGTCCTCGCTGGCCTGCAGCAGAGCCTTAGTTAAGCCCCTCAACTCCTGCAAGAGAGAGGACACAGGAGAGAGAGAGAGAGAGAGAGACAGGGAGAGGAAAAAGATATGAGAGAAAAGTTACATTTATTTAGTAGAATTCATACGAAAAGCAGACTCAATGTGCTTCAACCCATTTGGACCTGAGGATGATTCTACAAATGTGTTCTAAATCCTGACAGATCCACAATCCACTCTCAAACAATTTCATGTCAAGGACCCCTAGAATTATATGTATTTGGCCGCCGACCCCCACCTGAAAATATGTTGTTCCAGGGACCCCTCCCAGTAGCAAAGATTTGAGTTAAAAACGTTCGCTCTGATAGAATATATATATTAAAAAAATTGTGCCACATTTTTCAAAAATAGCAGACCTACATGTTCATAGCACGGCACTCTGTGCCACACTAAGCTTGTAGATATGCTATTTTTCAACAGCTAAAGCATAACACCAAAACAACAAAAGGGGTTCCCACCCAGAATGGGTAAAATAAAACATGTCAATGATGGAGGAAAATAATGTAATTATATATAATTAAAACATTAGAATAAGAATGAATTACAATAAAAGGAACAGTAAAACAAAATAAATAACTACCGGTATACACTTCAAACCTAGCTAAAAAGACAGAAGTTTCTTCAAGTGGCATAGAAGTCCATAGAGTGGGGCCATGGTGACTGAAATCACCATATCATGATTTAGCTTTATTTAGGTTTTAGTTTTAGAGGAAAAAGGTTGAGCACCATTGATATAGAAACATGGGTTTTTCAGAAAACTGTCATGATTTAGAAGACATTTTGTAGAATCGTTCTCAGGTCTAAATAATAGATTTACTTTGAAGAGAAGATAAAATAAGAGTGATTTCAAACTTTCTGGTTTTAGTTCAAACTCTAGTATTATGAACAAGTTTATAGGTTTGTGTAACACCTAATTGTCAGTCCAGCAAAGAGTGCATTACAATAAACTAGTCTACTAGAAATAAAAGCATGTTGTGATGTTGTCTATTGTCAGACTCGGCTTTGTTTGTGTTAATCTAAAGTATGTGATAAAAAGAGAAAGAGTGACTCCTGTCAGCTTACTGTATACCTATCCCTCTATGAAGAATAAATAAATGCAAAAACCACACAATAAATATCTTAAAAAAGAACTGGAAAAAGGGGGGGGAAAGGTGACTTTGAGAGCTGTACAACTGCACATAAATTGGACAAGTTACTCATGACAAGGCACTTAAAGCTTAGCATCGGATTGAACTTTAGTGGACCAAGAATCGCCCTGAGGGACTCCAAATGGAACATTTTTGAAAAAGTGTCTTGAAAGTGTTAAAATGTTTAATAATTTAGAATTACGAAAAAGTGTCTTTTTCAACGCTGGTGATGTAATGACGTGTTTGAGGTCTGTGGGAAAGATTCCAGGGGTAAGTATAGTGAGGCATTAACAAGAACCAAGACATCATCAGCTAAAAAGACTTGTAATGATTGTTGTGGGCATTGGGTCAAGAGCAGAGGTTGCAGAGCAACTGCTGCAACACTTGGTTCCCTGGTTGACGCCGGTCAACTAAGTATATAAGGTTTGACGGGTTAAAATAAATGAATGTCTTAACATCTATCAAATAAAAATAATTACTCAATATTTTTTAATACACAAAAGATACATTTTTATTTTTGAAATATTTCAACATCCAAAGGTTCATAAACACTTCTCTCAATTGAAATAATTGTCTCCACCAGGCCGAAGGCATGTGGGGAGAGTATGTTTTGCACTCCGTCCGTCCGTGTGTGTGTCCGTCCGTCCGTCCTTGTGTCCGTGAACAGCTAATCTCGGCCACCGTTAACCCGGTCGATGCCATATTTTGCACACACACTCCCTGGATGCCAACGATGAACCTCTGCCCCAAACTTTCCAGAACAGCCTGTTATAGCGCCACCAGGAGGCCGCTTTGTGCAAAACAAGTTTTTGCACAGTACACCTACAGATTTTGTCCAAACATCACGCAAATTGGTACACAGTCTCTCTAGAGCCATTCAAGGGAAACCGGTCTTTCAGATTTCCAGAACGGCCTGTTATAGCGCCACCAGGAGGCCGCTTTGTGCAAAACAAGTTTTTGCACAGTACACCTACAGATTTTGTCCAAACATCACGCAAATTGGTACACAGTCTCTCTAGAGCCATTCAACGAAACCGGTCTTTCAGATTTCTCAGACTCCATCCTGATTGGTTAAGATTGGCTTCCAAAGTTCACAGGAGTGCTCAGTTTCAAACAAAATGCTGCAAATCATGAACACATCGCGTGATTTCCGTGAAATTGTGCACCCACATTCCCACTAGGCAGAGGACGAAATGCCACATGAACAATTTCAACTCAGCCTCAAGGTGGCGCTATAACTGCCCGAAAAGTGTTTTTACCTCTAACTGCACGGATCTGTGGATAACTTTGTATGCCAACTCCCTAGAGGCCAAGGAAAAACCTTTGCCTGGAATTCTTCACATCTGCTCATCCTGGTGGAGACCTGTGCCCAGTAGGGCACTTTTTCTAGTTGATTCTGTCCTTGTCGCAAAGTAAATTTAAGTTTTAGCATGTTTTGAACACATTTTTAACAAGGTTTTTTTTTTTTTTTTTAACAAATTCCATCCCATATCAACAACTGTTTGAAACTACAAAGCAGCGGGATGGGAAATCATGGCCGGAAGTGCATTTCAGTGAGGACTGCAGCAGCTGACGGTGAAAGGTGGCATCACTCTGAACTGAAAGGCCTATTGATGAGCCACAAGGCACCAAGTGGACCGGCAACAGGTTTGAAACTACATAACGGTACAACCATATAACATTACCTATTGTAAAAACAAGGTACCGCACATTAACACTAGATTGGCTTGCCTCCCATCATTCTACCTCAAGGAAGAGCATTCTTTTGGCCACGGCCTCCGCCCCATATTTGTCTTGGAGTCGTTCGTGGACCACGGGGTCTTCCGAGCGCAGCAGGTTGTCGTCCGGGCGAGTCCAAACGGGTCCCGGGACGGAGGAGGGAGTCATGAGGAGGGACCGGGCCACCGCGAAATCTCCACTGGCCCTCAGCAGAGCCCTGGTCACACTCTGTAAGTCCTGCAAGAGGCCGAGGGGCAGAGTGAGTGAAACATGTGAAGAACAACGTGAAATAAGCAGCAGTCAATATGATGAATCAATTTAGACCCGAAAACGATTCTATAAATTTCTTCTAAATACTGACATTTTTCTGAAAACCCCATGTTTCTATGTCAGTGGTGCTCAACCTTTTTCATGAAAATTGGCCTCCATCTGAAAATATGTTGTTCCAGGGACCCCCCCCCCCCAGAAGCAAAGATTTGAGTTAAAACGTTCGCTCTGAAAGAATATACCGGTATATATTCAAGGATTAGCGCCACATTTTTATGATTTTTCAAAAATAGCAGACCTAGATCTGCTATTTTTCAATAACTAAAGTATAACATAATGCTTAAAACACCAAATGGTGTTCCCGCCTAGAATGGGTTAAAGAAATCAAATCAAAGGGACCACAAACTGCTCCCTCCGACCCAGTGCTGGGACCAGTGAACCAGAATGTAAAAGCCAGACTTGTCATAAACAACAACAACACAACACAACAACTGTCACCTTATCAGTCTGCTTCATCAGCGCCTTCATCCGCTGGATGTCCTCTCCCAGCTGGGTCTGAGTGAGCGACACCACGGCCTCCTTCCTTTTCTGCTGAGGAAGAGAAGGAGGAGGGCAGGAGGAGGAGGACGTCCCCGTGTTGTTGTTGTCCACAACCGACTGAGAGCGAGCGTCCTGGGATTCACCGTCAAATATGAAGAGGTGGGCCTTGGACAGCGTGGACTCAGAGGTGGGAGGAGGGTCGCTGGGCAGCGGGGCCACAGCCCCCACCCCGGGACAGGCAGCCTCCTCTGGGGGCTGACCCTCCTTCTCCTGGAGGGTGGTGGTGGGTCCCGGTCCAGCCCCCACCCCGGGACAGGCAGCCTTCTCCGGGGGAGGCTGACCCTCCTTCTCCTGGAGGGTGGTGGTGGGTCCCGGTCCAGCCCCCACCCCGGGACAGGCAGCCTTCTCCGGGGGCTGACCCTCCTTCTCCTGGAGGGTGGTGGTGGGTCCCGGTCCAGCCCCCACCCCGGGACAGGCAGCCTTCTCCGGGGGCTGACCCTCCTTCTCCTGGAGGGTGGTGGTGGGTCCCGGTCCTCCGGGGAGGTTAGGTCTCTCCCGTACTTCCCCAATGACACTCGTGTCTTCTGGACTCTGGTCGTCGTCACTAGACTGGGGAGACACAGGAACAAAAACAGCTAACACCAAATACAAAACGGAAAGGAAAATAATTCAGCCTATTTTCAGCCTGCAACCAAGTGTAAAATGACTTATACTGGATCTCTTGTCCACTAGTCCCTAACATTTTAGTCTAGTTTTTATTTGTTGACAAAATTGTCAGTATATTTAGTCTTAGTTTTAGTCATAGTAGCTTAGTTTCCATTTAGTTTTCATCAGTGGAAAAAGGTAGTTGACGAGCATTTTTCATCATAAGTGTAAGTGCCGGTGTCACTTGGTTCTTTCATGTCATGTCTTTACTTTGAAGTTTGTGATTTTCTTTGTTTATTTGTGTTTTATTTTGACACTTCCTGTATGCTTAGGGTACTTTTATTGTGAAACTTCCGGTTAGGGCGCATATATAGCTGAAGCCTGTTGGCTTCACTCACCTCAGAGATACACTTAGCCAGAGTGACACAGTGAGACACAGCATGCTTGAAGCAGCAGAGCCACATGGTATGAGATTTGTTTGTTTGCAACTTCATGTTTACCCAGTTTTGTAGATTCAGTATATAATGTAAAGCCGTTTATATTGTTTACAGTGCCTGCTTTTGCTGTGTCCGATGTGCCAAGTATCGGTTATCCCAAGATTGTTGGTATGAAGTTCAAGGTGGCTCCCCTCGATTAGCGGAGCGAGGTATATGATTTGTTTCTTCGTTTGTTCCGTTTTGGGTTTCATTCATGATTTACTTTAGGTCTAATTCATTGGGGCTTGATGGTTCATTTTGTTTGGTATATTTGGTTAAGGACTTATGGTAAATTTTTGGTATTTTATTGGTCTTCTCTTGAAATGATTGAGTTATTGTATCACTGCATAATTGACCATAACTTAACCATTTTATTGTACTATTGAAAGTGATAAATGTAATGCACAGATTTTATTGTTGAAAAATGTCATGATTGTAATGGTATTTATATTCTATTTTTATAGTTTTCACGGTGTACCAGTGATCTTCTTCTGTGCTGAAGACAAATAAACTACACCCGTTGAGACCATCCACTTGATTATTTCACAATTCGAGAGCGCTTACAGTGAAAACTCGACGCTGGATGCACAGCAGCTCAACGTCGACACCTACATCTCATGTACAGCCACCCTGCTTCTTCAAGTCACCAGCCCATAGTCACAAGTTTGTCATTGTCACACCACAGTAACCTATGCAGTGAGAGGACTTCTAACAGGTAGCCTCCATCTCCTCTTGGACTGAAGCAAGGACAGGTTGCAAAACCGACAATAAAAAAATCTAATAAATTATAAAATGGATAAAAAGGAAACAAAAGTGCATTTTCTGATGTACTTGATGTCAAATCAGATGTCAACTTTGTAAAGTTACTGTAAAACCCAGACTAAAACCCCAAAGTATAAGTGAGCAAACGGCATATACCCAAACAAATGTCAAGCCCAGATAAGATCGCAGCCAATATGCAGCAGCGGATGAGTTATGAAGAGACTGCAGCTAAAATAACAAACTTCAAAGTGAAGACATGACTGAAGTTAAAAGAACCAAGTGACGCCGGCACTTACAAAAAGTTTGTCGACGAAAACAACACTGCATTAGAGAGATTATCAGTATAAATTACCTCAAACTCCTTTGAAGCCATCTCCAGGATGCCCAGCTTTCTCTTTCTCTTTCCTCCTGCCTGTCGCTCTGTCACGGAAGAACGGAACAGCAGAGCAGAATTGTTAGTCAATCCGTGGCATCCGTTTCTGTTACATTACATGTGTCCGTAGTGTGGCCTAAAGAGTGTCAGTGAGTGTGTGCCTGGGGGTAATTACTTCCAGGTGCCGCTTGTATACCCGCTGATTGCTGGGTGCCAATCGTCAGCCCTATTGCTTCCCATGATTGGTTGGGGGTTTTCTACTTACCGGTAATAAGGGCACCAAACCAAAAACACCTGAGGACTTTGGCAGTACTTTGTTGTAGAATTGGCCATATTCAGACCGCAGCCAGCAAGGTGCTAGGTGATAATTCCCATAGACAGGCCATTCATCCAAACAGAAAAGTCTTCTCTAATTATATTAAACTACGTCAAAATCACCAACATTGCAGCTGTAGGGAAAGCTTGAATTATCCTCTTTCAAGTATTTGTTTAATAAAAATCCACCGTAGATATGTTATGAGCTACTTCCTGTATTCTGCAATTCCTTGCAGATGATTATTAATATCAGAGTATGGATGCTCTCGTTATCAGTAAAGCAACCTCCTGCTGCATTCAAAACAGATGGTACGCATGGGCCGCTGAGTGATGTTCAACGAGCGCTTCCAAACTCCAACACTTAAAAAAGAATCACAAGCAAGGAATTTGACAGGAAGTATCTCATAAAATGTCTACGGTGGATTTTTATGAAACAAACACTTGAAAGATTGAAAGAGGATAATTCAAGCTTTCCCTACAGCTGCAATGTTGGTGATTTTGACGTTGTTTAATATAATTAGATAGGACTTTTCAGTTTGGATGAATGGGCTGTCTATGGGAAGTATCACCTAGGTAGCACCTTACTGGCAAGATGGCTGCAGTCTGAATATGGCCAATTGTCCCCTGTGCTGGAAATAGGCGATCGCAATGCATTGCTGCATAGGCAAAAACACAGCCTTTCACAATGTGGCCATAAGCTTAGTGGGTAGAGTGGCTGTCTGGCAAACCGGAGGAAATCGGTTCTCCCACTGGTCCACCAACTATACCTGTATACATGTATATGTCAGGGGCTGCTTACTCTCTGTATGTTGTTATTCTGCTGAATCTTCTCAATACTTCACCTTGAAGAACTTTGTCAATCCATCATCTTTGGAAGATTATTTAATCTACAACAGTGCAAAGCAACACCACAGGGCTACAATCTCAATTCTCACCTGAGGCTGACGCCATCGCACCACTCTCTCCTCTGGGTTGGTCCGTGGATGTTCCATTCTGAACAGCGTCCTGGTCCGTGGATGTGTGTTTCTGGGGAGTGGATGTGTCTTTCGGTTTCTGGGGAGTGGATGTGTCTTTCGGTTTCTGGGGAGTGGATGTGTCTTTCTGCTTCTGGGGAGTGGATGTGTCTTTCGGTTTCTGGGGAGTGGATGTGTCTTTCTGCTTCTGGGGAGAGTATGTGTCTTTCTGTTTCTGGGGAGTGGATGTGTCTTTCTGGGGAGAGGATGTGTCTTTCTGCTTCTGGGGAGTGGATGTGTCTTTCCGTTTCTGGGGAGTGGATGTGTCTTTCTGGGGAGAGGATGTGTCTTTCTGCTTCTGGGGAGTGGATGTGTCTTTCTGCTTCTGGGGAGTGGATGTGTCTTTCGGTTTCTGGGGAGTGGATGTGTCTTTCTGGGGAGAGTATGTGTCTTTCTGCTTCTGGGGAGAGTATGTGTCTTTCTGTTTCTGGGGAGTGGAAGTGTCTTTTGGGGGAGGGAGCTTGTCTGTTGATTTGGGTTTCTTAGATGGTGGAGGTGACGCCGACGTGGCCCTTTCCAGGGCAGGAGGAGGGAGCGACGACCTGGACATTCTTGAAAGAACGACCATTGGTCCCTTCAGCCCGTCGAGCGCAAGCTGCCGGAGTACCGATGGAGGTAGAGGCTGGGCCGATGCGGTGGAGGAGGCTGCTGCCGGCTGCTTCTCCAGTTGCGGAGGAGCCGGGGTGCCGGCTGGTGCAGACTCCGCTGGCGAAGAGTCGTCTTGTATGAGTATGATCTCCGGTTGGGCTGCATTGGTTACGTCCATCGCCTCGGAATCTGACTCATGAGAGCTCTCAGAAGGTGCTTGGCGGTCTGCCTGTAGAACATTAGAAATGCCCTGCTTGCTTAGTTCAGTGAGTTACAAAACACGTGTATTGGGCTGTCAATTATCAAGGAAAGCATACATAACTCAATAGTTTTTTCCATCATGTATGTATGTATGCATGCATGCATACATACATACATGCATACATACATTTATGCATGTGTATGTGTGTATATACAGTGCCTTCGGAAAGTATTCACACCCCTTCACTTTTACCACATTTTGTTTTATTATAGCCTCATTTCAAAATGGATTAAATTCGTTTTTTCCTCATCAATCTACACACAATACCCCATAATGATGAAGTGAAAAGTGTTTTCAAATATTTTGTTAATTTATTAAAAATAAGAAACTGGAAAAACACATGTACATAAGTATTCACACTCTTGACTTAGTACTAAGTTGAGGCACCTTTGGCAGCAATTTCAGCCTTAATACTTTTTGGGAATGATCCTACAAGCTTGGCACACTTGAATTTGGGGTATTTTCCCCCTTCTTCTCTGCAGATCCTCTCAAGCTCTGTAAGGTTAGACGGGGGACTTGAACCCCATTGAGCATCTCTGGAAGGACCTGAAAATAGCTGTTCAGCGACGCTCCCCGTCTAACCTGACAGAGCTTGAGAGGATCTGCAGAGAAGAAGGGGGAAAATACCCCAAATTCAAGTGTGCCAAGCTTGTAGGATCATTCCCAAAACGTATTAAGGCTGTAATTGCTGCCAAAGGTGCCTCAACTTAGTACTAAGTCAAGAGTGTGAATACTTATGTACATGTGTTTTTCCAGTTTCTTATTTTTAATAAATTAACAAAATATTTGAAAACTTTTTTCACTTCATCATTATGGGGTATTGTGTGTAGATTGATGAGGAAAAAAACGAATTTAATCTATTTTGAAATAGGCTATAACAAAACAAAATGTGGTAAAAGTGAAGGGGTGTGAATACTTTCCGAAGGCACTGTATGTGTATATATATATATATATATATATATATATATATATATACACACACAGTGCAGAGTCCTGCAGATGCAATTTATTTTCGAGGGGCGCTATCCCCTTCCAATGCATGGCTTTAGAAATTATGTCATATGGCAGACAAGTCTATGGACTGGCCGAAACAAGTACGTTGGCTCGTCAGAGGTAAATAAACATGTCAAAAAGGACATTTATTGAGTGCTGGCATACCTTCTTTCTATTGATTATCCATAATAATGTATAAATGATGAATTAGGGTTTAGGACTAGAGATGTATGTGAGGGTAGGTACCCTCACATAGGGTCCCCTAGGGAACCCTCACATATTCACCCCGTGTCCCCTAGGGTAGGTACCCTCACATGTTCTCCCCGTGTCCCCTAGGATAGGTACCCTCACAAAAATCATGCAGTAATCCTGATCTCTAAACTACCTCCCCCTGGCCAGCCAGGGCGCCTGATGGAGGGGAAAGGAACTGGTCGGAATAACGTGTTCCTTCCACGCACTACTTCCAACTGGGGAAACGTGATGTTCCTTTTTACTGACACCAAGTTTAAAGTAATAATTGAGTGCACAGATGAATATCAACATGAGGCAACTGAAAAACATGAAGAATGTTATTTCAATGGTAGTGGATGGAGAGAGGATTTTTGTCCAACCACGAAACCGCAACCAATTCTCCATATGCAGACCGCGGCCATCTTACCAGATAAGATAATGGCAAGGTGCTACCTGTAGGTGCAACTTCCATTGGCAGCCCATGCATACAAACAAAAGTCCTATCTGATTGTATTAAACAACGTCAATCTCACCAACATCGCAGCTGTACGGAAAGCTTGAATTCCTCTCTTTCTATCCTTAAAGTGTTTGTTTCATAAAAATCCTCTGTAGACATGTTATGAGCTACTTTGTGTCCTTGCAGGTGATAATTTTTCCAAGTGCTGGAGTTTGGAAGTGCTCGTTAGATATCATTCAATAGCCCTGCGTACCACCTGTTATAATTAGCACATAATGCAAACTTCCATGGAAACATGGCCGCGGTCTACAAAGGCTCAATTGGTGCGAAGAGGGGCACAACCACGGGCGGGACTTGACAAAGGGTGAATTACCTCGGTCTCTGACTCGTTTGTCCTCTTCTGTTCTGGTGTTGTTTGTCGGAGAGCCAGGCACTTAAGGTAGCGGGCTTTCATGGACTGCCAGCTGTGACCCGTCACATCCTTCTTCCCCATTTCTTGCCACAGCTGATTCCCTCCTATACTCTTATGCTTGTGTTTGGCGACGTAACTCAAGATGGCAGCATCCTCCTCGGGAGTGTAGGGTAACCTGCCTTTATTTTGATTTTTTTTTTGCCAAAGAATAACAGGATTAGTTGACACATTATAACAGGGTTTGGGTTTGATTCACGGCTGTAGAGCTGATCTACACCCAGTGTTTTTGGCAGCACATTTCGATTTTTGGTTTTAGTCACATTTTAGTCACCTGGAATGTTTTAGTGTTAGTCTAGTTTTAGTCTACTAATTCTACAGTTGATTTAGTCGACTAAAATGTATTTTGGCGGGCCTCGATGCCGTCGTAATGACTGTTTTTACACTTGCTGAAAATAGCCGATCTACAAGCTCACAACGCTTGTAGTGTTGACTAAAACTAGACTAACACAAAAACATTCCAGGTGACTACAATGTGACTGAAACTAAATGAACTATTGAAGAGACCATGACTAAAACTAAAATCAAAACGTGCTGCCAAAAACAACACTGTAAAACAGAATGTATTTCTGCTGCTTACCGGTACCTCCCGAGGCAGTGCCAGAGCTATGGCGGCTGGCTTTCTTCTTGGTGGACGAGGGATCCTGCTGGCTTTCAGAGTTTACCCTGTAGTCCTCGACCTCCAGCTGCTCGTTCTTCTCTACACAATCCTCAATGAACTGGGTGGACACGTACCTATAGGCAGAGAGCAGATGGTACGTCGTACAGCAGTCAGTGGTTCCCCAGCCTGGGGTCCACCTATGCTTTCTATGGCATAGGCAGCTCCCGGCAGGATCCACTGGGAGAATCTAGACGCAGCTGCACGCCATTTCCGACTGTTGGTGTGTTTGGATTCCCATGTTTTATGCAAACAGTTCAAGCCATGACGCTGAGCTTATCACAAACACCTACCAGTGAGAAACATTTTTGGGCAGAGACTCAAACTGCTCGGGGTCTGCGAGCAGGATGGCTCCTGCCTGCTTCTGGGCACTGGTCATCATCCCTCCCCCAGCCGTGATCTGAGGCTGGAGCCGTTGCTTAGTGGGCCCTGGACGCAGGAAGAAGCGCATGGGCTCGCCCTCCAGCGTCATGAAAAGCACCGGGGAGATCTGTTTGGCCTGCCTCTTCGACATGTCTGGGACCTCTTCTTACCTGGTGGAGCGAGCATAAGGACACATTATGGGATCATCGCTGAGAGCTTTTGTAATGACATACCTTTCAAAAATTACGGCACATTCATCTTCAGGGTCAGATATAGACCGATTCCGTACCGGTTTCATGGTCGCAGCCTACGTATTTCCTGTAGGCGGACTCGACGTAGCTGCAGGGGTAAAACCCTCACCAGGCGCACCTCTTCCACTACAGTGAACGGCAGAGTGACTGATGTTAGTTTGCCTCAAACTTTACTCCTTTACCTGCTTTTTTACTAACACTAACATTGCAAAGATGCCCAGAACATCGAGATGAACCTGTGAAGTTTATGGCTGCTCCAACAGTAGTGGCAACATAACAAATAAAATAAAACGGAATGTCTAATATCCACCGCGATGGCTGAGACCAGAGCCATTGAGTAATGGTTGAGACAAAGCAGTGAAGAATCCTGCAAGATACATAATGTCAGTCTTACCCAATACCCAATCTTTCTGTTTTATGAACACAAGGCTGCTGTATTTTATACCTCATACTAGGGTTGGGTGACGATACGAATACATCGTCAATCGCGAATATACGAATCCAATCGCCGAATATTTTTATTAGGCGATTTCTCGGGACGATTTAGCCCAATTAACATGTAAAGTGTGAGCAACATGTAGTAACAGCGGCCGGGTGAAAATCCCCCGTTATAATGGTATGCTCCCAGCCTCCCACTGTCCCCGCACTCAGCACTGTCAGCAGCCAGCATCGGGCACCGGGTCACGGCACTTACGGCAGCCGCCAGCCAAAGTAAAGGCTGGGAGCTGGGAGGATGTAGCCTACATGTTGTTTAAGCTCCGGAGTCCAGACCCATGCAGTTTAATAATATACAGTCACAACAGAATGCACACTGCTGTCTCGTGTCTCATCACAATCCCAATGCGCCACCCGTGAGTGGCGGGGGGGGAAATAAAAAAAACTTTCTACTAGTGTTAGTGTATAGGCTCGGGGATCATAATAGCGCTTAGCTTAGCATTAGCTTAGCGTGTAGCCAATACTGGTGCAACCCACTGATTGAACTTCATCTCCGCCTGTAATCCAAGTTATTTTTATTGACAACGTGAACGAACCCCGACACCAGCGCTGCAAAAATAGACAGATCTACAAGCTCTCAACGCGTAGCGAACGGCACTGCAAAAAGAGGCAGGACGCGATGCCTTGAGAGCCTGTGTGGATCAGCCCGGGGCGGCCGCAGCAGCTTGTGGGCTCCGCTCCGAGCCTCCGACGTGCGGGGAGGGAAGGGAGCTAGTTACCCTGCCTGGCTGCGCTGCAGTCTGCAGAAACAGACTGATCTACAAGCTCTCAACGCCTAGCGAACGGAGCTGCGAAAACAGGCAGGACGCGGCGCCTTGAGAGCTTGTAGATCTGGCTTTTTTGCGACCTGCAGTGAGCTGTTCTCACTTTACTTTTATGACACGAATACATCGTCAATCGGCGAATATTGGTCAGACGATTGGCGGTTGAAAAAAATTGGCATATCGCCCAACCTTACCTCATACTAAGCATTTAAAGTATGAGGTATAAAGTACAGCAGCCTTGTGTTAATAAAACAGAAATATTTGGTATTGGGTAAGACTGGCGTTATGTATCTTTCACTGCTTTGTCTCAACGGCTCTGGTCTCCGCCACCGCGGTGGATATTAGACATTCCGTTTTTATTGTATTTTTATGTTGCCACTACTGTTGGAGCAGCCATAAACTACACAGGTTCATCTCGATGTTCTGGGCATCTTTGTAATGTTAGTGTTAGTAAAAAAGCAGGTAAAGGAGTAAAGTTTGAGGCAAACTAACATCAGTCACTCTGCCGTTCACTGTAGTGGAAGAGGTGCGCCTGGTGAGGGTTTTACCCCCGCAGCTACGTCGAGTCCGCCTACAGGAAATACGTAGGCTGCGACCATGAAACCGGTACGGAATCGGTCTATAGTTGAGGTGAGGTTCTTCCTTGGCCTACAGCCTACTGGGAATGTGTTGTGCATGCAAAGTGTCAAATTCACTCCGATTGGTCCAGTGGTGCCTGAGATTGGGTGTAAGCACACAATATGCCGCAAGAAACGCCTAGCCCTGGCGTCTCTTCTGGGATTTTAACCCATTTTGGGTGGGAACCCCTTTCGGTGTTTTGAGCATTATGTTAGACTTTAGCTATTGAAAAATAGCAGATCTACAAGCTCATAGCGTGGCACCGAGTGCCGCGCTACGAGCTTGTAGGTCTGCTTTTTTTTATTTATTCTGAAAATGTGGCGCAAACCTTTGAATATACTTTCAGAGCGAATGTTTTTAACTCAAATCTTTGCTTCTGGGGGGGTCCCTGGAACAACTTATAGGGGGGTCGGCGGAATATTACATATTAATTATGTGTTTCCTAATGTTGTTTAAACCAGTGTTTCATTTTCAAGTCGATGTCCCCCAAATTTATATATATTTGTCTGCGGACCCCCCATCTGAAAACATTTTATGACAGATTTGTGTTACGTTTAATAAAATATTCCACGTTTCTTCAATTGTTATTTTTAGCAGATCTACACGGTACGCCCACAACGCATCAGCTATTTTGAAATGGTCTATGTGTATTATGTTAAAGGTAAAGGGGGGAAGACTCGCCTATTTTAGGCTTGTTTTCATAGACCTGGTTGCTTTGCAAAAACCTGCCTTTCCGGCCGGACTGGCTGGGCTGGTGGAGATAATACTAGAGATGAAAGAAGTCTGTCTATAAAGGTATAGTGAAATTAAATGTTTTTCACACTTTTAGACCATATCTGTGGTCATCATATGGGCATACCTAACAATGGATGCAAAAAAGGGCAAATTCTCATTTGTGTGTTTTTATATCAAAAGTACATACAAATATTGTTTTAATTACCGTAATTTCCGGACTAAGGCGCACCTGAATATAAGCCGCACCAGCCAAATTTAGGGAAAATCCCAAATATGTACGTATACAAGCTGCACCGGACTATAAGCCGCAGGTGGCCCCCTAGTGGCCGTTACGTTAGCTCAGAGCCTTAGATGGCTCTGCGTTAGCTGTAAAAATCCATAGATTAGCCGCACCGTTGTATAAGCCGCAGGGTTCAAATCATGGGTAAAAAGTTGCGGCTTATAGTACGGAAATTACGGTACTTCCTGAAAATGAAAATGTGCTGCGTGATGACATGTCGAGGCCCACATCAATAAAGCCAATAAAAATGAAGCTCACCAGTTTGATTCCCATTGCTTCATTGTCCTCCGTTTTTAATCTCATTCAAGATGACATCCAGACAGTGTATTACTCATTTAAAACTTAATCAGCACGCTAAAATATGTATATAGGTTGTGTATAGGTTAGAAATAATGCCCTAGCTTTGCCCCACGTCTTTCTGTCACTTTGTTTACAAAACGTGACAGGAAGTCACGGACTTGGAGGCCCCATAGCCTGGGGGGATGCGACGCCCTCCGATTGGTTCAGAAACTTCAGAGCCAGCGCTTCAAGTTGAAACTTCAAAATAAAATGCCCACCATTTCCGTTTCACTACACCTTTAACGGTTGAACTGCTCGTGGCGGAACGTTCCATCAGAAGGAATCCAGCCAGCAACTGCTTCTGGCGTAATGTTCCATCTGATAAGCTTTATTATTGATATCAAACCGGATCGCTGGCTCTGAAGTTTCTGATCCAATCAGAGCGTTGCATCCCTTCAGACGATGGGACGGTAGCTATGCTATACACTGATACCACATAAGACAGGAACGCCCAAAAACGTCACATCCGTTTTTTTACCCTGGGCAGAATTTTCTATGGCTGCCAATGTTTCTTTTTCCAATCCTTAATCACATACGGACAAACATCTATGCCGATAATATCTAACTTGCGGAGGTAACGTGCTTTGTCCACGGGCAACAGATCTTTCAACGTATGGCATTGCAAATACGTTTGATAATCGCTACTCTGCGCAATATTGTTTTGGAAATGCCGCAAATTGCATTGCAGTGAACGAGAGCAAATCACAACTTTCCCTGGGGGTGGTGACTCCGCCCTGAATACGCGTTGTGGTGTCAGTCTATACGCAGGACGCATGTCAGTCAGACAGTCAGCCAGCTGTACCTGTTTACTGCTATGTGGCTTATTTCTACCCTATAATGTTTTCAGATACCTATTTTAGCGTGATGATTACTGATTTTGTTTCTGTAGTTTAAGAAGTAATTCAAATTAGATTTTTTTTATAAAAGTACACAATGAAAATGTTCCCATTGTTTGGCATCCATCGTTAGATATGGCCATATGATGACCACGGATGTGGTCTAAAAGTGTGAAAAACTTATTTTTAGTCTTTAACCCATTTTAGGCGGGAACCCCTTTTGGTGTTAGCATTACGTTATGCTTTAGCTATTTAAAAATAGCAGATCTACAGTGGCGCGCCAGAATGGAAAACTGTCAGGATGTAGAAGACATTTTTAGAATCTGATCTCAGGTCAGAATGGGTTAATGTCACCATCATGGACTGGACGCATTGCTGAATGAATGAACAAATGGGCATGTGTGTGCAAAAGCCTGACTTGACGGTATCGTTATCCAGGGGTGGAAAAGGTAGTAAAAAAATATCAACACTGCAATATATAACTACTCTCTCTGTTTACAAGTAAAAGTCCAGATTAGAATACAAAATGTACCTGATTGACAAAAGTACAGAATGTTAGGCTACTAAAAGTAAAAACTGTTTTTGATAATAGTAGATTTACAAGCTCACGTGCAGATGTGACGCATTGTGAGGATTGGCTATTTTCAAATGGCCGAAATGGGCTGAAGTGGTTACTGTATGTTTTGCAATAACAATAATCAAAATCTATTAACTAACGTTTTTTCAAATGCATGTAGTACAAAAATACATTTAATTAATTAAGTAACAATTTGAGATATTTGTACTCTTTATAGTATTTCCAATACCTTTACTTCTATTCCACTACATCTCAGAGGCAAATATTGTACTTTTACTCCACTACATCTCAGAGGCAAATATTGTACTTTTACTCCACTACATTTATTTGAAAACTTTAGTACTTTAATACTAGATTTTGATTATTACAAAACATACAGTAACCACTTCAGCCCTATATACATTTCGGCCATTTGGAAACTTGAAATGGGATATTGTGCACAGTGAGTACTTTTAGTACTTAAGTAAAATAATTGAGTACTTTTTCCCACCACTGTACTTAAGTAAATGTACTTAGTTACTTTCCACCACTGCGAAAGGGGGGCTGCCCGGGCTGCTACATTGCTAATGCTAAACTAGCTGTCTTGGCGGGCTGCATAATGCTGTCCGTGTGTTCTGGGGACATTTTTATAAAAGCATGATGGAAAGCGGTGTCGTGGCACCGTTTAAACGGTTATCAGATTTAAAAACTCACCTTTTCCCGAGGTTAAAACGGAATTATTTCTTGTTTAGATGTTTTCCCGCGGTAAAACACCAAACACTGGACAGCTTAACGTTTCCTTCTGCGCATGTATGTTGTTGTTGTCACCGTCTTCTCCAGGGTTGCCTGATTGTGTGACAGAAACAAGCAACATGACAGAATCAAGCAACCTGGTCTATGAAAACAAGCTGATTGATTGATTGAATTATTTATTAACAGTTTGCATTATTACAAACATTTCAAACACAATCAATACAAAGACTGTTAACTGTAAGTGGACGACCCAATAAAGCATTACACTTGTTTACAAGAAGGTCCACCTTCAAAGAGGGTTCATCAAAACATTTAGAGACGTTTACGGGCGGCTGTGGCTCAGGAGGTAGAGCAGGTCGTCCAATGATCCCTGGGTCGGCGGTTCGAACCCCGGCTCCTCCAGTCCACATGTCGAAGCGTCCTTGGGCAAGACACTGAACCCTACATTGCCTCCAATGAGTTGGTTGGTGTGAGCTTGCCACCATTGGTGTGTGAATGTGGGAAGTGAGGACGCTGGCGTCGACTGTTCGCCGCTTCACCTCCCAATGTATGAATGAATGAACCATTGTAAAGCGCTTTGAGCACTTGGAAAAGCGCTATAAAAATGCAATTCATTCAATTCATTATTACGTACAAATAGACACTTCAAGCCAAAGAACAGAACAGGAATTCATCATAAAGGAGGTGAAAAGGGAAAAGAAACATATACAGTGAGGGGGAAAAGGGGTGGGTGGGGGATTCCCAGCCCAAAGGAAGTAGCCTGGCTTCTTCTTGGCCAGACTCCGCCGAAGGCATTTTTTTTGCCACTTGGCAGATTCGCGTCTTTGATTGATTGTATACTGAATAGTTTATTAGACAGGAATGTATAGAGGGTATGCGCGTGACATCATCATCATCATACCCGGAAGTTATGCGGGAAGGCCTACCAAGTGGCAAAAAAACTCTTTTCTGGCCTTGACAGGCCATATACATCCAAACAGAAACGTCCTATCTGATTGCATTAAACGACGTTAAACTCACTTTACCACTCACTTTGCCACTCGATCTGCCATTCACTTTATGCATGTGCATACCCTCTATATACAGTCGATGCACCGAATATTCGTCCGCTGAAATTATTCGGCAGAAAATGGCAAAAAATTCATTTTCGGCCTATTCGGTTTCGGCAGAAAATATATCACAGAATAGAGTATGCAATTAATGTATTCAAAAGAGCTGATTAAATGTTTTATGGACCAATAATAGTGATTATTATTTAAGTTAAGTTTGCCATAACCATTTATTTTGCCATAAATCAGGTAGCTTTAAGGTACAGCCATGACAGCAATGGTAGGAAAAAATATATATAATATTAATCATATTTGGATATTAAGTATTTGGTTTTCGGCAAAGAATTTCCCTTTCGGTGCATCCCTAATATACAGCGTACAGTCAAACACTCAGTCCAAAAGGGATAGCCACTGGCTGCCACTGGCCACTGCGATGCTACAAAAGCAGCATAGTAGATCTACAAGCTCACAACGCGTCACATCTATTTTCAAATAAATCTTGAAGAAATTTAGATTTGGAATTTGGAATATTTAAACATTTTTAAGAACACAAATCTTGTATGTGGGGTTCCTGGCATAATATATTTTCAGATCTGCAGACAAATTATATATTAAGTTGAGAGTCCGGGTCCTTGACTTGAAAATGAAACACTGGTGGACACTCAGGCATGAAGGAAGCATGGGTTCAAGTCCGTTGCTCTCCCCTTGTCCACCATATGGGGACTAGGTTGGTGGAGGGTGTGTAGAGCCCAGGATCACATTAGATGATTGACACAGGCGAAAAATGGGTTACAAAATCGTGGGATAAAACATATATTTAAAAAAAGAAAATGAAACACTGGTTAAACAACATTAGGAAAGCAAAGTCCAAATAAACTACATAATATTTACAAAAAAGTCACTTATAATAAGAGGACATGGCAACACTTCACAAAGCATTACTGCTCAGTGCTGTCACATTAGCGCCACCTGCTGTTGTTTTACCACTCTGTCGTTTGTGTATTACTTCTATTCATCCTCTAGATGGCGACAGGGTACAGCAAGCCCATTTCTAAGACCTTTTGTACATCAACTACCGGTACATTTAGGTGGTAACTGTTCCATATCCACAGACATGCTGTATTTGATCATTTTAAACCGCTCTACGCCCTTACTCCTTTAATGTTATCATAAAGTTAGTCATAAGACTTCAATTTCCACATTATTTTTACCCCTTATTTCCCTGAATGAAAATCTCAATGTTCTCTACTTTTAAATATCTTGAACCGTTGAAAAATATTGCGTTATTTTGAAAGTTTCGAATAGGCCTAATTTTTGTTATGGTCCAACTTATCCAGCGATGGCTCCAGACATTTGTGAATGCAGGGTGGCACTATGGGGGGCTGGCTATTTAGAGTGGGGATGAATGCATTTTGGTTTACATAGAAGTCAGTCAATTGGGTTTGTGGGGAGGGGCCGCTTAGCCAAAGGCTATAGGCTACCAAGCAATTATGCCATGATACATGCAGTATTGCAGTTCTACCCAGGGAGTAGCGTACACTCCTACATCCCCTAGGGCAGTTTCACACTGAGTCTGTTTGATTCAAACAGTTCCCAAATAAGATTGCCTGGTCCCCGCTGCATGGCCATGATTCACATTGGCCTTGATTCTTCCGCACCCGAGTACACTTCATTCAACTGTGTATATTCAATGCTTTCACATTGCATTGATCCTTATCCGAGTACACTTCAATCGGTCCCGAGACCTTCTCCATGCGGTCCCGGGAACGGTTGGGTGATCCTCGCTCCCATGGAACGGTACGCAACATTCACACTACAACGAGTGCCAAGTGGTCCCGACTCGAGTGCGCACCCGGGACCATAGTGTGAATCTGCCGGGACCATTCTTGTGGATACTGAGTGGCATCATGGATTCATGGTCCCTGAGTCTTGATGATCCTACCACTGATTTGTACAACCCGGTCAACAGGGTTTCACGTTGATATATAGCGGTGAATCACACACTTAATTTGCATTTTTGTCACATCAGTCAGATAATCAGTAACAACAATAAAGTAAATAAATCAATAATACGAAAGAAAAAAAAAACTAAAAAACAATACAAATATGGCTCTTAATTCGACCAATAGCCTATATGCTTCAAAGGGGTTCAGAGATTTCACAAATGAGTGAGTGTGCGGTTTAAAACTTGACCTGGTCTTCAGCTGTATAGTAGTAGGGACTCAGGACAGGAGCATAGAAGAGGACAGAAGAGGACAGGAGAGGATAAAAGCGGACGGGAGGTAATGGGAGGGACAGGAGAGGACAAGGCCATGGTGGGGAGGGACAGGGCTTGTCCGTTTGACTAAACTCACTGGCCTGCAGGGCCTCCCTCACAATCCTTTCGTTATTTTCATTGGCCTCTATTGTTCCTCCCCGTCTACAGCCTATAACCAGCTGAAACAATACAATATAGCTACTCAGAGATGCCCTCACTCACTCCCCAACATTAATGTATGCATGAGCACAAATCTGCAATCATCCCTAACTGTGGATGGTGATTGAAACCATAACCACGCTTGGAACCATCACATCCTGATTCTCGGGGGGTGGGGGTGGAATCTTGCTGCATTTCCTGCGCATCAGAGCTGTCAGTAAATAATATCTCTGTGTTGTATATGCCCCATCTTTCTTCACCACAATTAGCTATAGCCTACTTGTTATCCGCACGACACCTTAAAACACAATCTAATCCTCAACAGCAGTTTAACTGCAGGGCATCATCGGCGTTCAGAATCAGAAGCGTTCCTGTAAAGATAAAAACGTGAACCAGCTAGGCTCCATGCAGGCATGACCTTGGTGCTGCATCTCCCTAAAATACCATCCATGTGAGTCACCATCAGAAGCTCCACAGTGGGAGGGAGAGCCTGGTGTTTTAGCTTCGTCACTGGTATGGAAACCACCCTCCCACTGGATGTAGTGTGTATACTCCCTGGGCAGAACCGGGCCAATGGGTCAAGGACGGTCGAGCACACAATCACACCCCAAACCCTATAAGGCCCTATACCGGCTCTGACCAAATATCTGTGCCAAGAAATAACTGATCTACAAGCTCACAGCACGTCGCCTTTGCGATATATCTCGCGCAGAGCCTTTGCTCACAACGCGGCGTGATGCAGCACGTTGTGTGCTTGCTGCCCCTAGATGGGCTATTTAAATGTATAATTTTCCTGGGGACCCGGTGGAACCCCCTCAAGGGCCCCTGGGAACCCCTGGGCTCCCAGGGGGAGCCTATAGGCTGATGGCAGTGGTAATATAGCGTGCTTGGATGAATCACATCATGAAACATATCTGTATACTTGAAAAGCTCAGCTTTCCAGCCTGATGCAACTGGATTGGATTTTTATCTCAGCGTTCATATATTATATTTCATTGCAGCCTATTAAAGAAAATAAGGTCCGCAGACTGGAACTAGAAAAAGTGCCCTTCTGGGCTCCACCAGGAGGATAGGAGTGTGGAGTGCAAAACATACTCTCTCGTCCCTCCCCATGCCTTCGGCCTGGTGGAGACAATAAGCTCCAAAGCTTAAACATTATTGAGGTCCCTTACACCATAGTGGACATGGCGTTTCCAATTTCGAGCCTCACGGCTCTTCAGTCTGATGAACCTCAATAAATGTTCAGCTTTGCAGCTTATTCCAGACAGTGTACGGACCTTATTTTCTTTTCCATTGTTTACCTCGGCCTCGTGCATGCTCCATTATCTGAGCCTATTATTATTATTGCACATAATAGTTTGACATGTAGCTGTGCCTTGTAGACACATACAAGCTCACAGACTATTTCAGAATAATGTTTTATTTATTTTTTACTTTAAGAAAAACTAGGTAAAAAGTTTATCTCCACAACACGCTGAATACAGGAACAGGATAAGGACACAGACACTGGTAGGCCTACAGGCAGGATAGGATACACCTGGAGGGACATCACGTAAAATGTACGAACACACACACACACACACACACACACACACACACACACACACACACACACACACACACACACACACACACACACACACACACACACACACACACACACACACACACACACACACAGAATTTCAGTACATTTCAAGCACAATTCAATACAAAAACTGTTAACTGAGTGGACGACCCAATAAAGCATTAATTTACACTTATATGATAAAAAGAGAGAAAAAGAGAGAAAGCATTACACTTGTTTACAAGAGGGTCCACCTTGTTCAATTAATCAAAACATTTAGAGTCGTACAAATATACACTTCAGTGTGGGGAAAAAGGGGTGGGTGGGGGATTCAGATTTTACGGGGGCCGTCCGTAGGTGCCCTCTGAGAGCGGTTTAGAAGGAATCAAGGGATTTGCATGTCTTAATGACTGTTGGTAGGGTGTTCCACATTTTGGTGGCATAGGAACGAAAATAATTTAGTGCACATGGTTTGTTTTACATCAAGGAAGTATTTAGACAGGTGCATGGGTATCTTGGTGGTGTATCGAATCTTGTGGACCAGACCCATTGCAAGATGCTGTACTCTGTCGTCAAACGGGGGGGGAGGGGGGGGGGGGGGGATCATACAGTGACATATGCTGGACAGTAGTCTGTCACTGTACAGAAAAGTAAGTAAAGTAAAGTCAAAGCTGTGTCAAAAGTTATGCTTTGAAAGTAGTTTTGACGATGTGATATTCTGTTATAATTATGAAAGTGTATAGGCTCAAATAATCATGGACCCACTTATTGGGTATACATAGTTATTTATATCTATTGTACATTGTTGAGATCATATTATATAAGAAAATGTAAAAAAGAAGCTTCCTTTCCATTGGTTTAACTGTTGATTCATTATATGAATCTCTGATGTACTGTAGCTTAAAACATTCAGCAAGGAAATTCTGAGGGGAAAGTAACTGGAACGTAACGTTCAATAAAATTGAACACACACACACACACACACACACACACACACACACACACACACACACACACACACACACACACACACACGTGTGTGTGAGAGAAACAGAGCGGGGGAGAGAGGAGAAGACAGAAAAAGACAGGAATCCCCCACACAATGCCATGGGAGTAGAACATTTTGGCATCTAAATAGAAGAGCGGACAAAATGAAGCTGCCGGAACACAAAAAAATACAACTTCCTCACACAAATCACCAAGTGAAGTGCTACGGTTGGACAACAACTTGGACTCCTTCCTACAAGATCCTTCTGTGGATATCAGAAAAATAACTATTCTTATGAAAATTACTTGGCAGATTAGTTTAGGAATGTTTGGCAGGGTTTTGGTCTACAGAGACCAGCCCCTAACAAAGTAAGGATATGCTGACACAACATTAAAAAACAAAACAGCTTCCATCTTCATAATCATCAACCATCCAAGAGGAGTCGGACCCTCGGGACCCCAGCCAAAACATTCCACCTGCCAAGACACGTGCTTATTTTTCAGAGGACATACTTCTCCTTCATCAGCCACCCACCCCTCTCCCTTTCCTCTCTTCTCTCACTCTTGCTTTTCGCTCGTGTTTCCCTTCCACTCACTTCCTTTATTCCTCCCACTCATCTCCCGTTCCTTCCTGCTTTTCTGTTAATTATTTTTTATCCCACGATTTTGTAACCCATTTTTCACCCCTGTGTCAATTATCTAATGTGATCCTGGGTTCTACACACCCTCCACCAACCTGGGGAGAGCAACGGACTTGAACTCATGCTTCCTTCATGCATGAGTGTCCAAGTTGTTCCTTTCCACCTGCCAGAGGGGAGTTTCCCTGGTTGGACGTAACGTGTGGAAGGAACACGTTATTCCAACCAGTTCCTTTCCCCTCCATCAGGCGCCTCGGCTGGCCAGGGGGGGGGGGGGGGGGGGGGGGGGGGTGGTTGTTTAGAAATGTTTTTTGTGAGGGTACGGGGAGAACATGCAAACTACACACAGAAAGGCCCTTTCGCCAACCCCGCCTCGGTATGGGCACTGATGACCTTCCTGCTTTTCCCCTCGTCAAACTCTACATTCCCACTTACGTACCATTCGAATACCGGGGACTGCCCTTAAGTCAGACCTCCCGTTTGAGTCCGAGCCGTGCTGCGGGTTACACATCACCCGTGCTGCGGTTCGCAGATGACTCAGAACTGCTGGTCTCGGTCTCGGACAGGAACAAACTGCAGGTTGAAAAGGCCCTCAGCTCTGAACTCGGTAGAATCTGCATCTAGGCTCGCCGATAACAAACTATCTTTACACATGGGAAAAACTGAATCCATTCCCTTTGGATCAAATAGTAATCTCAGCAAGGCAGATGGCTTTTTGGTTAGAGTGGGTGACAATATTATCACATGAAAAGATTAAATGACCTACCAGCTAGGTTACATCCTGGAGGCAAATATTGCAGGGATAAAATGGCCACCAACATAATAAAAAAAGTCAACCAAAGAACAAGATTCCTGAGGATCTCTTCACTGGTCAACAAAAACACCTTGAAGACCCTCGAGCCCTCGTACAAGGTTTCTTCGACTATGCATGCACCTCTTGGTACCACATGCACCTCAAAGGCCCTTAATCCATTCTGAACGGGCACCCATTTTGGTGTCGGCATCATGTTATGCTTTAGCTATTGAAAAATAGCAGATCTACAAGCTCATATCGCGCCACTCGGTGGCGCGATATGAGCTTGTAGGTAGGCTATGCTATTTTTGAAAAATCTATAAAAACGACTGACATTTTTAGAATCTGATCTCAGGTCAGAATGGGTTCATCAGACCAGTGTGTGTCCAGTGGAAACCTCATATGAATCTGATCTCAGGTCAGAATGGGTTAAACAATTAAGGCTCCAGACTTCCCAAAACAATCTGGTCAGGCTACTACTGGGCCTCACCCCCCGAACCCACCTCACCCCTGCCCACTTTGACAGACTAGATTGGCTTAGGGTTGACGACAGAGTACAACATCTTGCAATGGGTCTGGTCCACAATATTCGATACACCACCAAGATACCCATGTACCTGTCTAAATACGTCCTTAATGTCAACGAAGTCCACACCCACAACACGGTGAACACCAGAGTTCAACAAACCATGTGCTACCCAGATTCGGCACAAAAAAGGGACTACATTCTTTTCGCTCCTATGACACCAAAATGTGGAACGCCCTACCAACAATCATTAAGACATGCAAATCCTTTGACTCCTTCAAAACCGCTCTCAAAGGGCACCTACGGACGGCTGCAATTCAAAACTGGCCCCCGTAAAAATCTGAAGATGGACACACGGACGGAGGGCAAAACATACTCTCTCCCCATCATGCCTTATAGCCTTATAGCAATATATGACACAAATAAATATGTGTATGCACGCACGCGCACACACACACACACACACACACACACACACACACACACACACACACACACACACACACACACACACACACACACACACACACACACACACACACACACACACACACACACACACACACACACACACACACACACACACACACACACACACACACACACACACTCCTAAATCCATGTGTTACTTCACTTATAAGCTACGTACGTGAATTTTTTCACTTCCTGCCTGTGTCGGCATGAGTTCAGAAGTTGCGGTTTCAAAAGGGTGTGCGAGTGTGTGTTTGGTAAGATATGCTCTGAATGGATGATGTAATGACTAGAATCTATAGCCACCCAAACACGCACGCAATCTATTGTAGGCCCTAATAGGCCTAGATAACAGATCGCATGTTTGACTCAAATGCCCCCAGCGTAGGGACAAGTGTGGACGAGGACGGACGGGTGCATGCACACCGCAGTCTGGTGAGACGTAGGAGTACCCTAGTAGTATAAGCCAAATTCCAATACCCAAAATCAAGGCCACTCGCTCACTCACACTAGTACACTCCAGTCTCCAGCATGGCAAATTATGGTGAAATTGGTGACCTGCCGAAATATGTTACCATCTTATGGACTTCATACAACTGCAATGATTTACATTCAGACACTGACATTTTGTGTCAGCAGGTCACCAATTTCACTGTAACACCACCATGCTGGAGTGAGCGAGTGACAGTGAGCGAGTGGCCGAGATTTTGGGTATTGTAATTTGGCTCTAGAGACCTCTCAGTGCCTGCAATCCCCCCCAAGAACACACAAGGCAGGGAGAGCCTCCTGTTGGCTCTGGCATAAGAGAAAGGACAGTGACTTACCATTCACTGCTGGCACGCCAACTGGAGAGTGTAGTGGTTAAGGGTTGAAACAATCTAAGAAGGTTGGGGACCACCTGATAAAGATGACCACATTCACTTCCAGGCCAAGAATGTTAATCCATTAGAAATGGATTAATCGCATCTGTGATGTATTTACAAACTGGTGGTGATGACAGCCAACAATGTAACTGTAAAAGGACGACGTACTTCACCACTTTTCAACCCATTTTCATATAATTGGTCCTCACAAATGTTCATGATAAAATGCCACATTTCTGTTTTCAACTCAGTCTGTGTCTCATGGGAGGACTGTGGGTAGTTTCTGAACCCGTCCACATGTGACCTCATTGATGGGGAATCCAAGCTAATTAGACCGCAGCCATGTTTCCATCAGAGTTTGGAAGCACTCGTTTTCAGTAAAGCAATGTCCTGCTGCCTCTTGCATTATGTGCTAATTATAAACAGGTGGTACACAGGACAGTTGAGTGATATCTAACGAGCACTTCCAAACTCCAGCACTTAGAAAAATAATCACCTGCAAGGACACAAAGTAGCTCATAACATGTCTACAGTGGATTTTTATGAAACAAACACTTAAGAGAAAGAGAATAATTCAAGCTTTCCGTACAGCTGCAATGTTGGTGAGTTTGACGTCGTTTAATACAATCAGACTTTTGTTTGGATGAATGGGCTGCCAATGGAAGTTGCATTTAACTATACGATATAAGTTGCCATTATCTTATATCATTATGGAAGATGGCTGCGGTCTGCATATGGAGAATAGAAACTGCAGGCTTTCTATTCCTGAAAAGTTGCAATGTGATAATGGAAATCATCGTTCCCACGATAATAAATAAATATATATATATCCTATATATATTTTTTAAATCTTGTTTAAAAAAAATCTGCCTATAACAATGGTGGAAAGGTTTCTGAACTGCCCACAGCCCTCCAATCAGACAGACTGAGTAGAAATTTCATCACGAACATTAGTGAGGACCAATTATATACTGATTCTGGGCGGTTTAAGTGGATAAAATTGTGGGGGAAAAAAGCCTATGATAGTTTAGTTTCACACCAAATAAACTAGTTATATTTCAACCAACAACAAAAGGTGCATCCAATGGACAAACTATTGAGAAAATATTTTATTTATACAATTTCTACTGTCCCCACAGATACAATTCTATCCCAGATAGGCAAAATAAACAAAAAGATCTGATAAAGCAGACTTTACAGACATGTAGCTTTAAACATATCGTTTTAAGTAAATTTCAAACAGTGAACATTATCATCCAAACATTTTTGTGTAAATTTGAAATAAAAGTGAGAACAATTAGGTCACTATACTCTTGTATTTAAAGGACAATTTAATCTGTACAACGATAATGTATATAATAAGAATAATGATAAAAAAGATTAGGCACAGCATGTGACATTCATTCCACAGGTCCTTTGTACAGTATAAAATGCACAGCTTGCAAACCAATGTCTTATAGATATTAAAAAAACGAGTTTTAAGACCTGAGGCCAGATTCTACAAAATGTCATCATACAAACATTGTTGGTGCTCAAACGATTTCATTTCCAGGACCCCAAAAATTATACGTATTTGGCCGCCGACCCCCCATCTGAAAATATGTTGTTCCAGGGATCCAAGGTTTAAGTTAAAAACGTTTGCTGGGAAAGAATATATTCAAAGATTCGCACACGTTTTAACAATATATATTTTTTAGCTGATCTACATGCTCGTAGCGCGGCAGAGCTTGTAGATCTGCTATTTTTCAACAGCCAAAGTTTAAAATGATGGTTAAAGTGGTTAAGAGCTATGAGGTGACACAGACACGTCCTCAGCTCTAAATGGGTTGTGAAAAAAGACCCCTAACCCTATTTATGACATGTGACGAAACAAATATATATATTTATATTCACAGTGATATCACAGTTCCCTTTATAAAGAGACATGTTCCCCCGGACTGAGAAAACATCTTAAGAGATTCAGGAAGTTCTCGCTGGCTTTCATCTCACTGACGGATATAGCGATAGTGCATTTGTGGCGGTTGTTGTGGTCAATGGATGGATCTGTCTTCTCAGAAGGAAATGTCCGTGCTCAGCAGTGATGACTACACATACACACACCACACGTTGCTCACATGGTTGCAGCTTAAACGAGAAATGACTCCGTCCCCCCCCCCCCCCCCCCCCCCCCCCCCCCCCCCCCCCAACTTCCCTATTTCACACCTTACTTTCAGTCAGTCATTCTGTCTGGCTACGTCATACTCTCTTCCTTTCAACCACGCCACCAGCGCACGAACGCACACACGCACACACATATGCATGCACACACAATAAAAGCAGTACTGCAATGTGTCCCTTAACCAATTTTAAACGGTAGCAGTTAAAACACATTCAGCAGCGATTCAAACAAGCATGTAAATGACAAAAAACAATTTCACCGACCATTGGTCTTTAGTTTGGATTGAACCGGCTGCAAGTTCTTCTGGTGTTTATTTGACTGAAGGCTCAATTTAAACCTTTTCAGGTGCTCCTAATGAGCAGCAGCCATTTTGCTGCTGAACTCTGGGAAATGTAGTTATTTGAGGTGTAATGTACACACACACACACACGCACGCACATTAAAGCTAAATTCCAATACCCAAAATCTCTGCCACTCGCTCACTCCCTCTCGGTCACTCGGGGTCATTCCAGCGTGACCCGGAAATGGTTAACGTTCCATTTGTTAAAGTGCTCCATCGAGGAGGAGAGTGGAGTCGAGTGGAGGAGCCGAGTGGGCTCCCCGAGACCGCATAGAGCGAGTGTAGAGCGAGTGTACATCAGGTGCAGGCTCGGTGGGTTATTTTGTCTCCTCGCAGCGGATTTCCGCATCAGGTGTACATGTTTTTTTTCCTTCTCCAGTGACATAAGTCCGCCTCCTCCACATGTGGCACAAAAACACTATGCACCCCCCCACCCCACCCCATCCACTAGCTGCCGGCCGGCTGACTGGCTGAAGTCGCTGACCCAACGGCCAACACACATATGCACGCACTGTTCAACTGTTTGTTGAAGAGACACATTTTCGCTGAATGAATAGAGCTTCAGAATGATAAAGTAGCCTATCTAGCCTACTTATGTGAAAGTGAAAGGACCACAACAAGCCACTGGCTTTATTGCGTTGTGTGATATAAGCATAATAAAAGTAGGATATATAAATTAGGCCGGCTATATTGTGCGCACCTCAAAAGCTATAGTTAATTTATCTCTGTGCATGCCTGAATGCACAGACTGCTATGAATGACGGTGACAAAAATGTATTTATTTATATGTGGACTGAACTGAATATGAAAGTCAGAGAGACTATACCTAATTCCTGTTATAGTGTCCGTTATTTGCAAAGACCGCGGAGGAGGACTGACTGTCGGAGGAGGGGGGGGGGTGATTTATACGTGTGCGCATCCTGGCGCTTATTCACTATTTCAGGAATAAATAGCCTTGCCTTGCACATGTTACCATGTGGTCTCGGACCCTCGGTTACATGTACAAAATGATGAATTGTCTATTCTGTAGACTGTACGGCTCTGTTCGGAGTTCCAGTGATCCAGCTGTGTGACACTGTATTGTTCCACCACTTTTGCTTTGGCAATGTTAACGTACGTGTATGTTTTCCCATGCCAATAAAGCCCTTTGAATTGAATTGAATTGATACACGTCATTAGTGATCGCGGAATGTGCCGTCGCTTTGAAATGACAGCGAAGTACATTCCGATTCTAGAGAAAAATTCGAACACCACTCTGTCCTCGCATAGAATCCTCTCCTCCTCCTCTCCTCCTCGCTGGGAGCCGAGGAGCGAGTGGAGGACGCGAGGAGAGTGAGCGAGTGTGAAAATTGCGGTATTGGAATTTAGCTTAAGGCCTCACTCACACGTAAGACACACGTGTGTGTCATGGCCGCCTCAATGCATTTCCAATGGGAGTCACATGGTTTCATGACACAACCTTGTTGCATGTCTTCAAACCATGTGATTCCCATTGGAAATGCATTGAGGCGGCCATGACACAAACAACACACAGGACACAAGTGTGTCTTGCGTGTGTCTTACGTGTGAGTGAGGCCTAAATACTCGTCCCTACACTTCTCTCCCATGCTTCCCAACCAACCAAACGTTTTTTTTTTCTCCATTTTTTTAATCAATACAAGTCCTTCATGATCTCCTGCAGCAGCGGGTGCAGGCACATGTCCACCTCCGTCTTCTTGTACAGCTGGATGAGGTGCACGTGGTCGGTGACGATCTGCCGCAGGTCGGTCATCTTCTGGAGCAGCTTGGCGAACAGCTGCAGGGAGTCGGGGTGGTTGAGCTTCAGCTGGAGCTCCAGGGAGTGCAGCACGGTCTCCTGGAGGCGCTCGATGGGCTTCACGTTCAGCAAGCCTGGACGGTCTGGAATGGAACGGTAAATGGTGCATTTATATAGCGCCTTTATCCAAGGCGCTTTACATAGATTGTGCATTACATTCACACACACATTCATACACCGATGGCGGGAGAAACCATGCAAGGCACCAACCAGCACACCAGGAGCAATTAGAGGTTCAGCGTCTTGCTCAAGGACACTTCGACACTAACTCTGGGGGAGCCCACAGGGTTCGAACTGGCAACCTTGCCGTTACCATCCAGCCACCCTACCCCTGAGCCACCGCCGTTACCCACCCTACCCCTGAGCCACCGCCGTTACCATCCAGCCACCCTACCCCTGAGCCACCGCCGTTACCATCCAGCCACCCTACCCCTGAGCCACCGCCGTTACCATCCAGCCACCCTACCCCTGAGCCACCGCCGTTCAGCCATCCAGCCACCCTACCCCTGAGCCACCGCCGCTCCATCCAGCCACCCTACCCCTGAGCCACCGCCGTTACCATCCAGCCACCCTACCCCTGAGCCACCATCCAGCCACCCTACCCCTGAGCCACCGCCGTTACCATCCAGCCACCCTACCCCTGAGCCACCGCCGTTACCATCCAGCTACCCTACCCCTGAGCCACCGCCGTTACCATCCAGCCACCCTACCCCTGAGCCACCGCCGTTCCATCCAGCCACCCTACCCCTGAACCACCGCCGTTACCATCCAGCCACCCTACCCCTGAGCCACCGCCGTTACCATCCAGCCACCCTACCCCTGAGCCACCGCCGTTACCATCCAGCCACCCTACCCCTGAGCCACCGCCGTTACCATCCAGCCACCCTACCCCTGAGCCACCATCCAGCCACCCTACCCCTGAGCCACCGCCGTTCAGCCACCCTACCCCTGAGCCACCGCCGTTACCATCCAGCCACCCTACCCCTGAGCCACCGCCGTTCCATCCAGCCACCCTACCCCTGAACCACCGCCGTTACCATCCAGCCACCCTACCCCTGAGCCACCGCCGTTACCATCCAGCCACCCTACCCCTGAGCCACCGCCGTTACCATCCAGCCACCCTACCCCTGAGCCACCGCCGTTACCATCCAGCCACCCTACCCCTGAGCCACCATCCAGCCACCCTACCCCTGAGCCACCGCCGTTCAGCCACCCTACCCCTGAGCCACCGCCGTTACCATCCAGCCACCCTACCCCTGAGCCACCGCCGTTCCATCCAGCCACCCTACCCCTGAACCACCGCCGTTACCATCCAGCCACCCTACCCCTGAGCCACCGCCGTTACCATCCAGCCACCCTACCCCTGAGCCACCGCCGTTACCATCCAGCCACCCTACCCCTGAACCACCACCGTTACCATCCAGCCACCCTACCCCTGAGCCACCATCCAGCCACCCTACCCCTGAGCCACCGCCGTTCAGCCACCCTACCCCTGAGCCACCGCCGTTACCATCCAGCCACCCTACCCCTGAGCCACCGCCGTTCCATCCAGCCACCCTACCCCTGAACCACCGCCGTTACCATCCAGCCACCCTACCCCTGAGCCACCGCCGTTACCATCCAGCCACCCTACCCCTGAGCCACCGCCGTTACCATCCAGCCACCCTACCCCTGAGCCACCGCCGTTACCATCCAGCCACCCTACCCCTGAGCCACCGCCGTTACCATCCAGCCACCCTACCCCTGAGCCACCCTACCCCTGAGCCACCGCCGTTACCATCCAGCCACCCTACCCCTGAGCCACCGCCGTTACCATCCAGCCACCCTACCCCTGAGCCACCGCCGTTACCATCCAGCCACCCTACCCCTGAGCCACCGCCGTTACCATCCAGCCACCCTACCCCTGAGCCACCGCCGTTCATCCATCCAGCCACCCTACCCCTGAGCCACCGCCGTTACCATCCAGCCACCCTACCCCTGAGCCACCCTACCCCTGAGCCACCGCCGTTCCAGGAATGGAATGGAATGGATGGGCGTCATCAGTGTTGTTTTTTTTCGCAGCAAATTTTGAATTTAGTTTTAGTCATTATAGTCTCTTCAATAGTTTTAGTTTCAGTCACATTTTAGTCACCTGGAATGTTTTAGTGTTAGTCTAGTTTTAGTCGACTGAATATCATAAGATCTTAGTCTAACTAATTCTGCAGTTGATTTAGTCGACTAAAATGTATTTTGGTGGGCCTAAACTTGCTGAAAATAGCCGATCCACAAGTGAGTCACAAGTCAAATAACTTCTTTGACTAGACAATCACAGAGAGTAGGAGAATAAGGAGAGACGAAGGAGCCTGACTACGCGGACATCTCCATTGTAGATGTGGGGCTCATTTTCATCCGAGCATTCTAAATACACTATTTGGGGATTTAGCAGTGGGGAAGGAGTGTTCCCCCACTAAAGCTGGTATTTTGGTTACCTGTCTAAATCCCTAAAACACCTCCGCTACCCGTTACATTATGCATAGGTGTGGTTTGGGCGTTAAAATAATGAAACCAATCACCGTGCCACATGCCATTGCCTTTAAGAGATCCCTTATCCGTTGCCCGTTATGCACAGTTCTATATTGTTTCATAGCCTTACGGTCTATAGCCCATGGAAGAGTGATGTGTTGCTGCCTTGAAGTCTCACTTGTGCAAATACCGCTGGACCGCTGGACCAAAATACCATGCAAGCTCCTTTGCTGACTGAGTCGTGGGTAACAGCAGGGGTTAAAATAGATCCCTTATCCCCAAACGGATTTGCAATTTTTTTTACTAGCCGATCTGCATTAACACGTTGTGAGCTTGTAGATCATGTATTTTAAAATGTTTTTCAAAATAGTAAAAAAAATAAAAAAGACAAATCAGTTTAGGGATAAGGGGTAAGGGGAAGATATAGCCCTTGGGGTAATATATTGCGCCTTATCCTTACTATTTAAAAAAACCTTTTAAAATAGTTCAAATAGCCGATCTACAAGCTCACAATGTCTCAATGTAGATCGGCTAGTTGAAATATTTTATATGTTTTTTTTTAAATGTAAAAAATGGCAAATTAGTTTAGTGATAAGGGATAAGGGTGGCGCAATATGGAGCCTTTGTCTAGATGGGGAGAAAAATAGGTAAGTAGAACCCTGGGGGATCCCGGACAGGAAAGTGTATAGGGTCGTTTATAACATTTACTATGATCATTATTTGTTGAATCAGAACTGCAGTCTTCCTGGGACTTAATTGTGCTGTATATAAAAACACAGTAGTAGTCGCGCATCAAAATAAATGCAGTTCGATCTCTATAATCAGCCAGTAAATATGAAATTAGAGGCAGATTTGTTGGATAACACAAGAATGGAGGGAGGCGAGAAGAGAAAAATGGTGGTTACATGTGTTCAGTGTTTTGACTCATGTTGAAGTGCAGATATAGCTGAACAATTAAAAAGCTGAGCGTTAGAAGCTGTAAGAAGGTAGTGAAAATAATTTGATGTAGCAGGAAAATGGGGCCGATTGTTAAAAAGACCATTTTAGCTGCCTCTTTACAAAAGCTTTCATGTCTGCCTGTATCTTGATTTTGCAGCTATAATCTCGGCCATTTAAGTTAATGTTTGACCTAATGATCTGATTTCGAGTGACAGCGGGTTCAAGGTCGGACTACAGTATCATCAAGTGGACATGTGGCAAGCGACAAAACCAAACAAATCCTATAGATCTGTGAGCAAATAACCAACTTGTGGCACTTAAATAAAACATAATTCTGGTTCAATCCAGGACAACGCAAAGGCAGGAATGGAGGCCAAAACAATATTGACTGTATGTATACAGACACAAAATGGATGAATTGTGACCTTTGTGTCTTTGTGACCTAGAATTTGATGTTCCCCAGTTTTGGCAGCAATATAGACACTAGAACTGTGCCAAAATCTGTTTCTGTTTCTGTGTGTGAGAGCATAGCTTGTAGTTTGTACTCAGTGAAATTTAAGTTAGGCTCATGTAGCCATTGGTAACTGAGGATTTGACCTAGTAGTACTTGAATGCAAAATTATCTTGGGTGTCTCTTGATAAAATGTCAAATAGGTCTGTCTGGACTGAAGGTTTTCAGCTTTCAGGAAGAAACCAACAATACACAGGGAAGACATATTTGAATATTCTAACAACACCTGGGGGTCTATTAGAGTAATGTTAACTCTATAGACACATGAAAACAGAAAACTACAAAACTGTAGATGTAATGGTTAAAAGTGGTTAAAAGCTATGAGGTGACACACTCAGGTCCAAACAGGTTCAAATTAATTATATAACCGACCCCCATCTGAAAATATGTTCCCCAGAAGCAAAGATTTGAGTTAAAAACGTTCGCTCTGAAAGAATATATATTCAAAGATTTGTGTCACATTTTCACGATTTTTCAAAAATAGCAGACATACAAGCTCGCTATGAGCTTGTAGATCTGCTATTTTTCAATATCTAAACTATAACATAATCCTTAAAACACCAAAAGGGGTTCCCGCCCAAAATGGGATAAGCGATAAAAAACAAACCAAAACCAAACGTACCGCCGCTGAGAATAATGACGGCCAGGAACAGTGCCATGTCGCTGTCGTCCAGCTCCAGGGTGTTGAACTTGACGGAGAACTCGAACTTGGGCTCCAGCATCTCGCAGAAGGGCTTCCGGAGGCTCTTGAGGAACTCCCGGGTCATGAAGATCTGCCCGTAGGAGATGAGCGTGCCGTCCTTGTTCATGAGCGGAGCCATCATGATGATCAGGATCTCAATCACCCCGTATTTCAGCAGGGTCACCTGATGGGGAAATGTCGTTTAATAATTAATATTAAAGGAGCTTTCAGTGATTTGGGTGATTTGGAAAACCTCCGGTCTGCCCCGGTAACAAGATGTGCACATGCACGCACTACAGTGGGGGGACACGCGACAGGCCAACAGCACACACACCAAGGGCCGACCCCGCTCGATCATGATTGGCAGAAGGCCCCTCTCTATCCTGATTGGATGAAGGCTGGGCCACCTATAGCCAACAACGAAACCTAAGGTTTTTTGACCCGCAGGGGTTAACTGGGGACAGGGAGGAACTCCCTGGGCAGTGGTGGCCGAACGGTTTGCAGAGCGGTCTTGATATCGGAAGGTCGCTAGTTCGTATCCCCGGACCGGCACGTTAAAATTACCACCACTGAAGTGCCCTTGGACAAGGCATTGAACCCCTACCATGAAATGTTCTATGAGCAGGGCCTGGCTGTAAACAAGTTCTTGAGCTTAGTCCAGTTACCCTGGGTAAACATAGTACCTTTCCTTTCCTCCTTATATGGTCAGCATACTCTATAGTAGGGAGGATTATCACAACAAAACAAAAAAAGAAGTGATATTTGAATTAAGTGAAATCACTGAATATACCTTTAATAAAAATAAAATAAAAATTACAAAAATAATTAAAGGGACACTTCACCCTTTTTGCAAAACAAATATATGTTAATGACATTTAGAGGATTCAGAATACTTTCCTGTGTGTAATATCATGTGGTTTTAGATATTTTACATTTTAGCAGTGAGCCCAGTGTCTCTGATGTCATCGACACTGGGCTCACTTCCTTCCTGGACTACAATTCCCATAATGCTTTGGTGCACTGTTCTTCCTTGTGGATAGGGGGAGGGCTGTCTTACTGAGACAACATGTAGTCCAGAAATGAGTGAGCCCAGTGTCCATGACATCAGAGACACTGGGATCATTGCTGCAATGTTAAACTCACCAACATTGCAGCTGTACGAAAAGTTTGAATTATCCTCTTTCTATCTGCAACGTTTTTGTTTCATGAAAATCCACCATAGAAACGTTATGAGCTACTTTCTGTCAAGAAATGCCCTGCATTTGATTATTTTTCTTAGTGTCAGAGTTTGTAAGTGCTTGTTTTCAATAACACAACATTTTGCGGCCTCCTGCATTATGTGACATTTAGCAACAGGTGGTACACAGGACGGTTGAGTGATTTCCAACGAGCACTTCCAAACTCCATGCTGCTCAATGTTTTGCCACTCAGTCTAGATATGGGGGGCGTGTCCTGATGGGAAAATCATGCATGTGCATATACTCTCTATACAGTACTTTGCTCCATTTTGTCCTTTCACCAAATCTCAAAAAAGATTGTTTTGCACATGTGTTGTGTGAGCTTGCAGAGATCAATCTGTTATGTTTGCCTATGATGACATGCCCAGAATACTAGAGATGCTAGGGTTAAAGTGGCTTTCTAAAACGGGTAGTCCCAATACTTGATTCTGATTGGCTGGTTACCGTCACGTGACCGGTGTAAATCTCACCCATATTCTGCCTACGCCCCCAGCCAGTGTAAAATACCTGGTAACCTGAGACCTCTCGTGGCTTATTGCTTAAATTTACAATATGAAAACCATCTGTCACTTAAACAATGTAGTTTACAAACACTGGAATTAAACATGGAACCTGCATTAGGTGCAGAATCAGGTGAGTAATTCATTGTATATGTGTTGGACATTTGTGGCTGTGCTAGTGATAAACTGACACCTGCTGCTAGTGGGATCCTCCTGCTGCTTAATGACTACAAACTATACACTGTGCAGCTTTGCATCTTTGTATCTTGCGCACCAAACTACATGTACAGGTGCTCCTTTGAGTACTAGCCCAAAAGTAATAATGTGACCCCCTGTGTATAATTACAATATTACACTCGAGGGTTATCTTTATCATCATTAATGCATGCCTGCGGTGTCGAAAGGTATTGCACTATCTTGTGGTTGCAGATCTACAAGCTCATAGCGCGGCACCACTACGAGCTTGTAGATCTGCTATTTTTTTAAATGTGTGAAAATTTGGCGCAAATATTTGAATATATATTGTTTCAGAGCGAACGTTTTTAACTCAAATCTTTGCTTCTGGGGGGGTCCCTGGAACTACATATTTTCAGATGGGTGTCCGCGGCCAAATACAGATAATTCTGGGGGTCCTTGACATGAAAAAGGTTGAGAACCGCTGACATAGAAACATAGGGTTTTTTGTATAATATGTTCTCAGGTCTATAAATTGGTTAAACAACAACAGCCCTCCAAAGAAAAGCCACGCTCAGTCCCCCCCCCCCCCCCCCCCCCCACACACACACACACCCACCTGGTCGTTGAGATCCAGTTCCACGAATCCCGGGATGCTCTTTGCGAACTCCGTCACCTCCCGCACGGCCTCGGCCGAGCGCGTCTGACAGTTGTAGAAGAAGCGCAGCTCCACGGCGTCCGTTGGCCCCTGGGGTCCGTCCGTTGGCCCCTGGGGTCCGTCCGTTGGCCCATGGGGTCCGTCCGTTGGCCCCTGGCCAGACTCCCCTCCTGTTAAGCTCCTGACGGTGAGGCCACCACAGGACTGCTGTGGCTGGTGGTGGTGAACCTGCTGATGTTGCTCTGGACCGGCGGCCATGGGTCTGCAGTTGATGAGCTGTTCTCCTTCCATCAGAGACTTCATGTCGTGGATGACGAAAGGCTGGAGGAGGTTAAGACAAGAGTGTTGATTTTGACCGCAAATGTGGATTTTTGTTGTTGTTTAATCAATAGTCTTTTGGACCGAAACTTCATTTGGTTTTGGTCATATTTTGGTCATCTGAAATGTTTTACTGTTAGTCTCGTTTTAGTCGGCAATAAGTGTCATAAGATTTTAGTCGACAAAATATACAGTTGATTTCTTTTTTACTAAAATGCGTTTTGGCAGGCCCTGAAGGCATTGTAATGCCTGATTTTACACTTGTTTGCACTCCGAAAATAGCCGATCTACAGTAGAAGCTCATGTGTCACAGGCTGCGCGACGCATTGCGAGCTTGATGATCGGCTACTTCCAGAGCACAACCAAACATAAAATAACTTCTCTTTAGGTTTTCCACTACTCCCTCCTCCCTAACAATTTAGTCTTTTTTTGTTGTTGTTTTTTATTTAGTTTTTATTCAGTGATGAAAAATGTTTGTCGACTATCTAGTCGACGAACATTTTTCGTCATAGTTTAGTCCACAAAATCAACACTATCAAGACAGAGGAGGGATGGAGTATGTGGGACGGAGGAAAGCATGAGGCAAGGAAGGAGTTAGACCAGTGGTTTTCAACCCTTTTCATAGGACCACCATCTGATGGGATACATTATCTACTATCCATCTTTTTTCAAGGTGTTTTTTCAACGCACGCAAAATGTCACATTGTGACATGTTGCAACTTTGCGACTTTGTAGATCAGCTATTTTTGAATAGCTAAAACATAAAACAGGGTAAAGTGGTTAAGTGGCTATAACTGATTGTGATGTCCATAACTAATTTGGCTTTCAAGGTCCCCTGGGGGTCCGCGGACCCCACATTGAGAACCGCACTTAAGGAAAAAGAAAAGAGAAGCTGACAGCGTATGCTTTTCCTTTGGTTCTTCTAAGGGCAAATAATGATCATCAGTCCTCCTTCATTTCTTTCGTTGCGTGTCAGTCGATACCCCCCCCGCCCGCGTGTTAAAAGTTATGCCTCATTGTTCGTGGCACGTCTCTTGCGTCTGACCAGCAAACCCAATAAATTCTTTGTGCAGACTAGAGACTCAGAAAACATCTCAACATCTTTCTCATAAGTCACTGAGGCTTAAAGCCGAGCTCCCTAGACAAGCATACTGTGTGGAAACACGCTGGCGACGACACACACTGTACTGGCCTCAGCCCATGTGAATTACACCATTCATACCCAAAGAGAATTTAAGCCAACATCTTCACTGCGGATCTTTTAAAGGAGTGGGGATAATATGAGAACCCTTTCTATTAGACTTTAAAACATTCATCTAACAGAAACAGAATAGACCAGAAATTATCCCCCTTTTTTGGGGGCGCAACATAATGTTCTACTACTTCATATAGCGGTACGACTGTTATACACGTCACACATAATATGGACCGTCTGTATCAGTATAACCAACGACATCAGTGGGGGAAAAGTCAGCTGATTACTGGTGAAACTACAGTATACTGAATGTCGACTATTCAGCGTTTAATTTCTGTCAGGAGGAAACCACCTAACTCCATTTTTTATTATTATTATTTTTGCATAAATCAGTGCTATTGAACACTCTGTGTGTTGTTTAAAAAATATTTAAAAAGCTGCGACGCGTTGTGAGCTTGTAGATCGGCTATTTTCAGCGAGTGTAAAATCAGTCGTTACGACGGCATCAAGGCATTTTAGTCGACTAAAACTATAGATGTAGTCGACTAAAATCTTATGATATTTAGTCGACTAAAACTAGACGAACACTAAAAACTTTCCAGGTGACTAAAATGTGACTGAAACTAAATGAAAACTATTCAAGACAAGAGACTAATGGCTAAAACTGAAATCAAAATTTGCTGTCAAAACCAATAACTGTCTATGGGCCACAGCTCCCACTTTGAAAACCTGGAGACTAAAACAAGCATTTTTACTATAATCACAACAACCAGCAGTCATAACAAGCAGGGGGGGGGGGGGGTCCATCATAGCCTTGGGATAGTTGAGTACAGTATAACAGGAAACATCAGGAACGGACGAGAAGAACTTCTGTTGCTGCTTGATCTCGTCATCGAAATACTACTGATGTGGACAGAATGGTAAATTCAAGGCGCTTTACATAGATTGTGCATTACATTCACCCATTCACACGCATTCTCACACTGATGGCAGCGGAAACCATGCAAGGCACCAACCAGTAGCCTGGTTAATAAACCAGACCGAATCAGCCTATCGGCGGATTTCGGTCTGGACTCTCTGGAGAGGCTCAATTGTACGCCCATTTTCTACACACGAGAACGTGTGCGCCCAATAGGGACACGGTATGCAATATGGGCGGGCTTTGGTACAGTGACGTTCAATGCTTGAGACCTTTGACTGACAGTAGCTCTGACCAATTGCGTCAAAGAGAAAATGTTTCCCTGGAAATGAAATCCAGACTAATATCCCGCGGATCCGTGCGATATTAGTCTGGTTTATTAACCAGGCTAACCAACCAGCACATCAGGAGCAATGAGGGGTTCAGTGTCTTGCTCAAGGACACTTCGACACTAACTCTGGGGGAGCCCACAGGCTTCGAACTGGCAACCTTGCGGTTACTATCCAGCCACTCTACCCCTGAGCCACCGCCGCCCCCCGGTGGCCATGATATGAATATGCCCCGTGATAATAACGCTCATTTGAAAAGGAAGGCATTCAATAGAGCGCCCGGCCCGGAAGACAATTTCCAATTCATTTTTTCCCAAATAAGTTTCATAAAGTATTTATTTAAAGACCTGTAAAAGCCTCGGTCAAAGCCAACTCGGATAGTGACAACTCAGGACAACAAAACACAATTTGTTGGACCAAACAAATATTTAGAAAAAAGAAAAACAGCAAAAAAAGTGTTGTACCCTGCCCTTTTTTTCTTCTTACTAATGATCTGTTCGGCCCCCAGAAAATGTGTTTGTTGCATCAATCCTCACTTCAGGAAGACATTATGAATATTATATTCATGTGTACCGTAACAAATTATTATGGCGTTCTGGGCATGAATATTGACGAGAGGGATGTTTTTAATTAGGCTGAAGCAATACACACATGTCTATTCCTTTGTTGCAGTAGGCATAGTGTGACTGGCCAGAACCGCTCCCATGGGGTGAATGTCATTTGTTTCCCAATGCCCAAGACATGTGCGTACCATAAGCCCTTCCACTCTCATTTTCATCAACAACACCACATTAACCAAGAGGTGTACATAGTTGAATCACATGGCTCATATTCCCTGTTCGGGTCTGGTATTGTGTTTCAGACCAAGTTAGTTTTGACATTTTCAGCATGCTTTGGTGGAGAAATTCAGAGTGATATAATGTACACACAGACATACATCATGACCTCATGTCATCACATGGCTCAACTATTAAAAGGCTACTAGGAGGGGTAAATGCAATACAGCATAGTGCTCGCGGTAAATGTACTTTGTCTGAATACAGTGCATATCCATGGTATAAATATTGATACCGGCTGCATGAGTTCTCCAAATGCAGAGACTAAAAGTGTGCAACTCATCTCATTCAAACGCCAGCTGTCAGAATTTCCCTGAAACAAAACAAATCGTATATACTGTATCTTTTAACTTATCAATATCATTATTATATTGCCGGGGAGCCACAGGTCCAAAAGCTCAAGGAATAGAGATTAACCTGTGATGTTGTGAGTCGTGACATACGTTTTATTTGTGTTCTATCTGTGATCTATTCACTTGGTCGTTAAACACAGCGCAGTGTGCACACTGTATACAGAAGGTTTTTATTTTTTAATTAACATTAAGCCTAAATACAAAAGATATTGCCTATGCCAAAATAGTCTAAATACAGATAACCTTGCCCTAAGTGCCCTGCAGTGCAGTAGTCATCTTTAAAATGTCTCAAATGATTGTGCATCGTGTTCATGCGTTTGTTGTTGAAAAATACTTACGCTATTTTTAGCACCATAGTAGCCAACTTCATTCGACTGCCAGTCTGTACTGTAGTAGTCTGAAGTACTCTGTGGCCGGTTAAGACTGAGGTTAGGGTTAGCGACCTATGTGGCCGGTTAAGACTGAGTTTAGGGTTAGCGACCTACGTGGCCGGTTAAGACTGAGGTTAGGGTTTGGGATAGTGTTAGTGATTAACTAACATGAGGTCTGAACAATGACATGTGTGGGATAACATGTCATTGTTCCGACCTCCCGCTAAGTTTAGGGATAAGGGGTAAGGGGTGGCGCAAGATGGAGCCCCTAGTGTAGCACCAAGGATCCCATCACAATGTGGCCAAATCGTCTATAAATGAGTTACGCCTATAAATTAAATAAAAAGTTAAGTGTATTAAATATTTACCGCATTGTCCCCCGTCTTCCCGGAGAGGATGGCCCTGGCCTTAGCCTTGGTGAGGGGGAAGTATTTGAGATAGGCCTCGTACAGGTGCTTGGAGAGGGCCCTCAGGTCCGTGGCCTCCGGGTGCATGTTGTCCACGTCAGAGGACAGCTCGGCCAGAAGCTTCTCCTTCTCCGCTTGGGGCATACGGCCGAAACGGATGGCTGCAAAAAATATATACAATCTCAAGACTGACCATGTGTAATGATGTTAGGGCTGGGACTTGAACTGATTCATTGAGATGAATACATTACAGAAATCAACTCTATTGTTGCTGCTGTTCTACCTTAACAGCCGACCAGCATCACAGATTTGATACATTAACCTCTTTGTTTTAATGACATTTTATGAGACCAGGCAGTCACGTTCCTGGAAGATGCTTCTAAACGTGTGATTTTGTCCACATTTCCATGCTGTATTGATGTTGGTACCATTAGGCGAGATAACAGGCCAACGTTGACCAAAATCATTTTCTACATTAACTACATTGTGTAGACTTCTTGTAAATTAACTTAGTAAAGCAGAGGTTTAACAAAAACCTCTCAAGAGTTAAAGATCTAATAAGGGCCCATTTGGTTACCAACTCTCCATCATTTAACTGGGGACCACCTGGAACCCCCTCAAGGACCACTGGTTAAAAACCACTGCATTGACGCATATGTATCTCTTTCAACATTTGCCGGAATAACCATCTATCAGTAGACCACACGGGAAATTTAAATTCCCATCATGTTTGTTGTTGATGGCATGTACTATTCCCCAGGACGTTTTTTAACATTGATGTCTCACTGTACCATGTGCTGTTTACATTTCTGACTAATAACGTATTCAATCAATCGATTAATCAATCAATCAATTAATCAATCAAAAAAGTATCCTACTCCGCACTTAGGTCTACTATGTGCACATGTTTGAGCATAATACTGTAGGTTACATAAAATGTGAAAATGCAACAAATTATATTAATTTGCCCATACTAATATTAGGGCCAGGGAATGGAACTTAGACAATACACAGGGTTTTGAAACACCCACATTCGGAATTCATATTTTTGGTCTGGGCACTATTCCCACTTTCCCCAAACATTTGACTCTTCTGAAGAGCCGTCATTCCCAAGAGGATAGGCAGGCAGCAGTCCGTAAGTTTCATGTTTAATCTGGGTGGGAGGCAAACTCCTACTATACTCTCACAAGACGGAATTCCTGCTTGGTCTAGAGATCAGGGACGTGCAGAGAGTGTTAGAGGGGCAGGGGCTGAAATCCCGTAAGAGGGTATTTTTGGACAATTATAGCGAATATAGCTGATCTAGAAACGCTCAAGTTATTTTGGGGCGCAACCCAGCACTCTTTAGCTAGAGGAGATGCGACATGGATTTCTAAAAACATTTGTTCAACGCAAAATACTGTGTTCAAGTTCAGGAGACTAAGGAAAAAAAGAAAACAAAAAGAATGTCATGAAACCTTTAAAATGAGTTCCCGAATTGCTGATTTGTAAATTAGCACTGAGGATGTATTAGTCGATAAGGTCTCTGTTTAAACAGCTGATGATATCGGATAGGCCGCCCGTGGGCTGGTGCCAATTCTAGTTGCATAACGCCTGCGTAGCACGTTCCTCCTGTTTGAACAGCGAGCAGTGTGTCAGAACAGTCCAGGTGATGTTCAATGACCCTGCAACACGCAACGCATGCCCGCCAACATCTGCTGAGTATTTTGGTCAAACACGGTCAAAGTTGCAACAATAGTTAGTTCTGTAAAAATGCTGGGTCGGATGGATTTGCCTCTGCTTTTGATTTCCCTCCCATTTGGTCACGTGTTTCTATCGCCGGTGGGGATGTGTTTCTATCGCCTGGTTCTGGTCAGACTGACTTAAATAGCCCACATGTATTTACTTTTTTTGGGGGGGGGAAACGTAGCCTGTCTGCTGTACCCTCATCTCAACCCCGGCAAATCCAGCGCTGATTAGACATGATTCATGGCCTGAGGAATGTATTCAGTGTACTATATGTTGTTAAGGCTGGCTGACAGCACTGAGCAGGGAGTGTGCAGAGAGTGTGTTAGAGGGGCGGGGGCTGAAATCACGTTAAGAGAGCACTTTTGGATAACAATAGCGGAAATAGCAGATCTACAAGCTCACAACGCGTCGCAGACTTGAGAGCTTGTAGATCAGCTATTTTCGGGGCGCAACCCAGCAGCACTCTTTAGCTAGTGGAGATGCAGGTGTGTACGACATGGATTTCGAAAACAAATTTGTTCAATGCAAAAATGCTGCGTTCCAAGTTCAGGAGACTTCGGAAAAAAAATAATTCTCCTGAATGCTGCCTTCCGGTACATGGCATGGAAAGGAGAGGAGTGGCATTTGCATTTATTTTACCATAGTAAACGCTGCATTCGTGGTCTAGTGGAAAGGGCAGTTGTTTTACAGACGGGGTAAAAGGGCCTTTGATGTCTATGTGTGCACGGCCCTGGCAATGAGAGTAAATCAGTAAACGATCAGCAGCTGGGCCACGCCCAGCCTACTATACTACCTGTATGATCACACCTTTAGCAAATAAATACAAATGAGCTTAGTGGGCTTAGAAGACCTTCCCTGGAGGCTATCGCCTATGACTGGGCACAGAGCCAGCAACGGTGACACGGCTAGTTTTTGAGAAGGAAACGCCGGTCCGGTCAATCTTCGCTTATAAGATGTCAATGATTGTTTTTTTTTTTTTTAAGATATTTTTTTGCGGCTTACGCCTTTTATTGATTTTTTAAGGGACAGATAGTAGGCTGACAGGAAAATGGGAGAGAGATGGGGGGATGACATGCGGTAAAGGCCGTGTCGGGTTCGGGAGTCGAACCCGCGGCACACCGCGACTGGATCACCAGTCCGGTGCCCAGACCGTTACGCTACGGCCTGGGCCGTCAATGATTGTTTTAAAAAAACTAAAAACAAACACTGAAAAAAAGGTATGAAAAAAGCGCATTTTCCCACAAGCCCTAGCAGCCCAGAGCATGTGTACGATTTCCGGTTTCGTCATCATAACGCGACAGGTCCGCGACAAATCTTTTTAAATAAAAATAAAAAAAGCTAAATTAAACACATAAAACAAATAGCAGGTTTAGCGTTTTACCTGAAAGCTGAAAGCCTTTGAGTCAAAAGGCCCAATCGCAATAACACCATTTTAGTGACATCATAACCCTAACCCTAAACCCTCCCACATTACCATACAACAACAGCTGGGGCGAGGCTTAAGTACAGGTGGGTGGCACTAAGGTGAAAACCAGGTATACTTAATGAACTGGTGGGTGTGGCCACATTTTTTTAAGAAATCTTCCTCCTGGTATAATCACAATACCTGATGACCATGTTTTAGGGGGGGGGGGGGGGGGGAATCACGGCACTACATCTTTAAAGTTATCCACAGACTCATATGAGGTTTTGAGACAGTAGTAAAGCCCTTACCATTGTGTGACATGCCAACCATTAGGCATTTCTGGAAGCGACAGTATTGGCATTTGTTCCGAGACTTCTTGTGAATGCGGCAGTGGAGATCACAGTGGTCGTACACCAACTTTAGCCTGATTGTCCGCCTGAAGAAACCCTAGAAGAAAAAGATAAAATGAAGATAAAAGATAAATAGTAGTGGAGAAGGACAAAAAAAGGCAATTAAATACAATGATATTTTTTGTAAGATAAGATAAGACCTTTATTGCGCCAAACACAGCACAGCAGTTAAAAACAGATTACAAAACAATTAAGGGAAAAAAGTACAGTCGACATGGAGGGTTTCCATGATCTGTTACCAGTGTTGTTTCCGTCGACTAAAACTAAGACGAAAAATGTCCGTCGACTACCTTTTTTCACGGACGAAAACTACATAGAAACTAACTAAGCTATGATGACTAAAACTAAGACTAAATATATGGACAATTTCGTGAACAGATAAAAACAACACTAAAATGTTAGGAAGGGACTAGTGGACAAGAGATCTAGTATAAGTCATTTTGATTTTACACTTGGTTGTATGCTGAAAATAGCTGCGACATGTTGTGAGCTTGTAGATCTGCTATTCGATCTGCTATCGGCTATTTTCAGCAAGTGTAAAAACAGTCATTATGACGGCATCAAGGCCCACCAAAAAACATTTTAGTCGACTAAATCAACTATAGATTTAGTCGACTAAAATCCTATGATATTTAGTCGACTAAAACTAGACTAACACTAAGACATTCCAGGTGACTGAAATGTGACTAAAACTAAAATCAAACATTTCTGCCACAGAGAGGACACACCATCCAATAAAAGTGGTTTATTTCAAAATTGCCCTGATATGAAAAACATAGATCAGGAGACCACGAGGGGAGATAAATGGACTGTTTTGATAGTGCTTGTATTTGTTCATGACATGTATTATTTATTAGTTAACTATGGGATTTTGTCTGTCAGTGTATCACTCAAAATCCCCATACATGGGGAAAGACCCCATATATTGTGCCCAGGTACTAGTACATGCTGTCGCAATTAAGCCCATATATGGAGATCCCTGATGTCATCAATATTAGTATATGGATATACAATATACAGTATGTCAGAACCTGTTCATTCCATAATTATGTTGATCCTTCCCCATCCATCCTTCCTCTTCGAGTTGTTAATGAAATGGCCCCCCCACCCTTCTTTGAACCGTCAGAACTCTGACGACTAACTACTACATTTTGTACATTAACAGTCTTTGATCCCCCGAGAAAAAAGGTTTAGTGACTCAATTAAAGCATGGAGTAATTAGCATCTATGAATGATCATACGGTAAGATACAGTGGTCATTGTTCTGCTCTCGTCTCAGGGGAGACAAGGGGTCAGCCAAGAAGGCTAACACTTTTATTGTTTTAAAAAACAAAACATTCTGTATTGAGGTGGAGTCTCGACCCTGTTTGACTTCCTCCTTCTTTAAATAACTCGTGATTAAAAAAAGGAAAATGAATGCCGATGCTAACCACACAGGCTCTATACTTTGTAGCAACGTGATTGTTATTGTGATATTACGTGTATAGTATAGTATATCCCAGGGAAGTTATGAACATTGTCATTTTAACATCACATCATCATAACACCCTTACTAGTCCATACTCCATACCTCTCTCTCTCTCTCTCTCTCTCTCTCTCTCTCTCTCTCT
>NC_139703.1:36059591-36074591 GCF_964188405.1 Protomyctophum parallelum | reverse complement strand
ACACATTCTGATACAACCTACTGGAACACATTCTAATACAACATACTGAAGACATTCTGATACAACCTACTGAAACACATTATGATACAACCTACTGGAACACATTCTGATACAACCTACTGGAACACATTCTGATACAACCTACTGGAACACATTCTGATACAACCTACTGGAACACAAAGACATTCTGATACAACCTACTGGAACACAAAGACAACCATGCCCTAAAAAGAAAGTGGCAAAGGAGGAAGACATGCACATCTTCTACATCCTATTATGTATGTATTCTAAATCCTGACAGTTTTCTTGAAAAATCCATGTTTCTATGTCAGTCATTTTCATGTCAAGGACCCCCACAAAATTATGTAATTGGCCGCCGACCCCCATTTGAAAATATGTTGCTCCAGGGACACCTCAGAAGCAAAAAAATTCGTTAAAAACGTTGACTCTGAAAGAATATATTAAAAGATTTGCGCCACATTTTCACGTGCTGCGGCACCAATGATCTTGTAGATCTGCTATTTTTCAATAGCTAAAGTGTAACATAATGCTTAAAACACAAAAGGGGTTGCCAAGCCCCATGTTTTTACCTTCCAAGACAGAAACAAATTTTTTAGTTTTTACCTTCCAAGACAGAAACCACATTTTGTGAGTTGTTGTTTCTATACAGATATAAAAAGATATATTTTTGTAATTATTTTTAAAGAAAACTTAGGTCAGGATTTAGAAGGCGTTTCTAGAATGGGCCTCAGTTCTAAATAAGCACGAAGCCGAAGCGATGTTTTCCTATATGAAATAATGTATAGTCAACAAAGACTTCATTATTCATGCAAGTATAACAACTAGAAAGAATACAAACAAAGCAGACAGAAGTAAAAAAAATGTCCTTGACCGAAAAATAAATAATAAAGATGTTTAGGCTATGTAGGATACGGCCAAAGCCGTAAATAGACATCGAGATAGGAGATGACAGATCAACATTCCAAATCCCTGAACCTTCTCACTTCCACTTTTATACTCCCTCTGCTGTGTCGGGTTTCAATCAGATTCTTTTCAAGCTAAGACTAAATATATATGCTCATCTGATAGCGCCCGTTGGAGGCATTTGTTACAAATATGTACTGTATTTTAGTTTATTGGGTCTACTCATTAAAAAGCTCAACAGTATTGGGATCAAAAATGTACTTAAAAGTACCAAAAGTAAAAGTACTAAAAGAATAGCAGATCTACAAGCTCACAATGAGTTGCGATGCGACGCATTGTGAGCTCGGCTATTTTCAAATGGCTGAAATGTAGCACTGATGTGGTTTTACTGCATGTTTTGTAATAACAATCAAAATCTACAGAGTAACCGGTAACTACATTTTCCAAATAAATGTAGTGGCGTGTAAAAGTACAATATTGAATTGCCTCTGATATGTAGTGGAGTAGAAGTAAAAGTACTGGAAATTGGAAATACTCAAGTAAAGCACAAACACCCTAAAATGGTGTTGTACATAGTACATAGTTACTTTCCACCACTGCAAAAAAAGACACACACACACAAAAAGCAGAACATAATGCTCCCAGAACTCACTGTGACTCTCCGTGGGCATCCTGTAGCTGTGGTGTTGTTGTGTATGACTGGGAGGCACGCTGCCGTAGTCCATGTTGGTCAGGTGGTCTTGGCTCAGCGGGGGGCTCAGATCGTAGGCCGCGCCGCCGCAGCAGCCTCCTCCGCCGCCCGACATGGACGACGAGAGCATGGCGGAGGGCGAGGAGGAGTGGAAGGAGGAGGAGGAGGAGGAGGAGAGGACGGCGTAGTCCAGGGTGGAGTAACAGCAGTTACCGTTGGGCTTCATGTCGATGTCGTCCTCGTCGTCCTCCTGCTGCTGCTGCAGCTCCGACAGGTCCACCGCGCTCAGACTGAAGCCCACGGGCCAGGCGCTGAGGAGCTGCTGGGTGTCCACCATGTCTGATACCACAGACACACACGCACACACCACACACACGCATGCACGCACGCACGCACGCACGCACGCACACAGGAGGGGAGACAAGAGGGAGGAGGAGGGATGCACCCGTTTTACTAGACAGCTGATGCAATATCCGACCGCAAAAGATTGGGACGTGACCTTCTAGGAAAAACACAACATGCACGCAACCCTCCCGGATCTAGAGAGAGAGAGAGAGAGAGAGAGAGAGAGAGACAGAGAGACAGACAGACAGACAGACAGACAGACAGACAGACAGACAGACAGACAGACAGACAGAGGTTTACTTGTCCATGGCCATGTGGTGATAACACAAAATGTGAAAAAAAAAGAATGCTGCACACATGTGCAGTTGATGCGCCACACACACACGCACACAAATGCGCGCCAATGCACACATATACAGTATGCACACACAATCAAACAGACACACACACACACACACACACACACACACACACACACACACACACACACACACGCCATCGCTGCATGTTCCTTTTAGCAGTCTGTCCGTTATCTAGTAAACAAGAAGAAAAGACAGACTGTCACGAGGAGTACACGCTGAACTCTGGCCCTGACGCCCCGTCTGCTCTGCTCAAAACACCCTCTTCTCTTCCCCTCATGTTTGGGTGGCTCGCAAATTGCCCAACCCCAAGCACACACAGAGAGACAACAAGAGTTTGAGGCCAAGTTCGGAACGGGTCATTCAGTGCTTTAGTTGGGCGGCTGTGGCTCAGGAGGTAGAGCAGGTCGTCCAATGATCCCTGGGTCGGCGGTTTGAATCCTGTCTCCTCCTCCTGTCCACATGTCAAAGTGTCCTTGGGCAAGACACTGACTGAACCCTACATTGCCTCCAATGAGTCGGTCGGTGTGAGCTCGCCACCGCCGGTGTGTGAATGTGGGAAGTCCCTTGAGAACCTTCCTCCTACCCAAGCTACATTGATCCAGCTTGTCAAAAGGCCACTACATTCCAAATTTCAGTACATTGGGCTGGTCACTGACTCCATGACTAAGACTTGGGAACATTACTGGACCCATCTTGTAGATGCCAGCCAGTAAAAGCTCCTCCACTTAGGCTGCAACAGTCATGTAGGCCTATTGGACACAGAAAATTATGCAAAGCTGGAATCCTTTGCACCTCTCGATATATAGAAGTTGTATGATCAGGACCAAAAAAAAGTATTCTCCGTGAGGACTCTAACGCCAGGGCTCCACTGGGCGCGTCGCGTCTCCGTCGCGTCCTGCTTGTGTCATGACAACGTCAACGTCACGCTAGAGGTGCTCCACCGCGGGCCTTTGAAAACTGCGCGTCAGCAAAAAAAAATTGTACATGACTGGACGCGTGCGTGCGTCAAAAAACTAACCGGGTCAATTTTTTAGTCACCGAACGCAGCACAACGCAACGCAACGCGGGCAGTGGAGCCACCCTCCATTGATTAAAAGGGAACATTCCCGACGTTGACGGAGACGCGACGCAGACGCGACGCAGACGCGCCCAGTGGAGCCCTGGCGTAAAGGGCGGAGCGCATGGTGTGACGGAGCGCATGGTGTGTGTGTACACGTGTGTGTGTGTGTGTGTGTGTGTGTGTGTGTGTGTGCACTCGCATTTCCAATTTAAACACTGTTAAAATGTGATACCTTTGACAAATGCTCAGCATAAATTATTAAGCTATTATTATTATGCTCTTATGCTATTATTCTATTGTGTCAATAAAAGTACATCTGTACACATGTATGTTTTAGAGACAGTCGCACTGAGGAAAAGACAGGAAGCAGAGCTGGAGGTAGCAGAGACTAAAATGTTGAGGTTCTCTCTGGGAGTAACAAGGATGGATCGGATCAGGAACGAGTACATCAGAGGGACAGCACAAGTCAGATGTTTTGGAGATAAAGCCAGAGAGGGCAGACTGAGATGGTTTGGACACATAAAGAGGAGGGTAGTGTTATTGGTAGAGGGATGCTGAGGTTAGAACTGCCAGGCAGGAGGCCTAGAGGAAGAGCAAAGAGAAGATTTATGGATGTAGTGAAAGAGGACATGAAGTTAGTTGGTGTGAGAGAAGAGGAGGCAGGGGACAGCGTGAGATGGAGGCAGATTATTTGCTGTGGCGACCCCTGAAGGGAAAAGCCCAAAGGAAAAGAAGACACAGGTTTCTTATTTTCTCCAGTTTGATCTTAACCTAATCCTACAACTCTACACTCAAATCCGGATGAAACTTCGTGTTACATAACATTTTTTATATAGGCCATATAGTATTTGTAATAAGCAAATCAGAGTGCTCTAGATGGATTTAATCATGAATATAAGCATTCCAATGAGTTTCTAATGCTCCGAAAGCACAAAATAGACACCAAGTTTACAAATTGTCAGATAGTCGCCATCTTTGAAATATGCAAAATAGAGGTTCAGCCACACCCAGTCATACAGATAAGCATTCCAAAATGTTTCTAATTGTCAAAAAACATGATTTAGACACCAAGTTTGCATTCATAGCTGATCTGGTTCAAAAGTTCTGGACAAAACCTTTTTCAGGTGGCGGACTGGCGTGGATTTAGCCACTATGATAACCCGGAGGGTTGCTGGCTCAGGCACGGATTCAACAAACATGAGCATTCTGAACATTTTGAGCACCTCAGAAAATCTGTAGCTCCAACGGTTTAGAAGATAGAGCCATGTTTGAAGTAGCGGTCATTTTTAAAAGGGCGTGGTCATTTTCGGGTATTTCGCCCCGGATAGAGAATTGTTCACAGTTCCCAAGTTGTTCGCGGGGGTCATATTAGTCAAGAACAGTTGCGATATTCTCTCCTAAATGAAGTGCATACATATCTTAGTCAGGTCCTAGACTAGAAGAGACTATGACTAAAACTAAATTCAAATTTTGCTGCCAAAAACAACACTGCTACAGGGGGCCCGAGGTGTTTCAAGGAGACAATGATACGGTAACTACATCGGTTCCAGGATGTTTGTATTCCATTTCCTAAAAAAGTTACGTTTTTTTGTCATACAAGGTTTCCAACAGCGACGATAATAATCAGTCGGCTGCATTTGCAGGTGGATAAAAAAGAAAAGAAAATCCAAGGTTCCCGTGAAGTTTAAAAAGTCTTTATTGTAATGGCATCAGCTAGGCGTGTTAAAACATTAACACGCCTAGCATTATGTCCACACTACTATCAATTCAAGACAATATAGAATAATCGAATTGGAAGCAGTAAAAATACAAATATTGAAAAATATGGAAACGGACGATCCCCTCTGAAACGGACGATCCCCTCTGAAATGGACAGCCGGAACGTGTTGGTCGTTCTTTAACATGCCTATAGCTGATGCCATTACAAGAAAGGCTTTTTCTTTTCTGTTCATTGATAAGCACACTCATTCAGAATAATTTGTACAGAACTGGGAGGAGAGTGATCAACATAAACATTTACAGCATTATTGTACTTATGTTTGTTTGTTTTTCTCCATACTTTAACTCTCCCCTCTCAGTGTTCCATTTCAATTTATTTTCACAATACTGTAAATCATGTGCCATTCCCCCCCATTTTTCTATATGCCTGTATATACATACATATGTAACCCCCTCCCGCACCAGGGTCAGTGTCCGAGTGTTCGTAAAGTCTGTTCCATTTGCGTACAGTGATTGTCTGTGTGATGACAATTGTATGAGAGTATAAATAAAAAGACAAAAAATAGAACCTGTTGATATAAACACGAGACATAGTGATGATGGTAACAATACTGTAATAGTGTTAATCACTTTAGTATGCATAAGAGGTCCCTGATTATACCAGTTCCATGGATATTAATGACGACATAGTATAAATAAAATTAAGAAAATAAATAAAAAATGCACAGGGATGTAGTCTGCACAGTGTATCGGAAGGGGGAAGGAGAGAGAGAGAAGAGAATCAGCATGATGGCAGCTTGGTTTATGTTGTTCTCTACATATCTTATGAATGGAGCCCATGTTGTGTCGAACTTCTCTCTTGCTCCGGTTACAGAGTTTCTAATCTTTTCTAACTGTAATGAAGTGGTGAGACCACTTCATTGATCCATTGTTTGAATGACGGTGGGTGTATTGCTCTCCAATTCACCAATATGAGACGACGGGCCAACAGTGAGGCAAAGGCAAAAGCATTCTTTTGATGCACAACTCGTCTCTCCTCCGGCTTTACCACTCCAAATATTGCCGTTATAGGGTTGGGTTTTTCCTGAAAGAAAGGCTTTTTAAACTTCTCGGAAACAGAGTGCCTTGGATTCCCTTTTTTATCTATGGTCGTATACCCTCTCCTAAGAGCACCTGTTTTTCTTTTTTAGATAACTTCTTCTTCTTTGTATTCAACAGTATATATCGGGCATTTTCACAGTGTCAAGGAAGACCAGCTTCAAAAGCATCCTTTCTTACAAACTGATGTCGTTGCAAGGGAGCTGCAGACTTGCAGAGTCATCAAGAATAAAAGAGGCCACCGAACTGAAAGCAGAAGGGGAGGAAATAACAAAGAGTGCCACGCTATAGGAGCTTGTAGGTCTGCTATTTTTTTTAAATCGTGAAAATGTGGTGCAAATTTGGAATAATATGAAAACTACCGTTTCTAGATTATGTTCTAAAAAAAATAATGTTCTGATAAATTGATGAGGCACATCGATCAGGCTTCCTGTTTGTCAATGCGTATAGATGTTCACAACACTGCATAAAACCAGGAAGCTATGCTTAATGAATATTTACAACGTGCAACCTGAGGTTTCAGGGACTCTGAGGTTAACCTGAGACAGGGGACTCTGAAGACAACCTGAGACAGTGGTTTAGGGGACTCTGAGGACAACCTGAGACAGCGGTTTAGGGGACTCTGAAGACAACCTGAGACAGCGGTTTAGGGGACTCTGAAGACAACCTGAGACAGCGGTTTAGGGGACTCTGAGGACAACCTGAGACAGCGGTTTAGGGGACTCTGAGGACAACCTGAGACAGCGGTTTAGGGGACTCTGAGGACAACCTGAGACAGCGGTTTAGGGGACTCTGAGGACAACCTGAGACAGCGGTTTAGGGGACTCTGAGGACACGCTGCATGGCAAAGACCTCCGTCTCCACGAGAGAAAAAGAAAAACAATGCCTATTGTGATGTTTCTCCCGATGCAGGTTTGCACGTCCTATTTAAAGGTGGCTGGCTGAGACAAGAGGCGAGGGCGAACAGGAGGTGACACAGCGAGCACCCTGCTGCACAGTCCTGAACAATCACCAGATGTTCCCAAACACCTGGTCTTGGCTGGGAGCGAGAGCGAACCTCCGCAATCGGGTCTGAAAATAACCCTCCGTCCGTCCGTCCAATCAATCCTAGCTGTGAGAGGGGAAGAAAAGACACTGATGAATCGCTATCGATAGGAGGAAAAAAACACTATAAAGAGGAAGTATATTTAAATGGTTCCAATAAATGACTTGGCAAAATTTCCCCATGAAACAAACATCCTCCAAGCTTACATTTAGTGATTGTTTCCCTTTGCGCTGGAATGTGGGCACCACAGAGAGAGAGAGAGAGAGAGGGAGTGGGAGAGGGAGTGGGAGAGGGAGAGGGAGAGGGAGAGGGAGAGGGAGAGGGAGAGGGAGAGGGAGAGGGAGAGAGAGAGAGAGAGGGAGAGAGATGGGGGGAGAGAGAGAGAGATGGGGGGGAGAGAGAGAGGGAGTGAAAGTCAAGCAGGTCTATATGGAATTGCCTTGGAAGCTATTGCAGGCCAAGCAGGGCAAATGCTTTCTAATAATAGTCCAAGAGAAGCAGTTATTTTTTTTCCCATTTGTGGCCAATCCCAATGGTGAGTTACAGTAATAGGAGGACAGTGGCTAGACTTCTACTCCAGTTGGCATGACTCGGGAGGCAGGAATGCACTCAATAGAACCACCACCGCTCTGAAGACGAGAAGGGAGAGGTGAGTCCAGAGAGAGAGAGAGAGAGAGCAGGGACGTTGCTGACGATTTGGTTCACAATCACATCTTGACTTGATACGTATATACAAAAAAGATATCTCATTAAAAAAGAAAACGTGAATTTTGAACTTTAATCCCAGCCAAAAACGCAAGGTGCTCTACTGAAATGATATTTGATGTTGATTTGATGAATGATGATTTGATATAATAAAAAGGTGCTCTACTGAAAACGCTTCCAAACAGCCCAGAGTTGAAAATATTTCAATGCGCGCCACCAAGATCAAACCACCAGACGTGAACACGCACCAGCAAAGTAGACGTTCAATCCAGTGCACCTTGTCACACTCCAATTTGAAACAATACAAAAAACATGTACGCTACACTCAATTCAAAAACGATCACAATCTACTCCAGTCTTGAACTGAAGTGACTATACAGTGCAGTAACTTGAAAATGACTGAAGACATGTTTACTGTGATTAGGGTAAGCTTACATTTCATATCACAAACACCATAGTGAAAACTCCTGTAACTGTAACTGTAAAAAAAAGAAAGAAAAGGAAATTATGAATCGATTTGGAATCTTGCTAAACATCGTCATACCTCTCAGACAACAAGGTGCACAGGGAGGAGATGAGTATGACTGTATGTTCCTGATCATTGTGTGCACATAATAGTTTACTCTGTCAAACTTTTCAAAAGGATGACAGATGATTAGTAATGTTTATGCACAGTGTGCCTGAACAAAAGACATGCTCGGAGAGCGCCTTGTCAGTGTGTTTGTGTGTGCAGTGAGTGCAGTGCACTGTGCATGTGCGGAGTACGCAGTGGTGGAAAGTAACTAAGTACTTTTACTTAGTAGGTACTGTACAATTTTGAGGTATTTGTACTTTACTTGAGTATTTCCAATTTCCAGTACTTTCACTTCTACTCCACTACATCTCAGAGCCAAAATTTGTACTTGTACTTTTACTTCACTACAATTATTTGAAAACTTTTGTTACTAGTTACTTACTACTTAGTAGAAAACATACATTAACCACTTCAACCCTATACATTTTGGCCGTTCGAAAATAGCCGATCTACAAGCTCACAATGCGTCACAACGCGACGCATTGTGAGCTTGTAGATATGCTATTTTCAATAGACTTTGTACACATTTTGAACTTGTGAAAAGGGGCATTCTGCAATATGAATACTTTTACTTTTGGTACTTTAAGTACATTTTGATGCCGATACTTTTGTACATTTACTCAAGTACATTTTCAATTCCGTACTTTTACTTGTAACAGAGTACTTCTAAATTGCAGTATTGGTACTTTTACTTAAGTAAACCAGGGTGCATACTGTATTTATGCTGGCATCCATTCTTCCACTGCAGCTCAGATTTCTGTCCCCGCATGTTGGTGCTTGTCTGCAGTAAAGTGTACCACATGTAGGAGTAGTTTCTATCTTTGCTTGTTGTTATGTAAAAACAATGTGACTGTAGCCCAAAAAAAAATAAAAATGCAAAGCAGTATAAAGCAGGTCTGGCAAGCTACTGGAGTCCATGAATCGAGACTGACTGAACCGAAATACACGTCTGGAATCAGTGATTTTTTATCTCCACATGAAAAGTGCAAATCTGGAAGAGAGAAAAAAATAATGTCTATGGTACAGTGTTGTTTTTGGCAGCAAATTTCTATTTTAGTTAAGGAATGAAACTTCATTTAGTTTTAGTCACATTTTAGTCACCTGGAATGTCTTAGTGTTAGTCTAGTTTTAGTCGACAAAATGTTGTGCGATTTTAGTCGACTAAATCTACAGTTGATTTAGTCGACTAAAATGTATTTTGGCGGGCCTTGATGCCGTCATAATGGCTGATTTTACACTTGCTTGTAGATCTGCTATTTTCACCATGCAACCAAGTGTAAAATAACTTATACTGGATCTCTTGTCCACTAGTCCCTCGACATTTTAGTCTAGTTTTTATTTGTTGACTTAGTTTTAGTCATCATAGCTTCGTTTTTATTAAGTTTCCATTTAGTTTTCGTCAGTGAAAGTAAAAGTCTACTCTGGGTAACTTTTGGGAGTGGTTCTGATCCCCTGCCTAAAAGGAGGAGGTGGAGAAATAACATGAGAAAACGCAAAGGTTTGAAATGTCTGTCTTCAGGGACATGGTTGGAAAAGGAACGCAATGTTTGGATATTTGTATTTCCTCACAACAGCAACGATACAACACTGTCCAGTGACTGATTAATAGACCCCATGGGTCAAATTACACTACTCATATGCTTGTTCTATTCTAGACCATTCCACATTAATATTCTATTGCATTTTGTCATATCATATTAACCCATTTAGACCTTCAGGACGATGCTACAAAATGTCTTCTAAATCCTGACAGTTTTCTGAAAAACCCCATGTTTCTATTTAAGTGGTTCTCAAACATTTTCATGTCAAGGACCCCCAAAAATAATATGTAATATGCCGCCGACCCCCATCTGAAAATATGTTGTTCCAGGAGCAAATATTCCAGTTAAAAACGTTCGCTCTGAAAGAATATATTCAAAGATTTGCGCCACATTTTCGCGATTCATTGGTAAAAAATAAAAAAAAATGCAGAAATTACTAACCAATCAGGAAGTAGACAGGCAAATCGACCTGAATGCAACATATTTGAATGCAGATTGCGGCCCCTAGATGTGTCACAGAGACTATGTTTTACCCATTGCTGGCTGTTTAAAAAAGTAATTACATTTTTTGAGAAATACAGATTTTCTTATTTTTAAGTAAAACGTACTTTTTCCTACACTGATGAAAACTAAACTGAAACTAAATGAAAACTAAGCTATGACTAAAACTAAGACTAAATATATTGACAATTTCATCAACAAATAAAAACTAGACTAAAATGTTAGGAAGGGACAAGTGGACAAGAGATCCAGTATAAGTAATTTTTACAATTGGTTGCATGCTTGAAAATAGCAGATCTACGAGCTTGTAGAACGGCTATTTTTAGCAAATAAATAAAAAAGACGGCATCAAGGCAAGGCCCGCCAAAATACATTTTAGTCGACTAAATCACCTGTAGATTTAGTTGACTAAAATCTCATGACATTTAGTCGACAAAAACTAAACTAACACTGACACATTCCAGGTGACTAAAATGTGACAAAAGCTACGTGAAAGCTATTCAAGAGACTATGACAAAAAAGTTAAATTGAAATTTGCTGCCAAAAACAACACTGGTATTGTGGTCATCGGAGAGGGTCATGCTGTATATAGTCCTGGGCATGCCCAGTTAACGACACCTAGTAAGCTGACACACATGGAGCAACCAGCGAGACAATGGGGAAAACCTGCCCAGCTGCATTTCATGATGTATCAACATTCTTATCTTTCTAACTCAAAAGTATACGCTCCCTTTCTGAGGGTGAAAAATGTGCACTGCTATTCTCCATATGCAGACCGCGGCCATCTTACCATATAAGTTAATGGCAAGGTGCTACATAGGTGCAACTTCCAATGACAGCCCATTCATCAAGTGCTGGAGTTTGGAAGTGCTCGTTAGATATCGCTCAACTGCCCTGCATACCACCTGTTTATAATTAGCACATAATGCAAGAGGCAGCAGGACATTGCTTTACTGAAAACGAGTGCTTCCAAACTCTGATGGAAACATGGCCACGGTCTGCAAATGGGCAATACTATATATACTACAATACTAATATACAATACTGCAACAAATCAACATACCATATTAACCACATTGTAACAGTACTGCCACGTATATTAACCACAGTACTGCAATGTATTAAAGGAGAATTCCATGCTAGAATGCTTTCTTATCTTTCTTACCTTTCTTTGTAGTTGTTACGTCCCCACCAAAGAGGTTGAGGTGTTTTTTTGTGCAAAAACTCCTTATTGGCTATTTTCCCTACCATAAGCCCTGGCCTCAATGAATTGCATTGCATTGAATGGGAATTGAATGGGGCTATGGGGTGTTATGCTAGTTCGCTTATTTCCATCGAAAGAAGTAGTAAAGTGTGCCGCTTGGGATATTATTTACATTATGAAGAGAGGATATATACAAAGAAATTATAATTTTGAGCGATGGAAATAAGCGAATTAGCACAACATCCCATAGCCCCATTCAATTCCCATTCAATTCAATGCAATTCATTTAGGGCTTATGGTAGGGGAAATAGCCAATAAGGAGCTTTTGCACAAAATAACACCTGGACCTCTTTGGTGGGGACGTAACAACTACAAAGAAAGGTAAGAAAGCCTTTTAGTATGGAATTCTCCTTTAACAAATGAACTATTAGTCCTACAACATATTAACCCATTTAGACCTGAGAACAGATTCTACTAAATGTCTTCGGAAAATTATTATCACTATGATACATCATTTGTATACATCGTTTGTTGCATGATGACAGTGCTTAAAAACAAGAGGAAAGGTAAAAGTGATACAGTAATGTGCAGGCCAGGGTATTTCCTGTCAAAATATAAAAAAGATGCAGTGGTTTCGGTGCAGTGCTCCATTTCGTTAAATTATATCACAGGTGTGTGTGTGTGTGTGTGTGTGTGTGTGTGTGTGTGTGTGTGTGTGTGTGTGTGTGTGTGTGTGTGTGTGTGTGTGTGTGTGTGTGTGTGTGTGTGTGTTTACTTCAAGGTCTATTGTGAAGACCATTGTCTTGGTCCTCACAAGAGAAATGTCTGTTTAATTGTTAAAACACTGTTAGATTGTATGCTTTGCATCACCTAACGAGAAAGAGAGAGAGAGAGAGAGAGAGAGAGAGAGAGAGAGAGAGAGAGAGAGAGACAGAGAGAGAGAGACATAGAGAGACAGAGAGAGAGAGAGACGTGATGTGAGGTTGTGATAGACTATACTATAGTCTATCACTCTATCACAACCTCACATCACCTTACCCATAAGATACCTATAGTCTATCACTGCAACCTCACATCACCTTACCCATAAGATACCTATAGTCTATCACTGCAACCTCACATCACCTTACCCATAAGATCTGGAACCTATAGTCTATCACAACCTCACATCACCTTACCCATAAGATCTGGAACCTATAGTCTATCACAACCTCACATCACCTTACCCATAAGATCTGGAACCTATAGTCTATCACAACCTCACATCACCTTACCCATAAGATCTGGAACCTATAGTCTATCACTTCGGAAAGAAGGTTTTACACCTGCAAGCATGTTTGTTTGTTTGTCTATCAAAAATCAATTTATAATAATCCCTAATAATTACAATTACTAGTCCTTACCCGTTGTGAGATATTTGCCGTGAAGGGTACTGCGCCCGGGTGCGTTTGTAATTGACTAATAAATAAATTAATAATCATTAATGTGTCAAATCGAAAAAAGGCCCTCCATATGCATATGGTCAATGCCTGTGTGAAAAGTGGGAGTGTTTGGTGCAGGCAGTAAGGAGTTACGGCACTGTTTCTGACTGACAGACACACACACACACACACGCACACACACACACACACACACACACACACACACACACACGGACAGACATTCGGTTAATTATAGTATGATGATGATGATTATCCCTATTTGTTTTTACTTTACGCATCAAAACATGTACACAAAAAACACCTTACAGGCGTGTGCAAAGGCTAATTAACCTTAAGTAACTTAGATAGCATTTTATGAAGACATAGGGCTCCATTTCCATTCAAGCTTTCTAAATACACAATTTGGGGACCGAGTTAAGAGATCTATCATACATCTGATAGCTCCAACCCTGTGATTCTATAATCTACAGCAGGGCCGGCATGTCGGTGCCCAGACGTTCTTGAATAGAGAGCTACTTTTGAAATGACCCACCAAAAAAACGTCATTACTGAAAATAGTTTTTATTTTATGTACCTGAGGGGGCTTTGGAATAGTGGCTCTGGCATTACATAACATGACAAACACACTTGGAATGGGAAATAAGAAATGGAAATAGTTTTTGTATTGCTACTGATGTTTGTGCTCCACATTTAATTCAAGTGTCAGATGCCAAATTATATATTTTTTTCTATATTAACCTTTGCTACTATTACTATTGTCTGTGTCCTCCGTTATACATGTTATATGCTATATATTATTTTGCATTTATATCTGTTTTTAATGCTGTAGCCTTTCCAATGTATTTGTAGCTTTAAGTGTACTTTTTTTCATTTTCAACAATGTAATGAGTTGAACCACGTGATCTGCTTCTAAGTGGTTAATTGTAATTGCTGGACTGGTCCCCAGTCCCCACCTGTCTCTAGCCCTATTTAATGAGTTTGTCGCTCTGTGTTTTGTTAGCCCTGATGAAGACCGTATAGGTCGGAACATGTCGGTTGAATAAAGTTTTCCTCCTTTTTAACCTTTAAGTGTGCCCGGATCTCCGCTTTGTTTTATATATTTTTTTATTTAAATGAAATATGTTTTAGGGCCATCATGTTATTGTGATCTATACCTGCACAGCCTTTGTGATCTACTGGTAGATCACAATCTACCTTTTGGGCACCCCTGATCTACGGTATTCACAAAGTACTACGGTATGCACTGTAATACCCTCCAAACAGGAGCAAACCAAGCCCACCCAAACTGTGCCAACGAGAGTGCAGCCAGAGGTCTGGACTGCCCCATGAGTAGAAACAAAAAAGCACCCACTAGTAGAGAATGTACTCATCATGGCCCAATAGATACATCACAACACACACACGATGGTTGCTAATCTTCAAAGCTCGGCACAGTGGGCGGGTACAGACACCACAATCTCTGTCTGGTTGTTACAATTACAACCACATTACATGTATCTGGTTTCTGATCCAATACACTGTTTTGCCCTCAAACACGTCGTTGCAGAAAAGTCAAATCAAAGTCAAGTTGAGTGGGAGAAAACAAGTTACAAAGAATGTACAGCACTTGGGGGAATGGAAGAAGAACGACAAAAAGGAAAGAAGGTTCATGCACTTTCAAATTAACTGTATCATTTGATTAACCGGCAACCCCACACACTTACCAAATGCATTTACCAGGATATTCTTGTGAATTATAGCTATTCCCATTCCACCAACCACAAACCATACAAGCACAGCTTTACATACT
>NC_139703.1:35992091-36054591 GCF_964188405.1 Protomyctophum parallelum | reverse complement strand
CTCCTAGCTGACCCCCACTCACATGGAGCCTAATGTTTAAGTGGGTAATACAAAGACAGGTTGCACGCACGCACGCACGCACACACACACACACACACACACACACACACACACACACACACACACACACACGTACACAGACGCACGCACGCACACACACGTACACAGACGTACACAGACGCACGCACGCATGCACACACACATACCCGCATTAAACCATGCAAAGACACTCATACGGAGACAAGAGCAGGCATGCATGCAAACATAGTATACCCACATAACACAGCATTAGACATATTTATATCTATATACTGTGTAAACAAACACAAGAGGAGGAGGAGGAGATAGCGAAAGCAAGGAAGAGAGAAAAAAACCTAAACAACACTCAGGGCACGTGCAGCAGGCCGCGCTTCTTGGCCAGCCAATGAGGATATACGCTGTCAATGTATATATACGGCTCGCTGCAGGGAACGTGTGGCTCTTGCACAATAATCCGAGGACGTGAACTCTCCCCTAATTCCTTTAAATAGTTATGAGTTAATGGTTGATGAGTCCCTCGGGCACTGTGTGGGCTTCCTTACTGGATAAGAGGGAAGGAGAGGTACCTACTGTCAAGGCCTCCACTCTCCACGCACGCACGCAACGCACGCAACGCACGTACGCAGGCACGCAACGCACACACGCACGCACGCACACACAGTCACGCGCACACACATACACACACAGAAAAACAGTGATGCAGCAGATGAAAGACGGGGTGACTGGAACACCACAAGGTAGGAAGAGATAGAGGACAGGATAGGACAAGGAGGGGTTTCTAGAGGTAGAGGACAGGATAGGACAGGGAGGGGTTTAGGGTTTAGAGGGGTGGGTCCCCAGAACCTCCAGACCCACAGGAACATGGCCAGGGTGGTGTGGGGGCCCCCAGCCGAAATCATACAGTTAATGTGTGTGTGTGTGTGTGTGTGTGTGTGTGTGTGTGTGCGCGCGCGCGCGCAACAGTGACAGTTGATGGTGAAAACCAACCAAACGCTATTTGCGTGCTCGGACGGACCCAGCCAGCCACCCAGGGACACACATATAGCTCTGCAATGGAGTGGCTGCACCACTCAAAAATGTACTTAAAGTACCAACAGAAAAAGTAGTCCCATTTCAAGTTTTCAAATGTATAACTAAAAATATTTTGAAAAATAGTTGTAGATTGGCTTTTTTCAAATGGCCGCAAATATTATGTAGGGCTGAAGGGGTTAATGTATGTTTTGTGATTATAATCAAAATCTACAAAGTAACCAGTAACTAAAGTTTTCAAATAATTGTAGTGTAGTAAAAGTACAATATTTGCCTCTGAGATGTAGTGGAGTAGAAGTATAGTAAAAACAGCACCCCCTGTTGGCTATTCATGCTCGGACAGACCAGGGGGGCAGTCAGACAGATATTTTTTGAAGCCACTAAATCGGGACTTCCTGAAAGTTCATATAATGGCCTGTTGTGGCGCTGTCATTGGGCCCAAAAAAACCCATATATCCATAGAGGTCCATGTATTTGGGCCCAACTTCACCTAGACTGTATTACATTAATAAACATGCAGGTCATGAATACTTTCTGCTTCCAGTCACTAGTTTAAAGTCTCATTTCTCATGTCATAATATTCTTTTTGGAAAATTATGGTCCCATTTATTAAATAAATTACCATAAAGTCTAGTATGTTCTGAGGGGCGTGGCTACCGTTACAGTCTATGATCAGGAGCCACCCCCTTATTCGATTCAAAATAAAAACCAACGAAGAAGGAGGGGGGAAGTCCCGCCTCGTTGTCTGGGCCAGCCAATGGCCAGCTGAGCCCAAACGGATCTAGAAAGATGGCGATTTACAATTCAAGGACTGACAGGCTTCATCTTAGGTCCATATCAGACCCGGAGAACGCTTTGTCCATATTTTTTTTACAGTCTATGGGACAGACCCAGGGACCCAGCCAGGGACAGACCCAGAGACCCAGGGACACACATAGCTGTCTATAGGAGTGGCTGCACCACTCAAAAAAATACCAAAACATTTTACTTAAGTAAATGTGACTGACCGAGGCTAGCTTCAAATAGCTTCAAATTGACATATTGGTTGTTCAGTTTGAGCCACCGGTTTTGGAGAAATGGCTTATAGAGTAATGTCGTGCAGAAAACAGTGAGTTGAGAAAACAGACTTGAAAGGTTCACTCCTGTACTCCTGTACCATTACACCTAGCTACATGTTTAAGCATTTATTTCATATTTACATGTGGATTTCAGCTCAGACATGCTCTAGTTTGTGAAGTGTCTGCCTGTGCTATTAACCCATTTTGGATAAAAATCTGTTGTTCTCCTCTCCTGAACAGCTGCCATGACTCTCTGTATCTCTGTATCAAAATCAGACCAGTCTGAAGTGAGTGGTACTGTACTGTACTGTACTGCACTGTACTGTACAAGCCCTCCTCTCTGGCCTGTGTGTGTGTGTGTGTGTGTGTGTGTGTGTGTGTGTGTGTGTGTGTGTGTGTGTGTGTGTGTGTGTGTGTGTGTGTGTGTGTGTGTGTGTGTGTGTGTGTGTGTGTCTGTATCTGAGGCTGTGCAACAGTGACACTTGGTGGTGAACAAATGTTATTTTCGTGCTCGGACAGACCCAGGGACCCAGCCAGGGACAGACCCAGGGACCCAGCCAGGGACAGACCCAGGCACCCAGCCAGGGACAGACCCAGGGACCCAGCCAGGGACAGACCCAGGGACCCAGCCAGGGACAGACCCAGGGAACCAGCCAGAGACAGACCCAGGGACCCAGCCAGGGACAGACCCAGGGACCCAGCCAGGGACAGACCCAGGGACCCAGCCAGGGACAGACCCAGGGACCCAGCCAGGGACAGACCCAGGGACCCAGGGACAGACCCATATTACATGACGGCCGGGCGGTGAGTTGGCGACGGAAGAGTTGGCAATGTTTGCATAATTGGAATACATGAGAGAGTGTGGTGGAACACATGATGCCACTTGAGCTCGCCTCAAAGAGTATCCTTCACAAACACTGCTGACGGAGAGTAACTAAGTACATTTACTAGACTATTGCACTTAACCCATTTAGACCTGAGGATGATTCTATAAATGTCTTTTAAATCATGACAATTCTCTTGAAAAACCTCATGTTTCTATGTCAGTGGTTCTCAAACATTTTCATGTCAAGGACCCCCAGAATTATATGCAATTGGCCGTCGACCCCCATCTGAAAATATGTTGTTCCAGGAACCCCTCAGAAGCAAAGATTAGTTAAAAAACGTTCACTCTGAAAGAATATATATGGGCTCTAATTTTTGCTCCAATTTCATAGAAAGAAAAAAAAACACAATGGCAGTCATTCTAATAAAAGTATTGAAAGGCAACACAACAGCCTAGACTAGAGTGACATAGATTAGGATATGTGCTATTGTGATATGGCATAAGTGTTAAAAAATATATAGATATAAAGATCGGATCGGGAAAGATCGGTATCGGTATGTCTCAAAATCAAATGATCGGAATTGGATTGGGGAGCAAAGAAAACATGATGGGGACATCCCTAGTGATGGTGATGTAATTCACTGGGCCACAGAGCATCCTACATAAATCAACATGTGGACCCATGACAGCAGAGAGGGTCCCCTCCTGACCTGTCGTTTGGTCCCATGACAGCAGAGAGGGTCCCCTCCTGACCTGTCGTTTGGTCCCATGACAGCAGGGGGCTTTTGTGTTTGCATTTCTTTTTTTCATTTATGCCTAGATGACCGAAAAATGGTAAAAAAAAAAAGATCCTTGTATTTAGTTCCAAATGTCCCCCCCCAAAACTGACGCGATACAGGATGATGTGAATCCAATGGAAGAACGACCAGAAGTGCTGAAGCTTTCAATTTTCCAAGCGAGCATCAACATATGAATACAAAGCCAAGTGGCTGTGATGTTCGCTACCATAATATACTAGTGTCAGGCCTTGATACAGTATGACAAACGTATACTGCATGGCAGGAAGTCCTTCTCATCAAACTAAATCTGCAGATGGGTTGTTATTATGACTAATATAAAATATTGTTTGTAATCATACTATAATTAACCGAATGTCTGAGTGTCTGTCTGTCTGTCAGAAACAGTGCCGTAACTCCTTACTGCCTGCACCAATCACTCCCATATGATTGACCACATGCATGACCATATGCATGTGGAGGGCGTAACGAAGCCCTTTTTTCGATTTGACACATTAATGATTATTAATTTATTCATTAGTCAATTACAAACGCACCCAGGCGCAGTACCCTTCACGGCCACAAGGGGGGGGGGCAAATATCTCATAACGGGTAAGGACTAGTATATATACTGTATGTATGTACTGTACTGTACTGTATGTAATTTTGTATTTAAGAATATCTATTTGAATGTATTTGGTATTGTTTTGTTTCTATTTAATGTCTGATTCTTCAAATTAGTCCTTTTTGCTTTTAACTCATTTTGACCTGGGAACGATTCTACAAAGCAAAGATTTGAGTTAAAAACTTTGGCTCTGAAAGAATATATTCAAATATTTGCGCCACATTTTCATGATTTTTCAAAAATAGCAGACCTACAAGCTTGTAGATCTGCTATTTTTCAATATCTAAAGTATAACAATGCTTAGGACACCAAAAGGGGTTCCCCCCAAAATGGGTTAACTTCTCCTGCACAATATTAATATGCATGATTTATTTTTCTCCTGTTTTAAACCTTTTTTATGTGCGAATAAATAAAACCTAAAACCTAAACCTGAATCAACTCATCTGTAGGAAAGTCGCACATATTTGAAATATGAATAGAAGCATTACAACTACAACTGGGGATCATGTTATGGATTATAATGCTTTGTTTTTTGTAAAATATGTGCTTTTGCACATAATTATGTGCGTAGAGTTAGTGAACCAGCCGAACCCGTACTAGCCTGCCTATCCTGGCAGATCTACAAGCTCACAACGCCTCACATTGGGATGCGCTTTGAACTTGAAGATCGGCTATTTTTGCGACAGAGTCCATTTCTCTAAGACGTCTAAGTGTTTCTATAAGACTCTCTCTGGAAGAATACATTTTAAGAAGTGGTTAAGCTGTTCATTGTGTGAGCACAGGGAGTGTGTCCAACGGTAGGCAGTGTCCGGGCAGAGTCAGGCTATGTGAGAGACAACATAAACAGTGCACGGTATCTGGGGACACTCCTTTCATTTATGACCATAGAACAAAGTCCAAATGCGCACGCACGCACATGCACGCACGCACGCACGTCGCACGCACAAGCTAGTATAGGCAATATAATGACATAAAACTGCTGTGAATGTTGCTATAATTGACAGACTGGTAGTGGTATACTGTATCGTACACAATACATCAGTCTATTTATTTTCAAGTATTCTGGTTTTATTACACTATTTCACGACAGCTACCAGGTCACAAATCACACCGGAGGCCACACACAAATTATGAAGAGGAACTATAACTCAAAATGACGACAATGGACTCTGTGGCTTAGCAGTCCTGCCTAACAAATAATAGAACACAATTAAATGTATCCCCCACTGCCCCAGTGAGTCATCATTAAGCTCAGATATGACCTTTAATCCACATTTCACAAAAACACAGAACATGTCTGTCATCATGGTGGTTTCTTCATTGACTTATAAAAGGTCACTTCTCCTGTTCTTAAAATAGTTTAAAACTAAATATACCATTGCATTCACCGACGACGTGTCCTTGACCTTATTTCACTTCATGTAAAAATCTACACACCATACGCATACAGAGTATACAGAATACTATACAACACATAAGAACTCCCCCCCCAATGCTTATGGTTCTGTGTTTGAAGTCTTTGGTCTTGTTGTCATTATGTCCAGTTGTGTCCAATGTGGTTTTTTGTTTGTCTGTTGTTTATTTTTTACATTGTACATTATGCTGTTGTAACGTATCAATTTCCCTGCGGGGATAATAAAGTAGCCTACATCTCATCCATCTCTCTCTCTCTCTCTCTCTCTCTCTCTCTCTCTCTCTCTCTCTCTCTCTGAGCATATCCAATTAAAATAAAACAAAATTAAGAAACAACGCCCAGAATATCATTTGGGTTTTTTTTTTACTTGGTTCCGTCATGCCCCATTACATATCCAAATGTTGCAGTAAAGTATAGCCAACAAAAGTACTTTATTAAGCTGCCTGCATAAATGCAATCAAATTTGTGCATTAAATAAACGTGTACAAAACTGTACACTTATTATTATATTAATTATAATTTTTAGTGTCACTGCTCTAGAGTCTAGACTGTACGGGAACCCCTTTTGGTGTTTTTAAGCATTCTGTTATACTTTAGCTATATTGAAAAATAGCAGATCTACAAGCTCATAGCGCGGCACCGAGTGCGAGTATGAGCTTGTAGATCTGCTAAAAAAATAATAATCGTGCAAATATTTTCAGATGGGGGTCGGTGGCCAATTACAGATCATTTCTGGGATCGTTGACCTGAAATATTGAGCACCACTGATATAGAAACATGGGGTATTTCAGAAAACTGTCAGGATTTAGAAGACTTTTTTTTATTTATTTCGACATCAGGCCTAAATGGTTTAGAAATCCGCTCTGTGGGTTTTTCATCATGTTGATCACTAACCCATGCACTACACCCGAGGCAACCTCATTTGAACTGTCCTGGCCTCTTGGATGAGTTGGCTGAAATCCACCGATATATATTTACTGTACATGTCTGGCCTATTATAGCACTTGACTTTCCAGTAGACTTTTGATGTTTCGACGGTATTTACTCTTAGGTCTACAATAGCATTGGCATTGAACAGCAGTGTGCGCACATGGGCTTAGATTTCTAACTAAAATATCACAAACTCAAATATTACAACTATCACACCTTCATCATGGATGTTCAACTTCCATTGTAAACCTATATGGCAAATAAGACTCAAAAGTAAAACACGTCAAACTATTTTAGCCGCTCTTTGGACACGAGAACTATACCAGAGAAGACAAAAATGTGTGCTGCATTGCTAATTATGCCGAGTCACAACTGAGATTTTACAATCTGAATGAGTATATGCTGCTATACACACACACACACACACACACACACACACACACACACACACACACACACACATACATACCCTATTTGGCACGCATGCCAGGCCTACAGCTGCAAGTTGCATATCAGATCAGATAGAGCAGACTATGTGATGAAAACCATGTTCAGTTCTTCCTAATGAAGTGGTATTATTGTTAAACTGAACATTGCATGCATGAACTGATGAAATGTAGGCTTTAATAGTCAAAGGTGCATTTGTAATTGACTCACCTACAAAACTGTCACTGTGACTGCTTCTTTGACTAGTGCACAATGTTAAGATTTCTAATTATACATTTCATATGGTCATCAATCATTACAGTAGAGTCTCACTGTCTCTCACCTGACCCTTGCATGCAGGGCCAACTGTCCTGTCACTGACATGCCATCATTTGCCATGCTGCCTGCCAAAAATACTTGAAACCCAGCAGCGCAGCGAGTTTATAATTTACCGTAGGCTAGTACTACTCACCTGAACTTGAAATTGACTGTTACGTTTATCTTCTTTCAGACGGGTCTTCCTTCCTTCTTGTTATTATTTGCAGGCAGCGCGACAATAAAGTGTGCGCGTCTGGTGGTGGTCTGTGAGTGACTTTGCGGCTCTGCCTGCCTCGAATGTGTCTAGTCTGTCGTCGCGCCTGTCAATTAGTAGCGCAGTGTGAATGTCCGCACTTTGATAAGAAAGGTCTTGCTATTAAATATAACGTGGTGTGGTCACTCAGTTGGTTGGTCAAGTCGCTGCTGACCCTGCTGTTGTTGTGGACTGTGGAGGAGGAGGTTGTTGTCACGCTGGTTGGTCAGAGTCTCTGCCTACCTCTCTCAAAGCTCCCTCCTCCCTCTTCACTTTAGTCAGTTCGGTACGGGACTCCTTCACGGGAGCGTGCTGGAGAGACGCGGAAGCATCAAATTACCATTTAAAGTTCTGGTGGAGGATATGGCCACTCATTTACATGTGGGGGGGGGGGGGGGGGGGGGGAGTACTCCAAATGATCGACTTTAACGTATCAATCAATACTGCAATATAGAAATGCTCTGATACAATTACAAGTAAAAGTATTACAAAAGTAATTGTCATCAGAATGTCCCATTTCAAGTAGGCTAAACATACAATTTTAAATCTTTTGAAAATCGTGACGCATGTTGTGAGCTTGTAGATTGTATTTTCAAATGACCATATGGCCATATAGCCTAAGTTTTGATTTGATTGATTGAAATATTTATTAACAGTTTGTAGAATTTACAGTACATTTTAAGCACAAACTCAATACAAAGACTGTTAACTGTGAGTGGACGACCCAATTAAGCATTACACTTGTTTACAACAGGGTCCACATTGTTCAATTCATCAAAACATTTAGAGACATACAAATAGACACTTCTATGTAGCTAAAGAACAGAACAGGAATTCATCATATAGGAAGCAAAAAGGGAAAAGAAATATATACAGTGAGGGGAAATGGGGTGGGGGGGGGGGATTCAGATTTTACAGAGGCCAGTTTCGAATTGCAGCCATCCGTAGGTGCCCTTTGAGAGCGGTTTTGAAGGAGTCAAGGGATTCACATGTCTTAATGACTGTTGGTAGGGCGTTCCACATTTTGGTGGCATAGGAGCGAAAATAATTTAGTCCCTTGTTTGTGCCGAATCTGGGTTGTACATGGTTTGTTGCACTCCCTCTGGTGTTGTGGGTGTGGACTTCGTTTACATTAAGGAAGTATTTAGACAGGTACATGGGTATCTTGGTGGTGTATCGAATCTTGTGGACCAGACCCATTGCAAGATGCTGTACTCTGTCGTCGACCCTAAGCCATCCCAGCCAGTCAAAGTGGGCAGGGGTGAGGTGGGTTCGGGGGGTGAGGCCAAGTAGGAGCCTGACCAGTTTGTTTTGGGAGGTCTGGAGCCTTGTTTTAAGGGCCTTTGAGGTGCTGTGGTACCAAGAGGTGGATGCATAGTCAAAGAAACCTTGTACGAGGGCTCCTGTTAAGGTCTTCAAGGTGTTTTTGCTGACCAGTGAGGAGATCCTGTAAAGGAATCTTGTTCTTTGATTGACTTTTTTGATTACGTTGGTGGCCATCTTATCACCGGAAAGATTGGCCTCCAGGATGGAACCTAGGTAGGTAATTTGATCTTTTCGTGTGATAATATTGTCACCCACTCTAACCAAGAAGCCATCTGCCTTGCTGAGATTACTATTTGATCCGAAGAGGATGGATTCAGTTTTTCCCAGGTGTAAGGATAGTTTGTTATCAGCGAGCCAGGTGCAGATTCTACCGAGTTCAGAGCTGAGGGTCTTTTCAACCTGCAGTTTGTTCCTGTCCGAGACCAGCAGTGCTGAGTCATCTGCGAACAGGAACAAGCTGCAGTCACAAGCTGAAGTCATGTCGTTAACATATATTAGGAACAGTAAAGGCCCTAGTATGCTTCCTTGTGGGACGCCACAGCTCACTGGGAGGGGAGGGGACAGTGTTCCGTTCACCTCCACCATCTGTTCTCTCCCCTCCAGGTAGGATTGCATCCAGCTCACTGATGTGCTATCAAAACCAATAGCTTTAAGCTTGTTAACCAGTATGGAGTGGTTCACGGTGTCAAAAGCCTTTTGGAGGTCCAGCATGACCATGCCGCAGTATTTTCCAGCGTCCACCTCGTGTTTGATGTGGTCGCTCAAATAGAGGAGGCATGTGTCAGTGGAGTGGGATGTTCTGAAACAAGTAGCCTCGGAAACCCAGACGTTTTTATTTAGGGCTGAAGTGGTTAATGTAGGCATTCTCTATGTTTTGTGAAAAGGAAAATCTACAAAGTAACTATTATATTGTAAAGAAAGTTTTCAAATAATAGTAGTGGAGACTGGACTGGAGTAGGCTACTACAGTATGTTTTACAGTAGCCTATGTAAATCTGGCTACTGGGGATTTTTGTTCTGAGAGAAAACAAGATTGTTAAACTACATGGGTTTAGATTGTTAAACTACATGGGGATCAATCAATCAATCAATCAATCAATCAAAAGATTGTTAAACTACATGCAGGTTTAGATTGTTGAACTACATGGGCTTTTGAATAAACACTCATTTAGGGATCTAAACTTAAAGTAGGCCTATAGTTAATGTTTTGGTCATCATGGTCTTCATTGGGGATCAGCTGGCCATTTTCAAGCTAATTAAGAAATTACATAAATAGAAGCTCTTAAATCCCATGATAACCACACAGCAGGAAAACATTAGATGGTACGTTAAAATAATGTGGTAAGAATAATCAAATTAATGCAATGCAATATTGAATATAATCCAGTATTAAGTACAGTAGGTCAGTAGGCTATATGGTTGACTCTCCCATACTGTCTAATTTGAAAATAGCAGATCTCCAAGCTCACAATATCTCCATGCATTGTGAGCTTGTAGCAATTACAGCTTGTCCCTATTGGTGGTCTTCGAGCATGCTGCGAACCAATGTTAAGGCTGTTTAAAGGCCAGCCAATAGGAAGACCGAAACAAATTATGGCTGTTAAAATGCCAGCCAATAGAGCGTCACAGACAGTCTCATCCCCTTTCATGACGACGCCAGGCCCAGGAAATTATTCCCAATTTTTCCCATAGACATTTCAAAAAGTATTTTCAAAGACGGTTACGCCGCGGACAAAGCCAACTGGAGTTGTGACAAATCATGTCAATAAACACAATATTTTGGACCAAACAAATAATTACAAACAAGAAAAACAACAAAAAACGTGTTGTAACCTGCCGTTCTTTTCATCTTTCTAATTATTTGTTCGGCTCAAAAAATTGTGTTTGTTGTCATGATTTGCCACAACTCAAGTTGGCTTTTTACGAGGCTTAAGGCTCATACATAGTCTGGATTTTCGGTGGTTAGGTGACCACCGAACTACAACATGACGTCACGAGCCGCGGTGAAGAGAAAACCACGGCTACCGCTCCAGCCCTTCTCTCTGTTTTTACTCACCACCGCTCAACGTTATTTCAGCTCCGGTGGACCGTGGTCAGCTCACCACCGGAGTGGTGGTCACCTCACCACCGAAAATCCAGACTATGAATAGGCCTTTAAAAGGTCTTTAAATAAATACTTTTTGGAAAGTCTATAAGGAAAATGAACAGGGAATCATTTCCTGGGCCCTGGTAGGGGGCGGGACTGCAACGCTCTATAGGAAGTCAGAACCAGAGTTATGGCCGTTTAAAGGCCAGCCAATAGGAACACAGAACCAAAGTTATGGCCTTTAAAGTCCAGCCAATAGGAACACAGAACCAAAGTTATGGCTGTTTAGAGGCCAGCCAATAGGAACACAGAACCAAAGTTGTGGCTGGTTAGAGGCCAGCCAATAGGAACACAGAACCAATATGTTTAAATGCCAGCCAATAGGAACACAGAACCAAAGTTATGGCTGGTTAGAGGCCAGCCAATAGGAACACAGAACCAATATGTTTAAATGCCAGCCAATAGGAACACAGAACCAATATGTTTAAATGCCAGCCAATAGGAACACAGAACCAAAGTTATGGCTGGTTAGAGGCCAGCCAATAGGAACACAGAACTAATATGTTTAAATGCCAGCCAATAGGAACACAGAACCAAAGTTATGGCTGGTTAGAGGTCAATCATTGGTGCGGTTTGGGCTTTAAGTGTGTACTCGGTATGCCCATATATGGAGATATCAGTAGGCTATATGTGTGTACCCTGTATGCCCAGTATCAGTTTGTTGATTTTGGGTTGCTATGGCTACCAATACTGATCAGTGCGTGACATCACAGAACTCCTTATTTGAGCAAGGCTGACACTGAAATCCGGGTGTGGGCACTGGGCGCAGCTTGTCTTCATAGTGACATTACTGTGATGATGTCACAGCACCCTGGTAAAAAGGTAAAATCCACATTGAGACGAAAATATTCAAACAACCTCTTACTGACACAACAATCGCCTCCTACCGGATCACGATAGTGATTACCAGTTTTCTTTTACAAAGGAAGTTATTTAGTTTGTATACTTTCATTCCGAGAGAGAAGAGATGGCTTCCACATGCACTCTCCCAACTGAAGAGGACTTACGCTGTGCTATCTGTCTGGACGTGTTCACTGATCCAATCAGAACTCCATGTGGACACAACTACTGCAGAACCTGTATCACACGCTACTGGGACACCAACGACGTGTGCAGGTGTCCGCTGTGTGCAAAGGTCTTCTACGAGAGACCAGAAGTATCCGCCGATACCTCAGTTTCTGAGATGGTTCATCAGTTCAGGAGTCACAAGTGGAAAGAAGAATATGAAGCAAAGACAGAGGCTGAAATCCAGCAGATGATCCAGGAGAGGCGAGTGAAGATCCAGGAGGTCAAACACTTGAAAGAGCTCAGCAGGAAAGATGCGGATGCAGTCATAGCAGACAGTGTGCAGATCTTCACTGCTCTGATCAGCTGTATTGAGAGAAGCCAGGCTGAGCTCCTTGATGCGATTGAACAGAAGAAGAAAACAACAGAGAAACAGGCTGAAGGCTTCATTAGAGATTTGAAAAGGGAAATGACTCAGTTAGAGGACAGAATCTCTGAGCTGAAGCAGCACTCACAAACTGAAGACCACCTCCACCTCCTCCAGAACTTCACACCAATCAACACCCCTCCACCCACCAAGGACTGGACAAAGGTCAATGTCCTTCAGTCTTCATATGTGGGGACTGTGAGGACAGCTGTGGCTCATCTGGAGAAGACACTCAGTGAAGAGATGGAGAAGAAGCTGGGTGATGCTGAGCTGAGGAGGATCCAACAATATGCAGTGGATTTAACTCTGGACCCTGATACAGCACATCCCAAACTCATTCTGTCTGATGATGGAAAACAAGTGAGTCATGGAGACATACAGAAGAATGCCCCTGACAACAGGGAGAGATTCTATCCATGTGTTGGTGTCTTAGGAAAACAAAGCTTCTCCTCAGGAAAGTTTTACTATGAGGTTGAGGTTAAAGGGAAGACTAAGTGGGATCTAGGATTGGCCAGAGAGTCCATCGACAGGAAGGGAGACATCTATATGAATCACAACAACGGTTACTGGACTATAGGCTTGAGTAATGGGAATGAGTATGGGAATGAGTACTGGGCTAATTCTGAACCTGCTGTCCTCCTCCCTGTAAGAGAGGAGCTCCAGAAAGTGGGAGTGTTTGTGGATCATGGGGAGGGTCTGGTCTCCTTTTATGATGTGGAGGCCAGAGTTCATCTCTACTCTTTCACTGGCTGCACCTTCTTCACTGAGAAACTATATCCATTCTTCATGCCCTGTTTTAATGATGGCGGTAGAAACTCTGCTCCTCTGATCATCTCTCCTGTCAGCATAGACGCTGGTGTCGGTGGGGACGGAGGGAACATGTCCCCTCGGACTTCAAAAAGAAGAAAAACATGAAGTTGTCCCAGCAGTAAAGTATTTATAAATACATTGTGCACGTTCCTATATATATATATATATATTAAAATACGTTTAAGGGTGTGTTGTCATCTCATCAGGCACAAACAAAATCACTCTGCTCCATATTTGGGCAGAAAGGGGTTTGCCCAAATATGGGCATATTATACTGATGACATCATGGATCTCCATATATGAGCATGAAGGTGAAAAGGACTGACAGATAAAGAGATGTCCATTATATGGTCACATCAGGGGGATTTTCTGTGCGACGTCACGTTACGTAGGTGTGAACCTCCATGCTGGGGAGTGATTTATGTGACATGGTTTTTAAGTTTCCAAAAAAACACCACAAATGGGTCGGGCGCACCCCCTAGTGGTCTGTCTGCAGTGACTCCAGAAGAGGTTTCTGAATGGATTCTGTTAGTATTGGGTGTGCTAAATAACATACTAAAATGTTGGGTGGGAGGGGGGTGGGTTAATAATAAAAAAATCACACCCGTGTGAAATGAGGGGTGCTCTTGTCATCGTACATCAATTTATGTTAACGGACATTTGACATTGCTACATAAGGTACTTATATAAGGTGGTCCCTTATTGGCCAAGCACTCCCACCAACATGTGATTGGTTAGCAGATTTGCTCATTTACATAATGACATACGTTTTCCCTTCAATGTCAATGGCGTTTAATGTTTTGATGTTTAATTTACGTCATATTTAGTGGAATTCTGACGTCATTTCTCCGTTCATTGTCAATGGCAAAATATTGAGACATGTGGGGACAAGATTTAGCGGACATTTGACCTGAATTCCATTTTCATTGTCAATGGCAAATCTTGAGACGTGTGGGGACAAAAGCTGATTATAGAAGGGGCTATAGCGCCCCTTAAAAACAGTAAAGGGGCCAGAATAGAGCCCTGAACCACGCTTGGGCAGTGCCGGAGATGACGACCTGATGTTCCAGCCATGAGATCAGGATTCTGTGGTCCACCGTATCGAAGGCAGCGGAGAGGTCCAGTAGAACTAAGATGGCAGGGCTACCAGAATAAACTGTTATAATGAGGTAGTTGAAAACTTTCAGGAGGGCTGTTTCGGTGCTGTGGCCGTGTCTAAAACCAGATTGAAACTTCTCGTAGAGGTCGTGGTTTGTTAGGAAAGATTGTTGTGTGTACACATTTCTTTCCAGAACTTTGGAAAGGAAGGGTAACTGGGAGATGGGCCTGAAGTTTGAGAGAATAGATGGGTCAAGGTATTTCTTTTTAATTGGTGGCTGAACCACTGCATGTTTAAAGGGGGCAGTGTGGCCATTCATTGGTGCAGTTTGGGCTTTTAGTGTGTATGCCTATAAATATGATCTCTGTATGTGTGTACCATTTATGCCCATATATGGAGATATCAGTATCTGTGTCTAGTGTGTACCCTGTATGCCCTTATATGGAGATTCCATCTCATAGATTTCCTAAGAGATCAGTTTGTTGATTTTGGGTTGCTATGGCTACCTAACATTAAAGATCAGTGTACTTAGGAGGCCAGCGTGACATCACAGAACTCCTTTTTGGGCAAGGCTGACATGTAAGTCTGTGTGTTGGGGCAGCTTGTCGTCACAGTGACATCACTGTGATGACGTCACAGCACCTGGTATAAAAGTAGAACCCACACAGCCAACACCATTCAACACCTCTATACACTTTTATTCTGAGTGTGAAGAGATGGCTTCCACGTGCACTCTCCCAACTGAAGAGCACTTACGTTGTGCTATCTGTCTGGATGTGTTCACTGATCCAATCAGAACTCCATGTGGACACAACTACTGCAGAACCTGTATCACACGCTACTGGGACACCAACGACGTGTGCAGGTGTCCGCTGTGTGCAAAGGTCTTCTATGAGAGACCAGAAGTATCCGCCGATACCTCCGTTTCTGAGATGGTTCATCAGTTCAGGAGTCACAAGTGGAAAGAAGAATATGAAGCAAAGACAGAGGCTGAAATCCAGCAGATGATCCAGGAGAGACGAGTGAAGATACAGGATGTCAAACACTTGGAAGAGCTCAGCAGGAAAGATGCAGATGCAGTCATAGCAGACAGTGTGCAGATCTTCACTGCTCTGATCAGCTGTATTGAGAGAAGCCAGGCTGAGCTCCTTGATGCGATTGAACAGAAGAAGAAAACAACAGAGAAACAGGCTGAAGGCTTCATTAGATATTTGAAAAGGGAAATGAATCAGTTAGAGGACAGACTATCTGAGCTGAAGCTGCACTCACAAACTGAAGACCACCTCCACCTCCTCCAGAACTTCACACCAATCAACACCCCTCCACCCACCAAGGACTGGACAAAGGTCAATGTCCTTCAGTCTTCATATATGGGGACTGTGAGGACAGCTGTGGCTCATCTGGAGAAGACACTCAGTGAAGAGATGGAAAAGAAGCTGGGTGATGCAGCTGAGCTGAGGAGGATCCAACAATATGCAGTGGATGTAACTCTGGACCCTGATACAGCACATCCCAAACTCATTCTGTCTGATGATGGAAAACAAGTGAGTCATGGAGACATACAGAAGAATGCCCCATACAACAGGGAGAGATTCTCTCCATGTGTTGGTGTCTTAGGAAAACAAAGCTTATTTTCAGGAAGGTTCTACTATGAGGTTCAGGTTAACGGGAAGACTAAGTGGGATCTAGGATTGGCCAGAGAGTCCATTGACAGGAAGGGAGACGACATACTGAGTCCCAACGATGGTTACTGGACTATAGGCGTTAGTTATGGGAATGAGTACTGGGTTAATGCTGACCCTGCTGTCCTCCTCCCTGTAAGAGAGGAGCTCCAGAAAGTGGGAGTGTTTGTGGATTATGAGGAGGGTCTGGTCTCCTTTTATGACGCCAAGGCCAGAGTTCATCTCTACTCTTTCACCGGCTGCACCTTCACTGAGAAACTCTTTCCCTTCTTCAGTCCATGTCTTAATTATGGCGGTAGGAACTCTGCTCCTCTGATCATCTCTCCTGTCAACATGGACACTGGTCTCGGTGGGGACGGAGGGAACGTGTCCCCTCTGACTTCAAAAAGAAGAACTTGAAGTTTTCCCTGCAGTAAAATCATATACATTAAAATATGCTTAAGGATGTGTTGTCATGGCATCAGTCGCAAACAAAATCGCTCTGCTCCATATATGGGCAGAAACAGGGTGTTGCCCATTATGGTTAAATCAGTGGGATTTGCGGTGTGACCTAGGTGTGAAACTCTATAGTAAGCCACCGCTTTGGGCCATGGGCCCACAGCCACTAGGGGGCCACACCCTTTAAATGTGTGGTTGCCCTTAGGGAAAACAGACCATAGTAATTGCCCATTTATAGTAATCCCAAAAACAGTTTCAGTTTCATTATTCTGCCCCTTGTGGTTCAATACATCACCATCATACTGTACCTAGCAACCATACTGTTCAATTTCCCAGAATCATACCGTACTTTAGTTTCTCTTTGTAAGTAAGGGCTCGAGTAGCAAGCCCACAATTACAATAAGTAACTTAACTAGAAAATCTATCTTCATTCCCGCCCCCTGTTTTCATTGGCTACTGGGCTGTGACATCATAGGGGTCAATACATCATCATGTTTTTATTGGCTACTGGGCTGTGACTTCATGGGGTCAATACATCATCATGTTTATCATCATGTTTTTATTGGTTACTGGGCTGTGACGTCATGGGGTTAGTAGGCTACATCATATAGCGAGATACTTGTTGTATTGTTATATTCTATATTGTATTGTATGTATTGTTTATCTGTATATGTTTGTCTTTCATTTTCTGTTTTTTTTGCTTGTACAATTTACTTGAATTGTCTGTATCATATTTCTTCTTAATAAAAAAAAGTAGCGAGATACTCAAGCCCACACTGTTTCTTCAGGAGCAGTTAGATATTATATAAACCTTATGTTACACAAAATGTATCCAAAAGTCAAGATCTTTTTGTGCACAGCTGCATTCTTGGACTTATACCATTAGCTTTAGAAACGGGTAGATTTATTGGTACTCAGAGTGTGTTTAGTGTGTGATTTGAAAGAAATTGAAAATGAAATTCATTTTTTGTTTTACTGCCCATTATATGAAGAATTAAGACAATTAACTTTTTCTGGTTAGAGGACTACGAATAACTGGAATTTTGCTTTAGGAAAGCTATTTTTGCTTTAGCAGATTTTTTATGCAAAGCGTGGGAAAAAAGGCAGAATGTTTTGTTTGTGTGAAAAAAAGAAAATAAAAACTTGGTAGTGTGTGACTGACTACCTGTGAGTGGGGAGTGTTGGCTGATGAATGAATAAGATAAGATCTTTATTGTCAATTATGAGACATACAACAAAATTCTGTTTAGTGCAGCACAACATATAACAGTATCAAGAGAGGACGCAAAGACAACGAAAAAAACACTGAAGGGGCTAAAACTTCATGGCATAAAACTGTTAGTCCGTCATAGTCAAGTCATCTCAATCCATTAATAATATTAAATATTCTAATGCACTGTTAAAAAGATAAAATAAAATAAGGGGACCACACAATCATAAAATTCATGTGCAAATTCATCATCAGTAGGAGGGGACCATGGGGGAATATATTATATACTATTGCACTTGCCCATATGCTATTGCATATATACTATATCATATTGCGTTTGCCCATAGTCTATATTGCACTTGCCAGATAGGACAGTCATATGCGAGTGTGTGTGCGTGTATGCGAACTGAGCAGTGTTTTCACAGCCTTTGGAAAAAAGCTGTTGGACAGCCGGTTGGTTCTGGCTTTAATGACCTTCAGCCTTCCGGATGGAAGGGTCTCGAACAGGTGATGTCCGGGGTGTGAGGGGTCCTTGGATATCTTTAACAGGTGATGTCCGGGGTGTGAGGGGTCCTTGGATATCTTCTCCACAAGGCTCGCTTGTGGCTAGACGGCTTGAGTAGATGTCACACTGAATATCAACATCCTAATACATCCTAATACTGGGGGGTCAAATTATGACAGGCAATTCCTGCTGTCAAGGTGTGATTTGGGGTCCTAAGGATGAATACAAAATGAATATCAACATCTTAAAACCAAAATGTTGAATTGTGGGTTTGAGCTCAGGGGGGTATGACTAGAGGCTCACAGTTGACTAACATTGCCCCCATGTCAAAAACCCATATTAAACCCATTCCCCTATACCCTTTACTACCTTGTAACCACACAGTGGCCTTGTGGTTAGAGTGTCCGCCCTGAAACTGGGAGGTCGGGGTTCGATCCCCAGCGGGGGGTCAAACCAAAGACAAAAAATGGGACTCAATCTCGCCTTGCAAATGGCAAATGGCACTCAGCATCAATGGGTTGGATTGGGGGGTCAAATCTACTAATCAAATGATTCCAGAGCGCGGCGTGGCTGCGGCTCACCGCTCCAAGAGATGGGTCAAATGCGGAGAACAAATTCCACTGCTGTAACGTGTGTGACAAATCGTACGACTTTGCCTTTTGACTCCGGGAGCAGAGATGGGATGTTGTGTGCTCCCCTTCACAAAACATTGAAGCCGAACTCTGGAATATTAAATGTCACTAATTAAAAATAATAATATAATATAATCAAAATGAATGATCAAAGCATCAACATGAACGCAATAACACATTTTGTTTGAGGTTTTCTTACCGTGCACTCTCCCTCAAATCAGGCTTCTGGACAAACATGATCGAGACCTCAAACCTGGTCACCCCTTTTATGCACTATATGACTACCCTTAAAGGGGCAGCCTTGACCTGTGTTGGGATGCTTGTAGATCTGCTATTCTTGCTGATAAGTTTCTCTATTCCCCACAAATATTTGCCAATAGGGATGCTAGGGTTCATGTGGTGGAAAAAAATATGCAACTTTCAAATTGCAGAAATAAGAAATGGCACTGACTGGAGTGATGACATGCGGTGATGTGCAATTACATGAAATAGTAGCAAAACAGTAGGACGCAAACATCAGAGCAACCGGAGCTGGTAAGAATCCCAGGAGAAACTACAATAAAGTGGACATAGTTTGTTAGGCTGGTATAGTTCTAAAACGGTTGTATCGTCAATTACTTTGGTAAGCTAGGCGAGCACACGTGTGCCAACTCTGGTCAACCCATTTAGGCCGATTCTAAAATAAAAAGTCTTCTAAATCCTAAACGTTTTCTGAAAAACCCATGTTTCTATGTCAGTGGTGCTCAACCTTTCCCATGTTAAGGACCCCCAGAATTATCTGTATTTGGCCACAGGGGACATCACAAAGAAGCAAAGATTTGAGTTAAAAACGTTCGCTGTGAAAGAATATATATTCGGCACTTGGCACTCGGTGTCGCGCTATGAGCTTGTAGATCTGCTATGTTTCAACAGCTAAATCATAACATAATGTTAAAACACCAAAAGGGGTTCCCGTCTTGAACGTTTAAAAAACAAATCACAATGCAGTGGTATAGCTGCATTGGGTGATCTACTTTGGTTTAACCACAAGCAATCATTCAAATGAATAATTTCCTTTGACCTACATTGAGATTTTGAGATAAATTCGCCAAATTATTTTGGGGGGTCCCCAAATTATTATTATTATTTTTTGCAACTGAATGGCTGGAAAATGTAATTTAAGAGTTTACATAGTACAAATAGTACATGCATAAACTTTCCTTTATTATTTATTATATCTGGTTTCAGTATTAATTTCTGATATATTGGGGGTGGGGAGGGGGGCAGGGCGAGGGTCGCGAGACATGGCCAAAACATTTCCGGGGGTCCCCAGCCAAAAATGTTGAGAACTTCTGAACTAGCCTATAGTCAACCATTTTGTTAAGCAACGATACCGTGATGGAGAACAAGACAGTTGGCAGAGTTGCCCCACCAACTCGCCCCGGCACGGCCTGGTATTCCTAAAGTAACCTAAGTAAATTATGCTTAAACGGTTAAACCTAACCTTATTGCTAACCTTATAACCTCAGTAAAACTATGCCTAAACCTACCCCTATACCTAAACTTAACCTCAGTAAAACTATGCCTAAACCTAACCCTATACCTAAACTTAACCCCAGTAATTAAACTATGCCAAAACCTAACCCTATACCTAAACTTAACCCCAGTAATGAAACTATGCCTAGCCCTAAACTTATTGTCTCCACCAGGCCGAAGGCATGGGGGGAGAGTATGTTTTGCACTCCGTCCGTCCGTCTGTGTGTCCGTGTGTCCGTGTGTCCGTCCGTGTGTGTGTGTCCGTGAGCAGCTAATCTCGGCCACCGTTAACCCGGTCGATGCCAAATTTTGCACACACACTCCCTGGATGCCAACGATGAACCTCTGCCCCAAACTTTCCAGAACGGCCTGTTATAGCGCCACCAGGAGGCCGCTTTGTGCAAAACAGGTTTTTGCACAGTACACCTACAGATTTTGTCCAAACATCGCGCAAATTGGTACACAGTCTCTCTAGAGCCATTCAACGAAACGGGTCTTTCAGATTTCTCAGACTCCATCCTGATTGGTTAAGATTGGCTTCCAAAGTTCACAGGAGTGCTCAGTTTCAAACAAAATGCTGCAAATCATGAACACATCGCGTGATTTCCGTGAAATTGTGCACGCACATTCCCACTAGGGAGGAAGAAATGCCACATGAACAATTTCAACTCAGCCTCAAGGTGGCGCTATAACTGGCCGAAAAGTGTTTTTACCTCTAACTGCACGGATCTGTGGATAACTTTGTATGCCAACTCCCTAGTTTACTTTTGTTGCCCTTTTATCCAACCACCAGATGAAGGCAAGCTGCAATGTCCTACATTCCTATCCTGGTGGAGACCTGTGACCAGAAGGGCACTTTTTCTAGTTTCTAACCTTATTCTCAGTAAAACAAAATTATAAGAATATAAGAACCGCGGCATCGAGCTGTTGGTGTGAGGTCGGCGGCCAAAAAATCGAGGGGCGAGATGGTTTAGGGGCGACTGTACCTGTTACCGTTGGCACATGTATTTCCACAATTACTTAAACACACGCATGCACGCACACACACACACACACACACACACACACACACACACACACACACACACACACACACTTCGACGTATACATACCAGAACACCGTACTCATAAGCTCTTTGTGCTGAACTAAATGAAAATTATGCCCTTGAGAGATCTTGCAGTAACAAATACAAACATGCAATAACTTCTCAGTGTTTACACAGTTGAGAGGAGAATTCTCAGTGGTATTAGTTTGGGCGGACACAGATCAGGGGTCTGGCATCCTAAAACGTTCATCACAAAGTTGTGCTGTGTGTGTGTGTGTGCGTGTGTGTGTGTGTCTTACAACACACGCATCACACGCATGACACAGTCATTATTCAAAAATGGACCATGCAGTTTATGTTTTTATATTGCTGGAAGAGGAACACAACTCTTCCAGGGATAGAGTTTACTGGTCTATAGGCGAGCAGTCAATTGTAAGCTTTGTAACTCTATTGTTCAGTAAAGTTAGAATAATACAACTAGACGTGGACAAGATGTCCTCCATCAATAATAACACGTTAATGCTCCGGATGAGAATATTGCTTTGTTTTTCCTTCCAAAAAAATCACAACCGTGTGAACTGAGTGGTGCAACTCCCCCCCCCCCCCCCCCCCCCCTCCTCTCCTCTCTCTCTCTCTCATTAGCAGGCAACAGGCAGCACTAATACTATCTCTCTCTCTCTCTCTGTTTCTGGCAAACAGCGCCCCTACTGGTACTAATAGTCATATACTCGTGCTCATGGCTACATAGGTACACACGGACATTGCTGTTCCTTGGAGTGGTTGCACCAAAACTGAGCACGAAAACAGCATGGTTGTTTTTCACCACCTGTGCGCAACCTAAAAAACACAAACACACACGCACATATTAACTGTATATATGGTGATTTAGGGTGTGCCAGTACAGTACAGTGACAGTACAGGTAACTGTCATTTCTCAACCGTTTCGGACGCAGGCGGCTCGCCGGAATCGGGCCGGCACCCAGGGTGCGTTCCTTTGGGTCTGGAACTTCCGCCAACTATCCGTCTGTGTCTCTTTTGTGCCCATACTGTATATGGAGATCTCTGTATATGTCTCTCTGCCTGTGCCTGAAGAGTGCAAACTGACTGTGAAAAGTGTACTGGTTAAGTAATCAATTTGCAGGTGTGGGGTTGCCATGGCAATCAATTGGCTAAGGCAGAGGCTGGGAATTGCACAAGGTGAGGGGACTTAGGCCGATTAGGCCCACTGGCAGAGCCTGAGCAGAGCCTTTTGTGGTGGTTCTGGAGAAACGTGGGCACTGCACTCCCTGTGGGGGGGTGGAACGAGTGTGTCCAATGTGAAGTCGGTGGGGCAAACGGTTCTCGAGTTACGTGCATTACAACCGTATACGCACGTACGCACGCAGAGACGTGGTGCATTTATAGTAGGATGTCCAATCATGAGTGACTTGATTGAATTTAACTTGACTCAACACTTCAAGCTTCACGAGCTTGTGCATGTCGTAGGCAGAAATTGCTCCCACGTTGTCTACTTGTAGGTCAAATATTTTCACTATTTGTCGTATACGAAGAAATATGAATTATCGCTTGAATGTAATTAACACATTTTATAGTGACATTTTCACCAATTAACTGCAGCCTTCTCCTCCCACTTGTGCAGCTCCACACGTATCATCTCCTTACCATTATCCTCCTGTGTGTACATACAGTACAATACTTATACATATTATGGTGTCAGGTTGGGATGATCACCAAGGCAAAAAAAGTTTGGTGAGTTCCGTTTGCTTCGGTGCAGCATCAGCCGCCCACGCCCGGGACCCTTATGAGCAGCGAGGGCCCAGGGCCCCCAGTCACAGCGGAGCCCGCCTAGTCCAGTTCCCACAGCCTTCCCCCTGGCTGGCTGTGGCTGGCTGCACTCTGTTCCAAGAACGGTTACAGCAAATCCCCCTTTTTTCCCACTGTCCCCATTTCTATGTATACGGCCCACGGGTCTGGTGCATGCGCACGTGTGCGTGTGTGTGATGCGCATGTGTGTGTGTCTGTAATTGTGGACATGTTTGTGCAAATCTGTATAGGCCTAATAGTTCTGAGAGACACAGGTAGAGCAAGAGAGGGTTCAGCTATACAGAGTATACGTCTTGGTGGTGGTGACAGCAGGATGTACACTTTTCACATAAGGAAGTCATACAAGTCATGTACACACAGTGACATGCAGAGATGCTGAACTTAATGCTTAGTTGCACACCAATGTCGACCACTGCGAGGTTGAGGGGCTATAATCCTCGGACGAGTTTTACCAAAGACTATACATTTGGTCAGGGAAAATATCTGATCCTATAGGTCAATGGTTGAGCATTGCCTTAATTGGTTAAGCCTCAACCAAGGCAGTGTAGGTCTTCGTTTTACACATCATGGACAGAGGAGAAGATACTGTATACTGTAGGGCATTTGGCTCAAAGCCTCATCAGGTTCACTCCTCAACATGACGATTAGGTATTAGAGGATTTGTTTTTGAGTTATTTTCTTTGTTAGGCGATCAGACAATCTGCATTACAGCCAAAAAACATTTGATTCCCTGAATGTTGTAAACAGTCATGCTTGCTGGTTAGTCACTCCTACTTACGCCATCCCCAACCTTTAGTCCTTAAAGTATAATTATGTCCATGGGGTTACAATGGATAACAACTGCACTCTTATAAACAAAACAAAACAATATAGTAGGCCAAATCATAATACAGTCTTGCACATATCTGTTTAAGTATCCTTAGCCTCACCATCAAATGACGTTTCTACTTTTCCACAGAATGTACATATTGACCTTTGAATAATATACCCCACACTGAAATATTACTGTTACTGTAAGTAAAGTAATGTATTAAATGTGTTGTAAATGCTCTAACGCATAAGGGATGTCAGGTAATTCCCCCTAGCTATTACAGTGGCCTATATTTCTTGAAACACCACGCACACACACATGCTAAGCCATGCAGTATATATTTTAGTGGCGCTGTTGTACTTTGTTGTACACCGCCACCTTCTGACAACAGGTATTATAACATCCTACCTACAGTATTTTCATTAAAGTGTCAGTGCATGGTTCGACAATAAAAGTAGTTTATAATTCACAATACCGTATTTAACAATAATTTAGGCAATAGGAACTTATATCTATCTTACTCTCTTCTCTCTGGCATTTTTTGCCTTTATATTCCTATCTATCGGGAATACATCAGCTGCATGCAATTAGCCCTTCACTAAATCCCACCCCAAAAAGCGATTGTCCAATGCCAATCCAAATGGTTTAGCAACGGTTGCTATGCAGGTCAAACTTTCTTCGCTGCTAACCTGCCAATTGGACAAGGATGGGTTGGGGAGGGACTTTATGAAGGGCTAATTGGAGAAGCACAACTCATTTTCACTCACTTTGTAACGAAAGGTGCCTTATAAGTCAAATGGACTTACCGTACTTACAAATGCAAGAAGGGGAGCAGTGAGCTCGCTCGCACACACACACACACACACACACACACACACACACACACACACACACACACACACACACACACACACACAGAGAAAACTCACTGTTGAATTATTAGTGGAATGATGGAACCACAACTTTATTAACTTCTATCTGTACAGAAAAAACATTGTCACTCACCGCGTGCATGCGAAGCAGTATTGCGTTAACAATTAAAAACACAATACAAACCGAACAATATATATATAATATATATATATATACCATAATCATGGAGCTTCAAAAAAATAAATCAATCAATCCATATTATTACAAAAAATAAACTCCTGAGATGACACACACACACACACACATACATGTATACAAATACAATACAATATGTTGTTAAGTTACTTATAACATCTTATTGGTGATGGATACTCTGGCGGGTTGAAATACGGTCCTGTTACAATACGTGCTAGAGACCAGTGGTGGAACGAAAGTACATCTATACTTAAGTACAGTGTTGAGGTATTTGTACTTTTACTTGAGTATTTCCAATGTCCAATAATTTGACTTCTACTCCACACTACCTCGGATCCAAGTATTGTAGCCTACTTTTACGCTACATTAATTAGAAAACACTTTAAGTTACTACTTTGTATAGATTTGGATTCTTATTACAAAACATACATTAAACCCTATATACATTTTCGGCCATTTGAAAATAGCCCCGATCTACAAGCTCACAATGTGTCGCGATGAAGCGCATTGTGAGCTTGTAGATCGGCTATATTTTCTAAAGATTTTTTTATACATGAAATTTCCCCAGTTAACCCCTGGGGTCAAAAAACCGTAGGTTTCGTTTTTGGCTAGGTGGCTCAGCCTTCATCCAATCAGGATAGAGAGGGGCCTTCCGCACACGGGCATTGGTGTGCGTGCTGTTGGCCTGCCGCGTGTCTCCCCCCTCCCCCCCACTGTAGTGCGTGCATGTGCACATCTTGTTACCGGTGCGGACCGTTTTTTTTTCTCCAAATCACTGAATGCTCCTTTAACTTAAGTAAAAACATTTGAAGTACTTGTTTCCACCACTGCCAGAGACACTGATTTATTTTACACATACAGACCTGAAAGGCAACAACTTTAGGTGAAGATGACGACCACTGACCAGCCAATGGATTTACAGTGTGCTCCGGGTTGGTGGCCGAGGTTTTACAGTCTTACTGAGCATTACAATAATTCCTGCATGTATACAGTGGTTTTCAAACGGTGGTCCTCGACGGGGTTCCAGGTGGTCCCCAGGTAAATGATGGTAACCAAATGGACCCGGGATACAGGTCCATTTGGTTTCATTTGACGCTCTCAAGAGTTACAGTTTTGTTACAAATCTTCATTACTTAATTTACAAGACGTCTATAATACACAATTGGAGAAGGTAGAAGAATTGCTATTTTGAGCAACGTTTGCCTGTTATCTCTACTAATGGTAACAACATCAATACAGCATGGACGAAATCCTCATCCAACAATAACCACATATTCAAAGGTTATGGGTCTGAGAGGCTAAATGTCATCAAATGGAGGTCCTTGTCTCAATAATTGATACTTAAAGGGGTGAGTTATCCAGTATTCCCAAAAGACGGAGATCTCGCCCCAGTAACACCTGGGCAAGTATTTGTGTCAAAACAACAACAACAGCAACCAACTTCATATATGAATAATATTCTGTCCAATATGCAACCCGGAGCACATTTATCAGGATCCCAAATGGAGGAAGTAAGAGTAAGGTACCGGTACTTAAACAGGAGCATAATATTATAGAGGTACTGTATGTATGGATGATATACTATCTATTATATTTATAATATGAGTGACAGCACTCTGCTCAAGTCGAGGTGTTATTGCACCAACACTCTCAAATCTCAATGTCTTTTATAATGATAATCAAGAAACCACACCACTGATTAGAGCTACACAGAGAGAATCACCTGGTCAAACAGCTACAAACACGGACGCCCAGGTCACTATTTGAAATGGATTCAGTCACTTCATTGGAATTGATTATTAAAAATGTTGCCTGGCCACACCGGAACAAATCAGATTGTTGTCCCCCCCCCCCCCTCCCCCCAAAAAGTGCAACAATAAGTGCAGGCATTTTGTGGCAAAAAAGGGCCTAAACATAAAACAAATTGCAACAGAAACTATTTCAACTTTTTTTTGTTTCATAAACATGTTTATGTGATGGTGCCTACTGTATAAGGCAAATTATTGTATTTTTGTTTTATTCTGCTCTAAGTAGCATGTCAAATTAGTATACATTTTATCCATACACCACGCAAATCGATATACAGTCTCTCTATAGTAAAGTGCCTGGTGCTGGGAGTCTGGTGCAACGCACAGGGCCTGACCTGGTGAGAGCAGGAGTGGACCTAGTGAGACGTAGGAGGGGCCCGGACAGGAGTCAACCCACAGAGCCTAGTCCTTCCATGCGCCAGAATGGTACCTCCGAGTCCCGGCAGAGTAGTTCAGGAGGAACGGATTGTGTGGCCCTGGTTTTTCCCTAATGGGACTTATCGAGGGTAGCTACTGGGACATAAGTCGGGACTTGATCACCCCGGCTGGGTCACCTGAGTGAGGGGTATGATGTTGGGAGACCCGAAACCCCGATGACCTTGGGATACATCACTGAGGATATGTCCCAGGTGCATCCATTTATGTATGTATTTTGTTATAGTCATGTGATCAACATGGATCTGTTCTGTACCAATTCCCATATTCCATCCTGATTGGCTAAGATTGCCTTCCAATTAAAGCATTCAGGATTGGTCCGTTTTGAACAAAATGCCAAAAATCATGAACACAGCTGCAATTTCCCCGAAATTCACACATTCTCACTAGGCCGAGGAAAATTTGTTGAATTTGTTCGGGGGGAAATTTCTGAAAATGCCTGCACTTAAAAACAAATCCACCCAATCTTCTTCATGCTCTCGGAGTGGACAAACACTCAAAGCAACTGAAAGTATTTCAGACAGCGCCTGACCCCCATGGTCTGCACAGCTAAAACATATAGCTGTGAAAAAACAACAGCTTCACGATAAGGCTACAACATCTACAGTACATAGAGAGAGAGAGAGAGAGAGAGAGAGAGAGAGAGAGAGTGCGCAAAAAGCATGCAATACGGATGTGTATAATGTTACAGGAAACTCCCGTTAAACTTTCCAACAAACTCCGGTAAACTCCAGAATTGCACCATCACACCTGTATATCACCGTATATGCTAAACTTGAGATTTACGGGCAAATCTAGTGCCCATAATTGCCTCCTCTTTTCACGCATGAGAGAGAGAGAGAGAGAGAGAGAGAGAGAGGGAGAGGCAACGTAGGGTAACTCAACAATGATAGAAGTCCTTTCTGCTCCAGAGACATCACACTGAGTCACATGGAGGAGCCATCATGCATAACAATTGAACACAGATGAACATACTACTATATCCACCTCACTCACACGGCAACAAACTGCAAGGCTTTGGGACGAAAGGGGGGGCTACGAAATATGGCCCTGCGCTGATGAGCGCAGTAGTCAGTCAGTCGCTGAAGACCAGAGACACAATAAGGTTGGCCTGCCATCTTCATTTTTGGAACATGTAGCCTATATCCTACCGAGCAAAGTCTGGGCAGTTCTGGCTCATATAGTATTAAATATTATATTCTTTAAAATGTCTTTATAAATCCATCCGTAGATTGAAAGAGTTATGTCACTGACAAGTCATCTTTTATTTTATTTTTAAGTGTCTCTGGATTTTTTTCTCCTGGCAGTATAATTTGGCTTATTTTCCATTCTAAAGATATGTTATGATGATATACTATAGAATATATGATAATATCTGTATTCTTATTATATTATAATTCTGTTTTTCTGATGTCACGATATACTATAGAATATATGATAATATATTATTTATTCTATTAGAACTCGGTTTACTTCAGAAAGCACTCCTGAAGAAAAAATAAATAGTTCTATTTTACTATACTAGTTCTATTCTCCTTTCTATATAATTCCAATGACGTAACTCCTTCACTGCATTTCTCTATATGGAATCATTCTCTGTGTGTGCATCGTTCCGGATACTACATGTTACTCATTATACTGTACTACATGCTCGTCATACTGTACGACACCATACTCATCAGGCCTCACTGATACTTACCCACTGAGAGAAGCTGGGGCGGGGGGGGGGGGGGGGACTGTGACAGAGAGGGAATACAGTACAATTAAACACACAAAGTTTATAATCTCGGGTTGGTTCACATTAAATGTCAATCAAGTCACCAGTCGGCCAATCAATCAATTGGAGAGTGGCTGGCTGGGTGGGGTGGGGTGGGGGGTGGAAGATGACTGCAGTATACAGCTTGTCTGTGCCTTAGTCAGAGAAGAGGCTGGCAAAGGACTTCCGGAGGTTTCGGATGGTCTCGGCCTTGACCTCTTCTTGTTGGCCCTCGGCTGCCGAAACGGAGCTCCCGCGGAAGAAAGGGGATTCGCTGATGGCGTTGAAGGCATTGGTCAGGGACTGGGATTTACTGGGAAGGAGAGAGGAAGACATGGGAGGGAGGAAACCAATAGGAGGACACCCCCCCTACCTATTCCTCCTCATTCCTTATGTTATTCCACTTTGTGTTTCCTTTTTGTTACCCCTATATTCAGCCATTGTGTATAGTTTTGTCCTAACACAAACATTAAATTCACATTGACAATGAATGGAGAATTTACGTCATACTAACACAACACAAACATTAAATGCTATTGACAATGAATGGAGAGTTTACGTTATTTGTGCCTGAGCAAATTGGCTAGTTCAGTCCTACACAAAGGATTAAATTCCCATTAACAATGATAAGAGCGCCCCTCACTTCACACGGGTGTGATTTATTTTTTACAGCAAACAATGTCTGTCAATATTTTCAGTAATGTTGTTCAAATGTATTTTATGTCACAGACTAATCACTGCATTAGTGAAATTGTTGTTGATTGATAATACTGCTCTTACTTCAGCAGAGGGTGGCCCTTTTGCTGGCCCGCCGGCTGCTCTTCCACAGGCTGGGGCTCCTCTGGGGCCTCTGTGTCTTCAGCGGGAACAGGCTCAGGGTCGGAGGCTGGAGCTGGGGAGGACGAGGCTGGTTTAGCCTGGGGAGACTGGACCATAGGTGGGGACTGGGGAGACTGGACCATAGGTGGGGACTGGGGAGCTTTCACTGGGGACTGAACCTGTGCTGAGGATGCAGGGGGCCATTCATAAGCCTGGGCTGGAGCTGAGGCTGCAGGGGGCCATTCATAAGCCTGGGCTGGAGCTGAGGCTGCAGGGGGCCATTCATAAGCCTGGGCTGGAGCTGAGGCTGCAGGGGGCCATTCATAAGCCTGGGCTGGAGCTGGGGCTGGCTCTGCAGACGGTTCTGGGGCTGCTGCAGGGGTCTCAGGCTGGGGTTTGGGTATGGCCCTGGGTGGGGGCGGTGGGGTCTGAGGCTTTGGCTGGATAAGGGGCTTGGAATTTCTGCGTACGGGAGGGATGGGCTTGGCAGGTAGGGTGGGTTTGGGAGGCAGCTCTTTGGGTTTCCCCGGTGCCGGGGAGGCAGACGGAGACACCTGAGGTTGGGGCTTGGGCTGCTCCGTCATGGGAGCTGACGGAGGGGTTGACGGAGCGGTCGGCGGGGCAGCCACCTGGGGCTGCAGGGGAGCGGGGAGGAGGGGAGCAGGGAGGAGGGGGGGGCCTGCAGGCGATTCTTTGGTCGGGGAAAAGATTGAGGCTAGAGATGCCACGCTGGCCGGGGGAGAGAATGGGTCTGCAGAGAATGGGTCTGCAGGTGCTTCGTTGGTCGGGGAAAAGATGGAGGCCGGAGGAGCCACCACGCTGGCCAGGGGAGAGGGTGGTGGGGTTGCGGAGGCTGCTCTGGTTGGGGAAGAGGAAGGAGGGGAAGAAGATGCTACCTTAGCTGGGGGAGAGGATGGAGCCACCGGGGGTGGTCTGGCTGGGGGAGAGGATGGAGCCACCGGGGGTGGTCTGGCTGGGGGAGAGGATGGAGCCACCGGGGCTTCTCTTGGGGGAGAGGACAGGGCAGCAGGGGCTGCTCTTGGGGGAGAGGATGGGGCTACAGGGGCTGCCTTGGTTGGGGGAGAGGATGGGGCAGCAGAGGCTGCCTTTTTGGGAGAGGATGGGGCAGCAGATGCTGCCTTTTTGGGAGAGGATGGGGCAGCAGATGCTGCCTTTTTGGGAGAGGATGGGGCTGCTTTAGCTTGGCCAGGGGTTGGTGGCGAGGCTTTGGCGGTGCCTGAAGCTGGGGTTGGTTTGGAGACCGATCCTGCCCTGATCATCGGAGGAGGAGGCCTTTGCACTGGCGGTCTTGTTGTGACTGAGGCAGCCTTCTGGACTGGGGCCGGCTTCGCAGCCTGGGTTGTTTTCTGAGCTTGGCCTTGACCAGGTTTCTGGGTCTGGCTGGACTTTGGCACTGGTTCAGATGTTTTTTTGGCTGTATCGGGGGATTTATCCACACTCTGTGGTTTCACCGGTGCCCCTGGAGGATGCAAAGATGAAGAGTTCTGTTACATTGTGATTGTGAACACCAGAAGACCAGAAAAACTATCATCCACCACCTGTTGATTCAATGCACCAGATAGAAAAAAAGAACAGGCACCCTCAAAACTCACCAAAAGTCCAAAGCAGATAATGGTACAAAATGTGATGGCTTTGCCATGCCCATTCAAATAACAAAGCTTCATATACACAGAAATCCTAACCAGCTTGATTTGTCACTTTTATCTGTGTGTGGAGCAAGTGCTGCATGTTTGGCTCACAATGACCACCAGATGGGAGCAAATCAACAGCTATAGCACAACCACATTATGCATACGATTAAAAGGTGCTTGTTTGTGGATGCGTTTGCTGTATTGAAGCCCCATTAACAAACACAAGGGGGCAGTATGGTTACAAAAGGAGATATAATAATTAAAAAAAATGAATTAGAGGAGAGTAATGGTAAGAGGACAGAAAAAGGAAAGAAGTGGAAACAAGCAGGAGAGGACAGGAGAGGAGAGGAGAGGGAATGAATGCAGGCTGGCTGGCATCAGTTACTGAAACACACACAATAAAGGTACAAGCTAATTAAGCCAGTATAGTTCATGCTGAGCATTAAGGTGCTAGGATGAATTTCCAATGGTTCTGCAAAGTATAGCCTGTATACAAAGGCAGATCTCAGATCTGTTTCCTAGACAGTTTTAAAGGATGTGACGTAATATATCACGTCTGTTTCCAGAAGCTTTGGACAGAAAATAGTCATTTTGAATTTAACAAATACCATTCGTTTATAGTATCTGACAAATATGATTGGTGTTTGTGTAGTGGTAATCTGGTATTACGGTATGTACAGTATAGTGTTGGTAGATTGAAATCATTTTACATTGATACAGTCAGTGCTTACAGAGCTAATGAAAATTCACCATTCCCAGAAACAGACATTTTTCTCACATGAACAGTATTCAGAATAATTCAGAATGGTCGTGCATGACGACTCTTACATTTTATTAAACTGTTTGTCTTAAAGCATCCAAATGGTGGCTTTGGGGCTCACATGAAAACCAAAGAAAACATTTCATGCAAAACAACATACATGTCCAAAGTTAAATGTAGTTTTTGCCATGATACAAGCTACAACCAGTCCAATGATTTTGAATAAATGCATTCATTTTAAGGAGTCAGGTTCAGGTTTTCTCTGAAGAGGTGTGATATATTTTTTTATATATGGAGTTTGAACTGAAGGTGTATAGGCTTAACAAAGTTTTGGAATGGCTAAAGTAAATGTTGGATGTATCGAAGACAGAGCTATAGGTATAGTCTGGCGTATCCAGACAACTATTCCACAATATCCGAATGTGGAATCTGGAACAGTGGAACTAAACCTCCTGAAATCCGAGTAAGGATTTTCCGTTCACAAAAACATTATTTAAAAACTTATTAGAGCTTTTCTTTTTTTTCTTCCATTTCTGCTAAGCAGCAAGCTATGTACTGTATATGATTAGATGATTTCTGTTTATATTAGGATAAATGTGCGCGACTGTAAAGACGAAACGGAAGTGGGGAGGAGGCGCCACTTCAGCTTTATATTTTACTCATGATAGAACTTCCGTTGCTCCAGACTGTATGATGAAAGCATTTGAAATTTTCGAGAGGCAACAGTCTGGCAACGCGAGACTAGTTTGTTGCTTAATGCAAAACATACCATGGCAGAGGGAGCTTTATTGCTGGGTAGAGGAAAACCACCAGCGTGTTTACCAGGACAGACTCTGCACCACGATAAAGTGATTTACTGAAGAGGTTACAAAAAAACCGCATATGGTAAATAAAAGGACAGAAGAGCCCTCAATTTTCACAGTTGAGCATTAGCAGCGAACGTAAGAGATGGTCAATATTTCTGTTTAGAATCAACAAAATTAGTCTAATCAGACTTCTGTAAAGAAACCTTTATGCTGTAGACACAATACAATATCCAACACTGTCATACACAAAACAACCAGATTTAATGAAAAACAACACAATGGAATATACACATTTGCCACATCCATGCAGAATTAATTGACACAAATGTCTGATGTTAGATAACACATTTAACATGTTTACATTGACATGGACAGGAGACAGACACAAAGTTAGTTTACGACACACTGAGAGAAAAATGGCTTTTGGCCTTCTAAATTGACTAGTTGTTTTTCAAACAAGGTTCATGTTTTAGGTTGTTATTAGAGATAGCAAAATATGAGTGTAAATGCTTTCTTTCGTTTTAGCGATTTTAGCTATTTGTGACAGGGGGGGGGGGGGGGGGGGGGAATTCGAACATGGGGCTAAATATGTGTATTTTTGTACAACATTTTATAGTAATTAATTTTTTTAATATTTACCTACTAGCCCCTATAAAATTAGAAGTTCACAGGATCTATTGAATGTGACATATTGAGCCTATACGACACACAGTATGGCAGCCCCCTAGTACCTATACCTTCACATTCAGTAGATCCTGTGATGCAAGTTGTAATTTCCTGGGGACTAGTAGGACTATAGTAAATGTTAAAGAAATCACTGTACATTTTGTAAAAGAAAGATGTATTTAGCCCCATGTTCGAATGCCCCCGCCCTCCTCTGGCTAAAATGAAAGAAAGCAGCAAATGAAGAAAAAAAAAAAACCCATTACACTCATCTTTTGACTTTCTCTAATAACAACCTAAAACATGAACCTTGGTTGAAAAAAAAATAAAGTTGTCCTGTTACAATTGCTCCCATGAGGCACATTTTAGTCTTAACAGAACAGCCCAGAGCGCAAACACCACCACACTACCAAAGAAGCCAAGCTGGAAACAGTTAAGCCTTACAGTACATTGTGTGTGTGTGTGTGTGTGTGTGTGTGTGTGTGTGTTACATTAGCCTACAATTGGAAAAAAAAGTCAAATTGAAATAAAGAACTGCTCGTTTTATTCAAGTTCACCTTCTGCAATGACGTGCGATTCGGTGGCTAATCGGGACATAACTCGGACGGCGTCGACTAAACATGCCTCCGCAATAAGGCTGGACACGTCGTAGCTCACTGGGCGGTGCGGGCGGCCGTGTCTCATGGCACGAGTCACCTTCAAGGCCTCCGACGGTGAAACTCCGAGCGCACCTTTTTCCAATCGAACTGGTTTTCCAAAATCGCACTGTGACATGACATGTACGTTCGCTTCTATAGAAGCAATATTTGTAAGGCAAAGAAAGGCAGGTTTTATTTTAGCACAATGCTGATGCACACCTCAGAAGGTGACAGGGGCGTAGGGCAATAGAGCATACGTTAACAGTTTGACTCCATAAAACGCGTAACCCGCATTTTAATCAAATATTCTATGCTGCCGAGATTGTTTTATTGCCTTTAAAATCCGGCGAAAAAAGGTTCCTCCGTTTGTTATGAACGATCGCACCACCCGCCATCTTGGTGCCCGCAAGACCGCAGCGCAAGACCCTCCTCGATGAGGCATTGTACCCCGTTCATTTGCATTGGCCTCAATTTCCCAGAAGCCCTAGCAGCACACAGCATGTGTTGATTTCCGGTTTCGTCATCATAACGTGAAGGTCTCGTCTCTAGCTCCACGGCAAAGACGGAGTTTCTTTTTAATTATTACAATACAGCGGATTAAACACATAAAACAAAAGGCGGGAATGTCGTAGTAAGCGCCATCGAACCCTGGATTAAACAATTAGCGGCCGTCAAACTGTTAAAAAAAGGTATCTTTGAAAAACAAAGAAAAGGTCCCGCACACTGTCAGACACCGTCTGTCCTGATGAAGGTCGACCTAATAGTAAATTCAGTTGGTGTTTTTGCTGTGATGCTTTCGCAGCATTTAAAGCTATATTTGTGTTCTATTATATTATATATCTTTATATTTCCCCCAAATAAAGTTGTCATTTTACATTAACTTTACAATAGATGTTTTGTTTCTATATAAATGAGGACATAACCTGAAATCCATGAAAGTGATATAAACTAAAACAGTAATTCACCAGAGTATTACACGCACGCACGCACGCACCCAAACCACATGCGTAATAGAATCTCTCTAGCTCCTGTGTTTTACTGAGGGTGAACAGTGTTCTGACAACCTTGAGGAGGAGGTCGCTGGCCAGGGGTCCTGTTTGGATCCACCACACCCTCCTTCTGGACGCTCTGGAGAGAGAGAGAGATTCATTGGAAGGGCTGTTCAGTAGTTAAGTCACATCATTACACCATATAGGAACAAAAACCAAAATCCTTTTTCATTACAATTAGGGTGACCAAAGTGTCCATTTGAAGGACAGAATTATGGCTTGTATGGGAAAGGAAAGGAAAGGTACTATGTTTACCCAGGGTAACTGGACTAAGGAAAGGAAAGGTACTATGTTTACCCAGGGTAACTGGACTAAGGAAAGGAAAGGTACTATGTTTACCCAGGGTAACTGGACTAAGGAAAGGAAAGGTACTATGTTTACCCAGGGTAACTGGACTAAGGAAAGGAAAGGTACTATGTTTACCCAGGGTAACTGGACTAAGGAAAGGAAAGGTACTATGTTTACCCAGGGTAACTGGACTAAGGAAAGGAAAGGTACTATGTTTACCCAGGGTAACTGGACTAAGGAAAGGAAAGGTACTATGTTTACCCAGGGTAACTGGACTAAGCTCAATAACTTGTTTACAGCCAGGCCCTGCTGGGGACACAAGTGGGACGGAACGGGGTGTGCCTTGATGTCATATTCGACCATGTACATGTACTCATATACTGTAATATGTAATATAACAATACAAATATATTGTATCTTGAATCAAGGCCTGTTGCAGATATGCATTTTGAGGAAATCAAATTAAATGTAATAGTATCTGGATATCAGTATGTATTGGGCCGATTGTGAGAATGGCTTTGAGACGTGAACTCTATGCAGTTGCGTTTGTAAAACCTGTATAAATGGATCCAGTGGTATCCATTTATAAGAATGGTTCCCACACTTTTCAGCCTGTGACCCAAAACAGAAATGATTCCCCCAGGGAGCCAGACGTAGTGAAAATAGATCGGCTATTTTCACTACGTCTTCAATATTTCTTTTAATTTATGGAATTTCTCAGATTTTTCTTTCATTTCACCATGACGTTACATTTTGAAGGGACATTTACGAGACATTACTGGGGGAAAAAATCTTTGGATTTTGTTATTAATTCATGAAAAGTTTAGCTTTTTTTGGGAATGTTTTTTTTTTAAATGTTTTGAGATTATAATAATTAAAAACCAAAATGTAGTGAAACAAAAAACTAAGAGAATCAAAGGTGCACAATCGGAAAAAAACATGAACGCTCTGGTTTACCTGTTGGGGCTGGACAGTGGTGGGCTTCTGGCCCTGAGGGGAGCGGGCTGCAGGGGAGCGGGATGCAGGGGAGCGGGCCGACCCAGCCTTGGCAGCCAGGGCCTGGTTCATCTTAGACAGGACCACCTCGGAGATGAGCAGCCGGTCCTCTGCCTGGTGCTCACCGATGAGCTGCAGAGATGATCCCATCACCTGGTGGACAGAGGAGGAGGACAGGGGCAGTCATCATGGGCGTCGAGACTATACTGTTCAGGAGAGGAGAATTTGTTGTGGTTTTTAATCCAACATTAGTTAATAGCAGGCAGACTCTTCACATACTAGAAGAGCATGTCTGAAATAAATGTCAGAGCTGAAATCGACATGTAAATATGAAATACATGTAGCTATAGGTGTAATGTTAGAGTCCACAGAAGTGAGCCTTAGAGTCCACAGAAGTGAGCCTTAGAGTCCACAGAAGTGAGCCTTAGGCGCGATTCATACTCCTATTTTAGAGATGAATAAAAGTCGGTTCGGCTCTGTAGAGCCTACAATGTGATGTCATTTGAGGTTCGGGGGGGCGGGTACCGTCCTAAAGTCGGCTCTTCGGTGCTTCTGACGAGCCGAAATCATTTCGGCACTACAGCGGTAAAATAGGAGTATGAATCGGCCCTTAGAGTCCACAGAAGTGAACCGAAAGGCTCATACATACTCCAGTTTTTGGTGATAGGTTATCACCGTTTTAGGTGATAGCTTATCACCTAAAACCGTTTTAGGTGATAGGTGATAAGAGTTGAGGCCATCATACTTGCGGTGATGTCCTTAAGGATTGACCCCGCCTCCCTGTGGTTTACCCAACTTCTAGACCAATCAGTGAATGGGGTGATAGCTCCAGAGTGAAAAGACTTGTCTGATAGTAAAAACAGAGAGATGGGTCTGTGTCCGCGGTGATAGCTGATCATCACCGCGACTGACGTAATGGTATAGTCTTCCCAAAAACGCGGTGATAGCCTATCTCCACAAACTGGAGTATGTATGAGCCTTTAGAGTCCACAGAAGTGAGCCACATTCCGTTGCTGAGCAGGGACTGTGATTTCACAGTCACACGGGTGTGATATACAGTATATTTTTTAAATGGCACAAATCCCGGCCTTGATATTTGCACTTGCAGAATAGGCTTAGTGCTTTGACAAAGTGTGGAAATACTGCACAGGACCCTGGAACGATTATGTTTGGCAGGGGACTGAGTTCCATTTGTAACGCTCCTATAATAAGTCCTGGAGCGATGCAGCGATGTGTCACCACCACAGCCAGAAGTCATAATCAACTGCATGGAGTGGAGCCACCAGAGCACACGGCGGACCAACATAATTTTTCTATGGCGATGCAAGGACAGGCCACCCTCAGAGTGTTTTCAATAAGTCTCCTTAAGAACATATCCCCATAGCAACCAAACATTCTTTGGTGCCGGGGAGGGATGGGGGTGGGGGGATTATCATCCATCAGGGAAGATACTGTATAGGAGAACACGCACACACACACACAGTGTCAATTAGATTATGGAATATATCTCTTTCTCTAGGCTACAAACTTTGGGAAAGATCAGTCCATTAAATTCCGTCCATGGAGCTAATCCAATAATGTACTTTTACCTTAATAAATCTATACAAACAAAAGGGGTCTATATTTTGGTCACCCTCCTTCTTTTCTTCCCTCTATCTTGGCTGAACATAGCTGATCTACAAGCTCATAGCCTATGCAAGATGCCCACCCCGGAATAGGACTGCTGGGGTTCATGTGGTTCAATCACATTGATCACTGCTGCAATCAAGCCTGCTCTGCATGCAGGACAGGTGCATGGGAGGAAAATCAATGGCATCTCGACCTTGACCACCAATCAAAAATCACAGGAGCGGTCATTCTTGAACCTCATTGTGCCATCTTTATGGCATCCAGAGTTCCAGACCCCTTTTCCGCAGAGATCAAAGCTTTTACATTTTTAAATTTTACTATTTTTGTATGCTTCACCAGCTCATATGTTGCGCAACATTCAATGTTATTTTCCGGTGGGACATCATCGAAAATGTTCCCCCCCATTTTAGCCGACGAGATCGAAAATCTTAAAACGTGAATAACTCTTGATCTAAATCATTCCGTCCAATTCTAAGAAAAGATTATGTGTTAAGACAGCCCATCGCGGTCCCGTCGCTAGTCGCGTTAGAATTAATCTTACCTCCCGTTGTTGATTCGAGTCGAGTGTGTTTTGGCTACATCAAGCTACTTCAGCCACATCCGGGATAGACGGATTTGTTTAAATCCACATTAATGCTCAAAAACCACTATAAGCACTATAAGCTGTTAGTATAAGTTTGGCTAAAGTGAGGATAATATAAGGACACACATGCAAGTATAAAGTCACTTTAGCAACTTTGATGAGGCAGTATTGTGCTCATTTACTGAAATGTTATATGTTGGACATATTTTAGGCTAGTTTCTACCCGACAGAGACTGTTTATATTATCGATATTTTTTTGTCGTGATGAGTGATGACTGAACAAAAAACTACTACTACAATTTAAAGCGTAAAATGAAACCAAATGGAAATTCTATAAACAATTAAAGAGAATGTAGAAGAACTGTTATTTTTTTGTATTAATATTTTTTATCCCACGATTTTGCAACCCAGTTTTTCACCTCAGTTTGTAATCCTGGGCGCTACACTTCCTCTGCCAACCTGGGGGGGGGGGGGGGGGGGGAACAGCGGACTGGCCTCATGCTTCCTTCTATGCATGAGGAGTCCAAGCTGCTTCTTTTCACCTGACATGGGGGAGTTTCCCGGGCCGGACGTAGCGCGTGGAAGGAACACGTTATTCCGACCAGTTCCTTTTCCATTTTTATCAACGCTTGCCTGTTATCTCTCCCATGGTACCACATCAATACAGCATGGAATTGTGGACAAATCGTATCTAAAGACAACAAACCATTCTGGGTCTGAGAGGCTAATATGTCATCTAATGGTGGTCCGCGGCTCAAATGCCAAATAAATAATGGGCCTTGATATGAAACGGGTTAAAACCACCCAAAAAGAAAACCTGAATATTATATCAGTGAAATGAGTGTATAGTGGGCAGCTGTCATGCACTGTCCACCAATGAAAACAATATTCTCATTTTCCATTAACTGCCCTGCCCACATGTCTGTGTGTTGGGAGTCTCATTCTAGAAGCGTGTGTGTGTGTGTGTGTGTGTGTGCGCACGCTCGTGCATGTGTGTGTGTATCCCCTCTGTGTGGGTGTGAATATAATGTGACATTAAACATGGACACAGGGCCCAGGCCGTAGCGTAACAGTCTGGGCACCGGACTGGTGATCCAGTCGCGGTGTGCCGCGGGTTCGACTCCCGGACCCGACACGGCCTTTACCGCATGTCATCCCCCATCTCTCTCCCGTTTCCTGTCAGCCTACTTTCTGTCCCTTAAAAAATCAATAAAAGGCGTAAGCCGCAAAAAAATATCTAAAAAAAAAAAAAAAAAAAAAAAAAGACATGGACACAGCAACCAGCGTTCATCTGCCATGCACTGACATTGTGCTCAAGCCTTCTAGGAAACACAACCCATGGACTGAGAAAGACAGACCAAAGGAGAAAGCAAAATAAAGAGATGGAAGATACAAACAGGGAGATAAACACACACACACAAATCTATTCATATTCTCACTGACAATTGTGCCAAATAACAGGCCATGTCAAAGGATTATGATAGAATACAAGCAGTGATGTGTTCTAGGTTGTTTTTTTTCGTAGTGTATACGGTATACCATAATGATTCCTCCCACGCGCATATGTGCTGTTCATTTTAATTGTTTATTAATCAGTCCGTTTGTCTGTCCGCCCACTCCGCTCACCTCAGTGATGTAGTCATTGCCATCCTTGCCACAGATGGCTTTGACAGCACAGATATCCAGTCCACCAAATATCTCTGAGCAGGTGTCAACCCACAGCTTGTACCTGAAACAACAAGAGATACACAGGCATTGATACTAAAGGTCTAACAAGAGTTATTGCATTCGGCCTCTTTTTGTTTAGAAATGACATGTTAATATTATCCCATGAGAAAGCAAAAATGTTGATTGATGATGTTAACAAGACTTTAAGAAAATTGAGAAGGGAAAATACCTTTTGTTGTACCTGCACACTTACATTGTGATCACCCACTGGCAGAGTTTCACATTTGAATAGAATTCCTCAACCGTGGGTTGTAGTTACCTGGCCAGGATATTATGTCCAAGATATTCTCAATTAGCAATATGAATGGGTTTCATATGTGCTCTTTCCATAGAACCGAATCATTCAGTTCCTTGTATAATTTAGATTATGAATGCTTCTTTCAGAAAGAAGCCTTCTACTTCAAACTGATGATTGTCTCTTATTATTCACCCTCTCTCTTTGAAAAGAAATGATGGGCATATACGGTATAGCTCAGGCTATAAATATTTTTTTCTTCTGAAAAGTCATACAAATTATTGTAATTATCTATTACTGGCAGTGACAACGCATAGCGATTATTATGCACTACACAAGATGTACTTCTGTTCTCGTGAAATCTGTAACACAAGCTTCCTTCTGTAAATCCATACAGATTTCTAAGGAAATGTGTTATGGAATTCATAACGCTGATAGTGACACATTCAGGGTCAATTCAATTTTCAGGGTCGTATTATATAATTCATGACAGCAACACATAAAGCTACAACTGGTGCATAATTCCCCTCAGATGGTACAGACCGGCTCACAGTAGTAGAGAGACTGGGTGAAGAGAAGGTTTCCAATTAGGACAGCGACGGTAACTTGTGAACAATTTACATTGTTGCCTGCTTGGGTACCTACTGAGAGACTGATGCTTGTGAAATAGTGACCAAAATAAATAAATCCCTCAATAGTAAGGAATATTTCCACCCCTCTCTCTGTTTCTGGTGCCCCCTACTGGTATAAATAAGTCACATACTCACTTATACATACACATACACACATGCAGGTAAACAGGTACACGGACATTGCTGCTTGTAGGAGTGGTTGCAACACTCAAAAAGTTGCGGGCGTGTGCACGAAACGACACCAAATTCACGGGCTCATGTAAATACGCTTGCGTTGTCGCACCGCAAAAACGCAGGTCTCATTGAAAATGAACTACTACTACAGTATAGGCGCTTTTATCGCTCCCCGTTTGCAAGGCCCTTTAGACTTGAAGAAGGCATGGTTATACCTGCCCAAACGTTGGTTTATTCACTCTGCGTCATATTGGCACTACCAGAGTGCATGAGCGGCCACTTTCTTGCCCCTTGAAGCAGGGACATGCAGAGAGTGTTAGAGAGCTTGTAGATCAGCTATTTTCGGGGCGCCACCCAGCACTCTTTAGCTAGTGGAAATGCAGGTGTATACGACATGAATTTCGAAAAAAAACGAAGTTGTTCAACGCAAAATGCTGCGTTCAAGTTCAGGAGACTAAGGAAAAAAGGCAATTCTCCTGAATGCTGCCTTCCGGCATGGAAAAGAGTGGCATTTTGCATTTCTTTCACCATTAGTAAACGCTGCATTTGTGGTCTGGAGCGGGCAGTTGTTTTACAGACGGGTAAAAGGGCAGCTAGGGGATGAACGTCCCTGCCTTGAAGTGACCGACTGCATGGCTGTCATATTTGTGGCTCAGCAGCTGTGACAAGTGTGACACAATCTGTGCATTCTAGATGAGGCAGTGCAGCGCTCACTTGTCAGTCATGGCTACTTGTTCCAACATGGCCGACCCAGTGTTGCTCTTCCAGTTACCAGAGATGGATGTTCGCCTGGAAAAAGAGGAAACAGTTCACACGCACGCACGCACACACACGCGCACACGCACACGCACACACACACACACACACACACACACACACACACACACACACACACACACACACACACACACACACACACACACACACACACACACACACACACACACACACACACGTTAGATTTGTAATAAAAAGATTTGAGTTGAAAACGTTCACTCTGACAGAATATATATTCAAAGATTTGCACCACATTTTCACAATTTTTCAAAAATAGTAGTGCCGCGCTATGAGCTTTTAGATCTGCTATTTTTCAATAGCTAAAGTAGAACAGAATGCTTAAAACACCAAAAGGGGATAAAATAATGCTTAAAGTGGTTAATAGCTAAGGTGACACAGATGTGTTCCAGGTCTTACTGTAACTTAATGGGTTTGGTTTCTCAGTGACAATCACCACAGACACACAGCGTGTGTATACACACATGTATGCTTTGTAGTCGGCGCCGATCTTCTGGACTCTGATGTCGTATTTGGCATCTACGAAGGGCTCCGTGGTGGTGTATGTCTGAGTGATGGCCACCACACTGGCAATGTCCTGGAAGTCACTCACATTGTCCACTTTCACCTACGGCACAAACATCAGACGCAACGGTCAGAGTCCAGCCCAACTTATAGGTCGCCATAATTATGATGGGAGAAAAACTCGACAACGACGTGACGCGCATCGGCTATTTTTCCGGCGTCGTATACGACGGAGCATTAATTCAGTCAGAACAAACTCATTCATTTATTTTATTTAAAGGACAACTTTAGTTTTTTTCAACCAAGGTTCATGTTTTAGGTTGTTATCAGAGAAAGTATAAGATAAATGTTTATTTTTTTCATTTGCTGCTTTCTTTTGTTTTAGTGATTTTAGCTGTTTTTTATAGGGGGGCAGGGGCATTCGAGCATGGGGCTAAATATGTATTTCTTTACAAAATGTTATAGCGATTACTTTTTTTATTATTTACTATAGTCCTACTACACCCCAAGAAATTACATCTGGCTACAAAATATCACAGGATCTATACTGAATGTGAAGGTAGCCTACTGGGGGAAGCACTGTGTGTATAGACCGATTCCGTACCGGTTTCATGGTCGCAGCCTACGTATTTCCTGTAGGCGGACTCGACATAGCTGCGGGAGTAAAACCCTCACCAGGCGCACCTCTTCCACTACAGTGAACGGCAGAGTGACTGATGTTAGTTTGCCTCAAACTTTACTCCTTTACCTGCTTTTTTACTAACACTAACATTACAAAGATGCCCAGAACATCGAGATGAACCTGTGTAGTTTATGGCTGCTCCAACAGTAGTGGCAACATAAAAAAAAAAAAAAAAAACGGAATGTCTAATATCCACCTCGGTGGCGGAGACCAGAGCCATTGAGTAATGGTTGAGACAAAGCAGTGAAGGGTCCTGAAAGATACGTAATTTCAGTCTTACCCAATACCCAATCTTTCTGTTTTATGAACACAAGGCTGCTGTATTTTATACCTCATACTAAGCATTTAAAGTATGAGGTATAAAGTACAGCAGCCTTGTGTTAATAAACAGAAAGATTTGGTATTGGGTAAGACTTGCGTTATGTATCTTTCACTGCTTTGTCTCAACCATTACTCAATGGCTCTGGTCTCCGCCACAGCGGTGGATATTAGACATTCCGTTTATTTTTATTTTTTATGTTGCCACTACTGTTGGAGCAGCCATAAACTACACAGGTTCATCTCGATGTTCTGGGCATCTTTGTAACGTTAGTGTTAGTAAAAAAGCAGGTAAAGGAGTAAAGTTTGAGGCAAACTTACATCAGTCACTCTGCCGTTCACTGTAGTGGAAGAGGTGAGCCTGGTGAGGGTTTTACTCCCGCAGCTATGTCGAGTCCGCCTACAGGAAATACGTAGGCTGCGACCATGAAACCGGTACGGAATCGGTCTATAGGCTCAATATGCCGGTTTGACACATTCAATATATCCTGTGATCTTCTGTGGCCAGATGTAATTTCTTGAGGTCTAGTAGGACTACAGTAAATAATAAAAAAATAAATCGCTATAACATTTTGTAAAGAAATACATATTTAACCCCATGCTCGAATGCCTGTCAAAAACAGCTAAAATCCATAAAACGGAAGAAAGCAAAAAAAATACACTCACCTTTTACTTTCTCTAATAACAACCTGAAACATGAACATTGGTTGAAAAAAGTTGTCCTTTAACCAGTAAAAACCACATTGAGACTGAAGTCTCTTTTACACAGTGTGAACTGGCCAAGAGAAGAGGCACAATAAGTGACACAGCTCTGCCGGTAAATGCACAAAAAAAGGACAAACATACAATGCTCAGAAATACAGTAGGCTACCCACTACCGAAGAAGATCAAAGGGAGAACAGGAATGTTTAATAATGCGACGAATAAGGACTAATATATATAAAAACTAAGCAACAAAATTTGCTAGAAAACTAAAAAGCAAGTGAACATTTGTTATTCGTCAAAGAATGAACAGTGTATGGGAAGTGCGCCCATGGCAATCCTTTTAAAGCTCACTAGGGGAATCAGCAAGTTTGAGTCTGGTCTGTAGGTCATTCCAAGACCAGGGTCTCATGAATGGATGGAATAAATTATTTATTGAATATAAAATGAGCAATACATTTATTATGGTTTGTCGAGTAATTGGATCTGCTGTTTAGGTACTCAGATCAAGTGCATCAGTCCTAACCATAGGGACCCTGAATCCCCCGGTACCTAAACAGCAGATCCAAAACGACAGGTGGTAGCTGTGGTAACAACTTGATACGCAGCCTCTGGACCTCGGAACAGAAGTTTTGGCAGTTCCTAAAACTAAGCTTAATATAAACTTTATTACAGGCTCGTGGCCCACAAGGTAAGACAAGTAGATTTTTTACTGCCTTGGACTCTGAAACGACCTATTAAACGTTGGATTGAAAGTTGGCTTTAAAAGACATTAAACAGAGTGAACTAGCGTTACCTTCCCCATTCTAAAAGACATTAAACAGAGTGAACTAGCGTTACCTTCCCCATTCTAAAAGACATTAAACAGAGTGAACTAGCGTTACCTTCCCCATTCTAAAAGACATTAAACAGAGTGAACTAGCGTTACCTTCCCCATTCCAGAATGGGCATGTCCAATCTTGACCACTACTGGGAAGCTTGGTGTGGTAATCTGAGTCAGAAAAACACATGAGAAAAATGGCAAACGTTACTAAATGGCAACATTATACCGAACAGATTTATCAACAAAACAGTAACCTGCTTTGCTGCACATTTGTTGAACAGGACACAAATATTATGTTTTTCAAAATATTTTTATTTTGGTTTTATAACAGTATGGGTGTCAAGTCACAGGTTCATAGAAAACATATGTATAATATAATGTTAAGTATCAGTGACTGAGGTAAACAAACATACTGTATAAATCACAGAGATCGTGGGCAGACATAATGAAAAGACTATGTTATTGTGCAAAACATGCCCCTTCAAGACATTTTCTCCCCTTCAAGTCCCAAAGCCAATTCCCCAGCCTCCATCTCTGCTAACCCCCACAATCAGTCATTGGGAGGGTGAAGAAAGCCTCAGGTCTCCTCCGATACCCGGGCCGTCAAGCCAACATCTTCTTTCCACCCGACAGTCTCACTAGGGCATGTGGAGGTAACACGCTATCCCCCCCCACCTCCTCCCTCCCCTGAACAGGCACCCTGACGGCTTGTGGGGATCAATGCCACAAATAATCTTTGAATTTGTTATTTGGAAAATACTTTTGTAGCTGAAATGGAGTTGTCAATGCCCTCGCATCGTAACTGTTACTTTCAGCATCAATGGAGGGCGTGATCCACACGATAGGACAAAGATAACCAGAATTCAGAATGATCTTATTGTCACTTCAGAGGTTTAGTTCTGGGAAACAGTGGGTGAAATTCGTTTTTGTGCAAGGTCCATCGTCTTTGTTATTCTCCATAAAAGCGAAAGGAAAGAAGAAGAGGGGGCGTGAGATGAGAGACAGAGAGAGAGAGGAGAGAGAGAGAGACAGAAAAAGAGAGAGATCAATAAAAAACAACAACAACAAACAGTTTATCTCCACATAGTAGTATTAATTAACCGAGGTAAGACATATTGAAGATGTGTGAGCATATACAGCAGGCCTACTGTACAGTAGCATTGTTTTTGTCGACTAAAACTATGACGAAAAATGTTCGTCGACTACCTTTTTCACTGACGAAAACTAAATGGAAACTAAATAAAAACTAAGCTATGGTGACTAAAAGTAAGACTAAATGGGGGCACTGGTTCCCTCCTCCGCGTCATCAGTGCCCATACCCGAGGCGGGGGTTGGCGAAAAGGCCTTTCTGTGTGGAGTTTGCATGTTCTCCCCGTGTCCCCTAGGGTAGATACCCTCACAAAAACATGCAGTAATCCTGGTCTCTAAAACTACCTTCCCCTGGCCAGCCGGGGCGCCTGATGGAGGGGAAAGGAACTGGTCGGAATAACGTGTCCCTTCCACGCGCTACGTCCGGCCGGGGAAATTCCCCTCTGTCAGGTGAAAAGAAGCAGCTTGGACTCCTCATGCATAGAAGGAGGCATGAGGTCAGTCCGCTGCCCCCCCCCAGGTTGGCAGAGGAAGTGTAGCGCCCAGGATTACATTGGATAATTGGCACTGGGTGAAAAGAAAACTGGGTTGCAAAATCGTGGGATAAAAATGTAGAAAAAAAAAAATATATATATATATTGACAATTTCGTCCACAAATAAAAACTAAACTAGACTAAAATGTTAGGAAGGGACTAGTGGACAAGAGATCTAGTATAAGTCATTTTACACTTGGTTGCATGCTGAAAATATTTTTCAGCAAGTGTAAAATCAGTCATTATGACGGAATCGAGGCCCGCCAAAATACATTTTAGTCGACTAAATCAACTGTAGATTTAGTGGACTAAAATCTTATGATATTTAGTCGACTAAAACTGGACTAACACTAAAACACTCCAGGTGACTAAAATGTGACTAAAACTAAATGAAAACAATTGAGAGACTATGACAAAAAACAAAAATCAAAATTTGCTGCCAAAAACAACACTGCTGTGCAGTACGTGGCATTAAGGTGCTGAGTGTCAGCTTCGACCGCATGGTCCACATGAGGTAACGGCCATTGATATAGGCCTAATGGGCAACTGAGGGCCCCCAACCTTTGTCAAAACTTGAATTACCTTTTTATTTGTATTTATCTTTTGGATTCAGACAGCCAGCAATGGGTAAAACGCTCCCAAAAAAAACAATTAGTCACTAATACACATCTATAGGGGCCACAATCTGCATTCAAATATTTTCCTAGAAGCTTTGTCATTGGTCAATTTGCCTGTCTACTTCCTGATTGGTTAGTCATTTCGACCGGGTTTTTTCTTCGACTAATGAGAAAGCTTCTAGGAAAATCTTTGAATGCAGATTGTGGCCCCTAGATGTGTCACAGAGACTACAGTTTTTGGAAGAGCGTTCTACCCATTGCTGGCTGTCTGAATAACAAAAAAAAATAATCATTAAAATATTGCTTATAGCAGCTTTAATGTGGCCCTCAGGTTAATATCACAATACTGATATATTATTGATTTGCAAACATGACCCGCTTTAATTACTGTACTTCAGTCTAAATTAGTCTCTTAATGAGTATAATAATTACAATGTTGTCTTTTTTATGTCCAATGTATTTTGCATTTAGTTTATAAAGTTAACATAACTATCATTAAAGGCATTTGAAAGGCTTTTAAATTAAATTAAATCATTTCAGGATTCCAATTGAAAAAGAGCAAAAAATTATTCAGGTTTTCAAATAATAGCACAAATAGCTGATCTAACAGCTCAGACGTGTTATGATCGGCTAGATCGTCTATTTTTGCTAACACATTAATAATGCAATGTGGCCCGCTGGAGTGAGTGTGGAAATATGGTATAATCCACAGAGCAGCGATGTGCTTTCTGCTTTGCGCTTGTTGTCCCTACCGCTTTGTGTGCGTATGTTGGATGTCTGTGTGTGTGTGTGTGTGTGTGTGTGTGTGTATGCTACAGTATGTTAATACTTGGCCTACTTGAAAGCAGTAGAACTGAAAACTCCCTGCAGGGCTGAATTCATTATGTACAGAGGGCATTTTTCTTCGCAAATCCAAACACAACACTATATTATCATAATAATGTTTTGTTAAATTACCAGCATGCATAGGCCCGCAGCCGGGAATACAAACTAGGCTGGCCAGATGCAGCCTATTCACCCAGAAATACCACCTTGTTTTACAAAGATTGTTATGGGATGATTGTGACCTGTGGGAGTGCGTGCGTGCGTTTGTGCGTGCGTATTATACACTACAGTATATATAAAAAAGAAAAATCAATCTAGAAATACCAGCTCATTTTTGTATGTCTCCGCCTACCAGTTTCCCTTTACATCCAATAACTAATGACTAACGCCAGGGGCTGCCTCCGTCGGTGGGAAAGATGATTCATCTCAATGGATAGCTACCGCCCGCCTCAAGCTGGGCATCCCCCAGCCAATTAGGTGCTGTCCCGCCTCAAGATCTACCCAGAACCACAGGCAGGGTTCAGAGGAGGAAGGTTTACCACTGCATGATCTTCTCTCTGAGATAGCTACAGGGGAAGACCAGAGAGCAGAGGAAACCACTCTACAGTACATGAGTGGTTACATGGTTTATCGACCTAACAAAAGCTTTCGACCTTGTGAGTAGGAGTGGCCTCTTCCAGTTGGTCGAACGGATAGCCCCCCCAAACTCCTCTGCCTCCTTCAGTCCTTTCACACTGACATGCAAGGCAACATCCAGTTCGATGGGTCCACCTCAGACCCCTTCAGAATCTGTCGTGGTCTCAAGCAGGGATGCGTGTTTGGCACCCATCCTGTTCGTGATCTTCTTTTCCCTCCTCCTGCGCCAAGCTTTCAGTACAGCAACTGAGGGAGTCTACCTTCACACAAGGACAGATGGTAAACTATTCAAGCTTGCCCGTCTGAAAGCTAAAACAAAAGGTCAGGCCACTCGTCATCCGGGACATGCTGTTTGCCGACGACTTAGCAGTGGTAGTAGATAGGGTGAGAAGTTCAGTTACGCGGGAGAGACTCGGAGTAGAGCCGCTGCTCCTTCGCCTGGAAAGGAGCCAGCTTAGGTGGTTCGGGCATCTGGTTAGGATGCCTCTCGGGCGTCTCCCTAGGGAGGTCCTCGATGCACGTCCCACTGGGAGGAGACCCCGGGGCAGACCAAGGCGGAGGGATTACAATCCACTCACTGGCCTTGGAACGTCTCGGGATCCCCCAGGAGGAAGTCACTAATGTTGCTCTGGAGAGGGAAGTCTGGAGCTCTGTGGTGGAGCTGTTGCCCCCACGACCTGACTACGGATAAGCGGTTGAAGATGGATGGATGGATGATTTGTGAGGTCACACAGTAACCTTGTCCTTTGACCAGGTACAGTACTTACAGTAATCAGTTCATCCTCGAGTTCAAGTGGATGCTTATGCTAGTATAAGGTGTAGCCTGACTGGGGTAGGGATGTACATACGGACGCTACGTACAAGGATGTGCATTGTCTGGAAACAACGTACATCCTCTGGTCATGGCTGCCTGTCACTGTAGAACGTCCTGAAGAAGACTTTTGGTTGAAACTTTAACAAATATAGCTTTGACTGGGAGCCCTTTAAGCGAATACCAAACGAGTCGCCCATTTACCAACTCGCGTACAGCCGGCGGAACTGCTCAGCCTGGTATTCCTAAAATAACCTACTGTAAGTAAATTATGCTTAAACGGTTAAACCTAACATTATTCCTAACCTTAACCTCAGTAAAACTATATGCCTATACCTAACCCTATTCCTAAACTTAACCCCAGTAAAACTATGCCTAACCCTAAACTTATTTCTAACCTTATTCTCAGTAAAACAAAATAAAAAATACAAGAACCGCCACACTGAGCGGTCGGCGTGAGGTTGGCAGGAAAAAGAAGCGAGGGCGAGATGGTTTAGGGGCGACGGTTGCCTTTGATTTTCTTTGGTCCTGCACCTACTCTGCAGTGGATGTGCAACGTAAAACTTTTAAATAATACTTTAGATACTTTTGAAATAGCAAAAATAAAAGGGATAAAAAAATATATATCTTAGAGCTCACAATGCACTATGATGCGATGTGAGAGCATGGGTTTGAATGGTTAATAAATAGCGATCAAACCAATATACGCAAAACTAAATAAAACATGCAGGAATTATTTACAGTACACTGTATACGTTGATTTACAGTATGCTGTGTGTTTCCCTATGATTTAGATTTACACACATATTAACCCATTTTGACCTGGGAACGATTCTACAAATGTCTTCTAAATCCTGACAGTTTTCTGAAAAACCTCATGTTTCTATATCAGTCATTCTCAAAGTCGCTTTCATGTCAAGGACCCCCAAGATTAAATGTAATAGGCCGCCGACCCCCATCTGAAAATATGTTGTTCCAGGGACTACTCCTCCCCCCCCAGAAGCAAAGATTTTAGTTAAAAATGTTGGCTCTGAAAGAATATATATTCAAAGATTTGCGCCGCATTTTCATGATTTTTTAAAAATGGCAGACCTACAAGCTCGTGCTGTGAGCTTGTACTGTAGGTCTGCTATTTTTCAATAGCTAAAGTATAACATAATGCTTAATGCTTCCCGCCCACAATGGGTTAATCACTTGTCTTTCCATCACATTTCATCCACAAAGCATGACTAATCAGACACCCTCACAGCAGGCTATGGGTCGGAGGAGGAGTGGGATGGATGAGATAGTTTTTCTTTTCTTTTTTCTTCTCTTTCAAAAGGGGCGGTCCTTGAACCGTTCCTAAATTGTTGAGAACATAAGAGGCTCCCTGTGTGGCTGTGTGCAGCCCTCTCAACATTCAAGACCAGAGTGTGAGGGTGAGGAGGAGAAACCAACTATTGTGAGTGTCTGCCTGTGTTTAGGGAGAGAGAGAGAGAGAGAGAGAGAGAGAGAGAGAGAGAGAGAGAGAGAGAGAGAGAGAGAGAGAGAGAGAGAGAGAGAAACCAACAGCAAGACGGGAAGACAAGAGGGCAACGGAGAGGGGGATAAATAGACAAAGTGAGTACAAGGAGTGAGAGAGAGAGAGAGAGAGAGAGAGAGAGAGAGAGAGAGAGAGATAGAGAGAGGGAGAGGGGGAGACCAAACTATCACACTCAACCGAGCGACTCAACCTTACTTCAGGGGCACAATAAAACTTGTGAGAACATTCATTTGTATCCACAGCTGCCATTGAGCTCAGCAGAAGACATCCCACTGTGATCTCTGCTTTCCACACTGCCTTTCAACCAAGTCTGGCCCTGTTTGCTCCCTGGGAAAAAAACAAACAATTGGATCGGAAGAAGAGGACGACAGGCAAGCGTCGGAAAAGCATTTTGAGAGTTTGAGAGTTTGAGAGAGAGAGAGAGAGAGAGAGAGAGAGAGAGAGAGAGAGAGAGAGGAGTCATGGCTGTGTTTTGGGGATGCTGGGTTCCTCTGCTCCTGACTGTGTGCATGGAGGGACAGGTGGAAGGATGCAGCTGCAACCCGGCCCATCCTCAACAGCTCTTCTGTGCTGCCGAGATAGGTGAGTTTCTTTACTGAGCTGAGACCAATGCAGTGCTGTAGCTCCCTTTCGGGACCCTCGGTTAACCTTTTCTGAATTTTACTGCCGTCCAAAATTCAGAAAAGGTAACCGAGGGTCCCGAAAGAGGGCTAGCAGTGCTGCTGAGGTCATTTCACTTGCAGTCAAACAAGCTGCAAGAGCAGAAACTGTGCATGTGGTCTAAAGTTGGATGCATTGTGTCAACCCTTCTGTGCAACGTGTATAGGGTATAGGCTACTTGATGAAAACCCACCATCCTATTTGTCACAGTTCAGTTTTAGCTGAACGATTTCATTTAATAATTTCTATGGGAAATCGACATTCGGGATATACCAGTCATCGATTGATGCATATACGATTCTAGCCTATTGTAATGGATTCTAACCTTGAAGCTGCCAGTTTTGTTTTGTGGTTTGTGGTTGAACTGGCCCATGGAAATTATTAGTCTAAAACCAATTGCAGGTATTAAATGAGCAGATCAATCATTGCTTCCAGTAGTTTTTCCACAAAAGCTATAGTCAGTAGTTAACACATCCACTCAAACCTTCCCTAATAATAATGTATGTTATTTTCCAACGGATCTGCTCGAATTGCTCAAATTATGATTGAGCAATTTGATTAGCTGATTAGCTAGATATAAGTAATACAAAGATAGTAAGTAATGCCCTTGCAGTGGACGAGGAAGGCATGTATAGATGTTTTGGCTCAAGGCTAAATTACTATTTAATATACTTTATGTATTTAATTATGCAGGTCACAGGGCTGATTCAGTTAAGTTGCTGCTTAAATATAGATATTATTATGATGGAAAGTGTAATTGAGACTTAGGCTTAGTGAAGCATTGGTCACTTTAGTTTTACTGTGCCCACTTGGTCGGGAGAGTTAATGTGTTTAATGAAGCACTTTATAAAGCATAGTTCTACTTGAGCAGCCTTCTCTGTGATTACATCTACTGCAAACAGTAACATAACATGCATCGACACACCATATGGCCCAGTATCTCTTTTCTCTCAGGGGTCTGTCTGCATGGTGGTCTGTCCCTGTGTTTCTATGCCTGGTGGTCTGTCTGCCTGGTGGTCTGTCCCTGTGTTTCTCTGCCTGGTGGTCTGTCCCTGTGTTTCTCTGAGGGGTCTGTCAGCCTGGTGGTCTGTCCCTGTGTTTCTCTGAGGGGTCTGTCAGCCTGGTGGTCTGTCCCTGTGTTTCTCTGAGGGGTCTGTCAGCCTGGTGGTCTGTCCCTGTGTTTCTCTGAGGGGTCTGTCAGCCTGGTGGTCTGTCCCTGTGTTTCTCTGAGGGGTCTGTCAGCCTGGTGGTCTGTCCCTGTGTTTCTCTGAGGGGTCTGTCTGCCTGGTGGTCTGTCCCTGTGTTTCTCTGAGGGGTCTGTCAGCCTGGTGGTCTGTCCCTGTGTTTCTCTGAGGGGTCTGTCAGCCTGGTGGTCTGTCCCTGTGTTTCTCTGAGGGGTCTGTCTGCCTGGTGGTCTGTCCCTGTGTTTCTCTGAGGGGTCTGTCAGCCTGGTGGTCTGTCCCTGTGTTTCGGGGACATTTTCCTTCTCTGTTTTCTCCTCTAAACTAAGCCAAAACCAACACTGTGGGTTGACTTCGGGCCCTTCCTTGGCTCTGGTTTGCGGAGAGCAGGAGTTTGATGTGTGCGCGTGCGTGTGTTGCTGTCAAAGGTTGCACACCAGCAGAGGAGAGGGAAAGAAAGAGAATGAAAGAGAAAGCGCACTTTCTATTCTGTCTGACACTCTCGATACAGTATCTTCTCTGTCGGACTGTTCAATTAATCCAAATATTATTTGTTCAAAAGCTCTTGTTAATACAGTACGTGCCATTGTTTAAATATTTATAATAGCCACAACAAACATTAACAACAAAAAGACGACCTAAGCTAATTAAAGCATTAAGAGCTTTTGTGCTATACTATTAAGTAGGCCTACTGTATAAAACTGGGCATTCATTTATGATATAAATCAGCAATTGTATTGTACAGTAAACGGTCCAAGAGGTTGAGACAGTGGTTTGAGTTATAATACAATACGTTTGTTTATAACTCAAACCTCAAGTCTTCTGATACTGATTTACACAGCCAATGTTTACGTAAAAGAATACCCTATTAGGAGTTAATCAGAGATAATCAGAGATAAAAATAAATAAAAATCAGCTAATTGGTAACCTCTAAAATGCTAAATGAGATCTAGGTTATGGGAACACGAGGGCCGTATTTTTGGCAGTGTTTTTAGGACAGAGTTTACATGTAAAGTGTGTCATCCATTTTGGGCGGGAACCCCTTTTGGTGTTTTAAGCATTACTGTATGTTATACTTTAGCAATTGGAAGAAAAAATAATGTAAATGTGAAAATGTCTTTGCAAGTCTTTGAATATATATTATTTCAGAGCCAACGTTTTTAACTGAACTCTTTGCTTCTGGGGGGTCCCTGGAACAACATATTTTCAGATGGGGGTCAGCAGCCAATTACAGATAATCTTGGGGGTCCTTGACATGAAAATGTTTGAGAATGAAAATGTTTGAGAACGACTGACATAGAAACATGGGGTTTTCAGAAAACTGTCAGGATTTAGAAGACATTAATTGTAGAATCGGCCTCCGGTCAAAATAGGTTAACCTGCTGTGTATGTGTAAGCATAAGCACTCCCATTTCCACAATATTAAGTGCAGCTCTGTCAATACAAGCATCAGGTGACACCCTAGGATTTTATTTTAACCACATACTGTATAAACTCTAGTGGCCCTCAGTGTTGTTTTCGTTGACTAAAACCAAGACGAAAAATGTTCGTCGACTACCATATTTCACTGACGAAAACTAAATGGAAACTAAATGAAAAATAAGCCACGATGACTAAAACTAAGACTAAATATACTGGCAAATTTCGTCAACAAATAAAAACTAGACTAAAATGTTAGGAAGGGACTAGAGATCCAGTATAAGTCATTTTACAATTAGTTGCATGCTGAAAATATTGTGGGCTTGTAGATCTGCTATTTTCGGCAAGTGAAAGAAATCAGCCATTACGACGGCATCAAGGCCCGACAAAATCAAAACAACACTGTGCTTTACTTGAGTATTTCCAATTTTCAATACTTGTCTTTTACCTCTACTCCACTACATCTCGGATGCAAATATTGTACTTACAATTAGCTACTACTAGTTACTTTTTAAGATTTGGATTATTATTACCAAACATACAGATTAAGCAATACCTTTGTACTTTTACTCAAGTACATTTTTAATTCCGGACTTTAAAAAAACCTGAAATAGGCCTACTTGCCATTAATATAGTGGTTGACACTGTATTGATTAATTGCCGAGTCCCGTGGTGGGAGTTCTGCTCTGGTTTTGGTGAAATATTAAGTAGTTCCGGTCATTTTGTGGGAGGCACTGGGGCCACGCAGTAAAAGTAAATTATATCACAAAACTAACATCATTTGTATTGTTGACCTATTTCTAAAATATTAGCGCAACTTTCGTTCCTTTTTTACCCCTCTATCACATGGAACTATTTTTTGGGCGTAGTGATATGGACACAAAAAACATAGTTCCATGTGATAGAGGGGTAAAAAATGAACGAAAGTTGCACTAGAAATAGGTCAACCTCAAACATTGGACCCTCAAACTGCCTGCTAAACTGCAGAGGGTCCCAACCACTTGTACTAGTACCACTGGTGGTACACCAGTCGCCAAAAAAAAGAGAAAAAAATACAAAACTGGAATGAAATATACAGGTATAGTTGGTTGAAATAGGCTCTCCAGCCGTGCTGAAATGAGCATGACAGCACACCTAGACGTTAATATAAGATTTGAGAATGGATTAATCACATTAGAAATATCAGCAGTTGTGCTGATTAGTGATTAGACAGAGTTTTGTCAGAGCAGAAGCATTATTGGCGTAGGAATGGAACAAAAAGGGCAGGTCTATACACTCCTGTAGTTTAACATCAGTTATTATGCCAAATATCTTCTGAGGTGGTACGTAAGTATAAAAAAAGGTTGGGAACCAAAGTGCTAAAAGCAACTAACCACCACCACCTCTCCTCCTCTCATGGAAGTAAATGACAATTATAAATCTACAACACCAACTTTGATGAGGCAGTATTGCTTTGTTTTCAAAATGTAAGGTTTTCTTAATTTCCTGAAAAATGAATATTTTGGAGTTGGGTGGTTTCTTCCCTATTTTAGTCAAAATGTTCACAATAAAAGTAATGTGATATACAGTATGAGGCATTGTGAGCTCTAGCTTGTGGATCGTCTATTTTTGAATAGCCAAGGTATAAAATGTGGCTTAACACCTAACGGGACTTCGGATCTATGGGCAGTTCCCAACACCCTGATTGCACAGGACGAAGTTCACCGTCGCTTGTAGATCTTGAAAATGTGGCGCAAATCTTTGAATATATATATATTTTTTAACTCAAATCTTTGCTTCTGGAGGGGTGTCCCTGGAACAACATATTTTCAGATGGGGGGTCGACGGCCAATTTCATATTATTTTTGGGGGTCCTTGACATGAAAATGTTTGAGAACCATAGAGACATGAGGGTTTTTCAGAAAACTGTCAGGATTTAGAGGGCATTTGTAGAATCACCCTCGGGTCTAAATGGGTTTAAAATGCAGGCGTTGCTCTGTTGCATCATGGCTGTGAATGTCATGTTAGGATATAAATCCTTCGTCCTGGTTGTTGTTGTGTAAGTGTTAGACCAGTGGCCGTCAGTTGACCTTACAATGTTGTCAGAGTCCATGAGCCTGTCTGAATGAAGCCTGGTAATATGTCCCCTCGTCTGGACAATACTGGGACATTTCACTGGCTGTGTTTGTGTACGTACGTACGTTTGTGTGACGTGTGCGTGTGTGCGCGCGCATTTGGTAGCCTTTGTGTTGGAAGAAGGCCAGTCAGAGCCTCCCCTAAACCTACTCCATCTCTCTCTCTCCCTCTCTCTCTCTCTCTCTCTGCTTCATTTCCATGTCTATAGGCTCAGTCTAACGGTCTGCATACTAACAAAATCAATGTGAAAGCCCTGTTGACAGCGTAGCTTTGTGAGCATGACAAGGGTGCCAATTCATCAGCGAGTGTGGAAGTTACTGTTATCTGTTCTCATGGTACGAGTTTGCAATATTCCTCTTGGGATGTGCGGCAATTAAGGGCAATTCGCTGCTCGCCATTTTTTCACTCTCTCAAGGGCTATGCGGCTGCAGGCTGTACAAAGTCCTGGTCGTGACAGTCACAGTGAAAAAAGTCGAGGTGACTCGGGCCGGCACAAGTCAGTTTGAGGACACAACTTAAAAATTTACATAACTTCTAATGAATCTTTGCTGTGTTGTTTCTTGGCTGCCAGGAGGAACCATTTAAAAACCAGCCTCTATAGAGAACCGAAGTCACTCCCACTACTCCTGGGGTCACGGTGTTGTTGTTATATTTTGTATTGGATTTCCCACAGGGGAATGTTAGATTATTGGATTTCCCACAGGGAGGGTTATGTTAGATTGCGTTATATACGTAACAACAGTGTTCCAGAAATAAACAAACCAGCGTGGCGCTTAAAAAATAAAATTGTGATGCTTTTTATTGATATATTTAGAGAAGGTTGACAGGAAATGGAGAGAAAGATGGAGGGGGGGGGGGGGGGGGGGTGACACGCAGCAAAGGTCAGCTAATATCCGACCTCCCGGCAACTCCTAATTTCCGATACCGATATCAACCGATACAGATATATGTGATTGTGGAACTAACACGTTATGCCTCACTTTATTGTGATGCCCCCGCTGGATGCATTCATAAATGTAAAGTTTTCCAAATAAAAATAAACATTATCATACATTTAAATTCATTAAAACCGATAACCATATGTTCGTGCATTGTTATGGAAATAGCAGACATCCCTAATCGTTGGGATTGGGAGTCGAACCCCGTATTACCAGCCGAGGGCCCCACCCTGGAAATGTAGCCATGCAGGTATAATGACTCTGTGTCCTACCCCACGGGTCCCTGTACCCCACTTTGGGAACCACTGCTTTAGTGGCACTGACTGATGTCAGACCTGGGTGCTCTATTACAGGTGTATCCCTATAGGTGGGACAAGGAGGGGGTATACCCCCCCCCCCCCACACACACACACACACACAAAAAATTAATAATAACAATAAAATGTGTTGTGAGCTTGTAGTTGTATTGTTGTACAGAGGAATTGAGTGAGTTTGCATTTTTGTTTTTGCTTTGGATTTCAATAAATTTGAGGCAAAAGTATCTTGGAACATTGGACAATATAAGAGCCATTTATCACCCGGTTGTTATGTTATCTGCTCGAGAACATGTCTGAATAAGCAACATGCTGTATAGTGTATATGGTGAGGGTGTGCACTCTCTCTCTGAGTCTCTCTCTGAGTGGGATAGGCAACTCCTTTAGAATCATTACAGTTGTGTGTACTGTAAACTAGAACGGCAATATGCTCCTCCTTATGGACCATATGCAGACCACGGCCATCTTACCATAAGTTAATGGCAAGGTGCTAACAAGGTGCAACTTACAATGGCAGCCCATTCATCCAAACAGAAAAGTCCTATCTGATTGTATTACACAAAGTCAAACTCACTAACATTGCAGCTGTACGAAAAGCTTGAATTATCCTCTTTCTATCCTAAAAGTGTTTGTTTCATAAACATCCACTGTAGACATGTTATGAGCTACTTTCTGTCCTTGCACTGCAGGTGATTCTTTTTTTAAGTGTTGCAGTTTGGAAGTGCTCGTTAGATAGCCTATCACTCGACAGCCCTGCGTACCACCTGTTTTGAATTTGCACATAATGCAGGAAGGCACCAGGACATTGCTTTACTGAAAACGAGTGCTTACAAACTCTGATGGCAAGATGGCCGCGGTGTGCAAATGGTCAATAGGCTCTCCTCTTTACGTGTTGGCTCCTCCTGCTCCTGGCTCAGTGTCAAAGTGTCCTTGAGCAAGACACCTACAGTACACGTATCTCCAGCTGTTCAATAGTTGTTCCACTGCTCCTAATCATCAGGATGGAGTATAGCTATGTGCAAACGTACTCGTTCACTAACCGCCAAAACATGAAACCCTTGGATGATCTGTCGTTTGTTTTCCAGTTCAGTTCAAAACTATAGGAGATTAAAACCATTGTATAGGCTAGTAAGCCATAGTAGGCCCTAGATTTTACCATGGTTCTAGACTTCAAAGCTTGTCACACGCTGCCACACATGCTGCCTAAGCCAATGGGAGTGTAGTATGATTGCTTGACTCCTAAGCTATGCCACACGCACCGCAAAAGGGCTGTTTTCCGCAGCGCAGTGAGCGAGCTGTACGACCGCAGCCTCGAAGTGACAAGCTGTACGACTGCAGCCTCGAAGCGACAAGCTGTACGACCGCAGCCTCGAAGCGACAAGCTGTACGACCGCAGCCTCGAAGCGACAAGCTGTACGACCGCAGCCTCGAAGCGACAAGCTGTACGACCGCAGCCTCGAAGCGACAACCGCTGCTAATGTTATGAGCTGGACAGCAGGTAAAGCCACAACAAAAGACAGGCATTGCACCAACGCACAGAACGTCGGAAAAACGAACGCAAACAACGGCCGCGAGCGGGGAAAACAAAGAGAAAAGGGGGACAACGGAGACAGCGTGCAGAACTCTGCCAACGCCGTCTCCACCGCAATGGCCGCGAGGTTGCGACAGAGAAACATACGTTACTAAAATCATAATAATCATAATCAGTGTTGATTTCCACTGACGAAAACTAAATGGAAACTAAACTATGATGACTAAAAACTAAGACTAAATATACTGACTATTTCGTCAACAAATAAAAACTAGACTAAAATGTTAGGAAGGGACTAGTGGACAAGAGATCCAGGATAAGTCATTTAATACTTGGTTGCATGCTGAAAATAGCTGTTGTGAGCTTGTAGATCTGCTATTTTCAGCAAGTGAAAAAGAACATTACGACGGCATCAAGGCCCAAGGTCGACTAAAACTAGACTAACACCAACACATTCCAGGTGACCAAAATGTGACTAACTATTTTACTAATTTTACTGCCAAAAACAAGGGAGACAGCGCCTGTTTCACCTGACACATTATTTCTATGTAATCATTCCTTGTTTATTATTATTTTACAAACATTTTTAAATATTGAAAATAGCCGCTCTACAAGCTTGTATAGATGTGCCATTTTCACTACCTTGCGACACTCTTTGTATGCTGCATTGATGAAGTATAGGGAATTCATTTACGAAAAAAGGAAATCCTTTTCCTTTTGAAATCTGACAGGCAGCAACGATAATATGCTCCAGAGCAATTCACAAAACAAGGTATTATCTATTATCTACTTTAATCTATTTGTGATAAGATGTAGTATTGCTGTTGCCACCCAGCACCCTTCAAAAACAAAAGCAAATAATACCGGACTGAAATGTTATTCTGTATTAGGAGCTCAGAGCTGTAGTAGGGATGTCCCGATCACGCTTTTTTTGCTCCCGATCCGATTCTGATCATTTGCATTTGAGACATATACCGATACCGATCTTTCCCGATCCGATCTTTATATTTTCATATAACACTTATGCCATATCACAATAGCAGATAGAAAATGTACTTCTCCCCCAAAATGACTCACCTGCTGTGATGCCTTGAAAAATAGGGGTTCTCACTGCTTGCTTAACCCATTTAGACCTGAGGACGATTCTACAAATGCCTTCTAAATCCTGAATTTCTGAAAAATGTTTCCATTTCAGTCAACAACTATATGTAATTGGCCGCCGACTACCATCTGAAAATATGTTGTTCCAGGGACCCCCCCCCCCCCGCAGAAGCAAAGATTTGAGTTAAAAACGCTTGCTCTAAAAGAATATATATATTCAAAGATTTGTGGCACATTTTGAGGATTTTTCAAAAATAGCAGACCTTTTCAATAGCTAAAGTGTAATGCTTAAAACACCAAAAGGGGTTCCTCTCTGGCCGCAACACTAGCTGTTGCATGGCTGTAGCCTGTGTGATGAAAGAAGCAAAAACAAGGAGATGGTTTGCTTAGCTGTGTCTTGGGGGTAAGGGTTAGGGGTGCAGCTGGGCCAATTCTATACTCTCTCTTTCTCTCTCTCTATCCCCCCCCCCCCCCCCCAGAGCTTTCTCTCCGTTGCATGGAGAACAATGTGGAAGGAATGACAATAACGTGGTTGAGTTTAGTTTGAAGAAAATTCCTCACAGGCCATGGATGGAATTTAGGCCTGGATTCACGAATAAATATACTTCCACCATGCCTCCATCTCCGTGTCACTACCTACCAGCCGCCCCATGGTTCCCGTAGTAGGAGGGGAGGGGGGGGGGGGGGGGGGGGGGGGGGGAGAGGGAGAGGAGAGTTGCACCACTCAGTTCACACGGGTGTGATTTTTTCTATCCAAAATGAGTTAATAGCACAGGCAGACTCTTCACATACTACAGCATGTCTGAATTAAGTGTCAGAGCTGAAATCGATGTAAATATGAAATAAATGCTTAAACATGTAGCTAGCTACCTTTCCAGCCTCTCAAGTCGCTGTTTTCTGACAGACATTACTCTATAAGCCATATCTTTAAAAAAAAAGATACAATGGCAGTCCCTCAGTCAAATTATATTATTCTGACTGTGATTCTGATCATGATCAATCATAACATTTGGTTTGTAGATATTGTGTGACCACTGTCCCATTTGGGCCGATACTGTAACTCAGTGGTTCCTAGTGATGCACCGAATATTTGGCCGCAGAAAATATTCGGCAGAAAATGGCAAGAAAATGCATTTTTGGCCTATTCGGTTTCGGCCCGAATAGGCAGAAAATATATCACTGAATAGTGTATGCAATAAATGCATTCAAAAGAGCTGAATAAATGTTTTATGGACCCATAATAGTGATTATTATTTAAGTTAAGTTTTGCCATAACCATTTATTTTGCCATCAATCAGGTATAGCTTTAAGGTACCGCCATGACAGCAATGGTAGGAAAAAAGATATATAAAGATATATAATATTAATCATATTCTGATATTCGGCCAACTGTTTCCTATATTCGGTTTCGGCCAAGAATTTCCCTTTCGGTGCATCCCTAGTGGTTCCCAAACCATTTCATGTCAAGGACCTCCAAATTGACACTAATTACCCC